>NC_134647.1:76618159-76987325 GCF_030463565.1 Pelecanus crispus | reverse complement strand
GCTCAGCTATGTATGAATCCCACTACAGGCAATGGAAAGTCTGTTGTATATCAAGCCAATCACACACGTGAATTTACACTGCCACGGGCCATAGCATTGAGCCTCTGATTCTTGCTAGGGGTTGAAGCCTTGTTGTGCACCTAGCAGTAAAATAAGGAAAGTGATTTGTGGGGTGGTTTTACTCCTAGAAAGAATGGATCCCTTTCCCCTCCCTACACTTTCTTCTAAGGAAAACTTAACGAGCATCTGAATTCATCAAGCTTACAAAACCATTTTTTTATTTCAATATAGTTGTCTTAAAAGATTAATTTCTCCCTGAGGACATTTGGGCAAGGTGGAGAGAGAGATCGATCATTTCCAGATACTCTTTGCTGACAGGCAAAGAAAAATTCTGCTTCAGCTTAACATTCGTGATTGTATTCAAAAAATATGTATTTTTGTACGCAAATCTGACAGGGAGAGCGCAAGCCAGTATGACAGGCATCTTAAAAGTGCCTGAGATGCATTGACTTGCATTGTCACAGCCGCATTAATAAGATGGGGCTCTCCTGAGCTGACTGGGCTAAAAGCCTTTGGAGCTTCCCTCTCTGCATCTCCTACGGACAAGCAGAGGAGATGGGTGTATTTTTCAGACAGAAATACAGAGGCCATGTTCAGTGTGCTTTGCAGTAGACAAACGACTCGGCAGTGCTTGCTGATTCAGACAGATAAAAAGAAATAATTCGCCTTTTATTTGATGCTTTGGGTACGTTTCCTGATGGGATTCCTAAATACTGCTTGCTAACTGCTGGCGAGACTTGGCACAGGGAATGACAAGTGGCTTGAGTTTGGGTTTCTGGAGAGTACCCCAAATTACAGAAGCAGGGAGAGCTGATGTCTTACATGTTACCTGAGAAGAGAGCTGGTCGGAAAGAGCAATTGCACGCTCGCATCCTGCTCGCCATGCACTCTGTCTGCCTTCCCCGCAGAGCACGAGCAGCACTCCAGTATCGGCAGCTGCAGTCACCGCTGCTCTTGCTTCTGCACAAGAAATCGATGCTTACTTTGATACTGGCTCTCTTGCCTGGCAGTAGTCTCTAATGACTACAACATGAGGACTTCTTAATGGTGAAAGCTGAGACTCAACCACTTCTGCAGGAGACCCTGATACCTGGGGAGAGCAGATTCTTCTTCAGTTGGTGCCGATCTCTAAGGCAACAACAGCCGCGGTGCTGAGCGCGGGGACTAACGGGGCTCACGCCTGTCAGCGGCAAAGGAAACGCCTCCTTGGGAAGCGGTCCTTCCTAACATCCATCTGCAACAACTGTTGTCCTTCTCAAATGATGTGTGGAACCAGAAACGCCACTGGATGCTTTTGTGAGTCACAAGCTGGTTTTCACGGGGTGGGCAGAGGAGGTGGGGGCGGTCAGTGGGGCAACCATGCGGGTTGCATGCTGGTGCACATTGAATCCTGGAGACACAGGTTTCTGTCAAAATGATCAGTAAACTGTCTCCGATCAGAGGTTGCTGAGTATTAAAACTGTTTTAACTGACTGTCAAAAGGGAAGTGTTTGTCCCCCTGTACTCGGCGCTGGTGAGGCTGCACCTGGAATACTGTGTCCAGTTTTGGGCCCCTCTACAAGAAGGACATTGAGGTGCTGGAGCGTGTCCAGAGAAGGGCAACGAAGCTGGTGAAGGGTCTGGAGCACAGGGCTGATGAGGAGCGGCTGAGGGAACTGGGGTTGTTTAGTCTGGAGAAGAGGAGGCTGAGGGGAGCCCTTATCGCTCTCTACAACTACCTGAAAGGAGGGTGTAGTGAGGTGGGGGTTGGTCTCTTCTCCCAGGTAGTTAGCGATAGGATGAGAGGAAATGGCCTCAAGCTGCATCAGAGGAGATTTAGATTGGATATTAGGAAAAATTTCTTCACAGAAAGAGTGGTCAAGCGTCGGATCAGACTGCCCAGAGAGGTGGTGGAGTCACCATCCCTGGAGGTGGACATGGTTGTGTTGGGTTGACGGTTGGATTGATGATCTTAGAGATCCTTTCCAACCTTAATGATTCCTAGTTTTACTTTCATTAAAAACTAATCCAGCCACCACGCCAGGAAACGTGAAATTATTTATTACTCTCCCCTTAATTGGTTTAGTGGTGGGCTTGGTAGTGTTAGGTTAATGGTTGGACTGGATGATCTTAAAGGTCTTTTCCAACTTAAACGATTCTATGATTCTAAAAAGACTGATAAACAGATTTTAGCTACCTAGAGAGGGCTCTGCTCCTCTGCATGGCAAAGCTCCGGGCCCTGCGAGCGTCACGGGCAAAGCCCTTCCAAGGCCAAAGAGAGAGGTGTGCGAGGGCTGCAGTGGATGTGAGGTCTGGAGATGGTAAAGTCCCACTTGAGGAAATGAATCTTTGATGGAGCTGTGCCATGGCACTTGCCCCAAAACCCTGCAGTAAGCTCAGCTGTGATGGACTAAGTGAGGGTAAGGAGGGGAAGAGAGGAGGTAAAACCAGGGCATCGTTCTCTGGGGTTGTTCAGGTAAGGCAGGTGAATACCTAAGGGTCTTCATTAAGCCCATTTGCTGTTTAGAAAAGAAGAAAATGCTGGGTTAGAGCATTAATTCATTTGTTGTGTTTCAGGAGTGGACAAAGTAGAGGGGGAAGATGACTCTGAGTCAAATTTTTGGAGCATTTTCTGTGAGAGCAGGACAGGGGAAGAAAATGAACACTACAGTTCTTGTCCTTGAAGGAAAACGTGCTGTGCAAAAGACGGCTCTGAATCCTAAGACAAAGTACTAATGATTTCTAGGTGTTAAAGCCCTCAGACTTGATAGTGTCAGTAACAAAGCACCAGCTTTACTGCATCGGTAGCGTTGCTGAAATGAACTGTCAGGTTTGGGTTTTTTTTATAGAGCAATGTAGGAGGTAGTCTTTGGTGTTTTCTTAGGGGTTTTTTTTTCCCCCTTCCAAATACTTAGTAGTGAACATGTATGAAGATCTGAAGAAACACATTCTCTGTGTGTGTGTCCCCCAGGTTTTCCTGTCACAGCCTGCAGACGTTGACCTGCCATGGGTTGCCCAGGCAGGGTCCTGTCTGTCACAGAAGTGTGCAACGCGTGAGCTCAGAAAGGCTGCAAAATTACAACAGGGCCTTCATGCATAATTTAGCCTGTGATACCTGATGAACTGTATGCCTAATTAGAATGTGCTATTTGGGGATACGACTTCCAAAGGGATGCTAAAATTGGCAGCTTTACAATTTGACCTGGTTTTTCTTTGTTCTTGGTCATAAAGATAGAAGCCACTACGTGGTTGAAATCTGTTGTGATGTGCTTCGTTGGTTGAGTTTTATTTAGAGATGGATAATTTTAGTTCTTCCGAACTAAAAATTATATCAAGATCCTGGCAACTGTTCAAGATAAATGAGCAATGTTGCAATAAAGGGGTTTCTGTCACCTTGGAAACACAGTTTCAAAAAGCCAGTTGGAGTAATTTTAGTTTCAGACTTCCCTCTGCCCTTGTCCCTCCCATGAAAATTCTGTTTTTGCACTCGGTATATCCTGTTTAGCTGTGTTTCTTTTCTATGTAAACAACAGGGGAATTTGCCAGACAAAAGTGGATGAACACTGAAAATGACCTTGTGCATGATGTTTTAGAGCAGAAACTGGTGTTTGGAAACACACAAACCCATCCAAAAATAGATTTAAAAAAAAAAAAAAAATCAGTCATTTTAGATCTTACAGCTCAATGTAAAAACACCAGAAGTTGAACTTTAAACACTTGTTTTTTACATGCTGTTGAGTCTTTTTATTCTGGAGAAGAATATGGCATTCAGGAAACAAGTTTTAGGAAGGTTGGCGGGGGTTAAACAAGGAAAAATCTACTTTGAAAAATGGATATAATCTAGCAGATATACATAGTCTTTCAGAATCCCCACCATTGTGATATCCGTCCGAAACGTGTTGTATTAAAGCGCTGTGGGCTGTTGTTGTGGGCATTACGCAGATTACGCCGTGGCATGGCTGGAAATTCAAGTAATTAGAGAAGAGATTAGGCTGAAGTAGTGCTTCTATCCGCTAAAGAACGTAAATATTTTGAATGTTTTCAATAGCTCACACTTCTCAATAACAGATCTCACCTGAAGAGCGCCCTTACTGTGAGGGCCCGCTAGAGAAAACACAGAAGCCTTTGTAGCCTTTCCTGTCTACTTGAAATCAGCTGAGATACACGGGCTTTCCACTCCCACTCAGAAAATATTTCGAAGTGAAAAGCAAATCGATTTTCAATTATTTGAAGGATTTAATTGCATTTAAATATATATTTTATTGTCCAGGTAATATTACTGGAAATTCAGAGGAACCCGTGCAGGGCTGGCTGACAGCCCCTGTGCCGGCGTCCGGTGTCACCGCTGCCTGCCGGTGCGACCGGCTGTGCGGGAAGAGATGCCGCCTAGGACCACGTGCCATAGTCTGAGCAGCCACGGAAGACCAGCAGGACAGTGCACGAACAGGTCACATGAGATGTGGCTAGATAGAATAGCTGACTAACATTTGGGTTAAATATTTGGAAATGCTTCCTAACCGCATGACCAGTTAGGCTGTTGGGATAATAGTAGGACCATATAACTTGAGATATTTACACCGAGATTGGTCTGAATAGGAGCGAAGGAGGAGATGTGTGATTAAGGGAGCGCAAATGAGATTATAAATCTATTTTTTCACTTCCGTTTTCTCAGATTCTGTTGTGTCTCCTAGGGGTGACTGAATATTATGATGGACATTAATAATTAAAAGAAGCTTGACCATGCCACCTTCCCATCAGCTGCTGCGCTTTTGTCATTCCTTGTTCTCACAGGAGTGAGTGAGTGTTGGGAGCAAGCTGGCAGCAGATGGTAGGCAGCAACCCTGGCGAGCTTGCAAATGAGGGACTTTCCCTGCCAGAGCCAGCAGGATCAAGTACTAGTCTTCTCCTTGCCGCGTTGTTCATTACAAGTCAAGAAAACTCATCAGGTCAAAACATGTGCTCCATAGTGCCTGGCCTAAACAGGAAAACGTCTTTCTCTGCTGTGAAACACAGTTTTATTCTGTTCTACTTGATAGGTGCACTCCAGGAGATGGAAAAGAAACTCCGGGGTTCATCTCTGTAGCTATACAAAAATGCTCTTCTATTTTTCAGTCACAGTGCTGAAGCGGTGTTGTTCAGACTCTGCAAACAAGCTAAGTATGAGCACGCTAATGCATGCACAGACTTCATTGCCATAGTTTCTTACTATTAACTTCTCTGATCACTCCCTTTGACGCACACACAACGGAGAGAAAGAGGAGAATATTTCATATATGAAATTCCACAGCGCTCTCAGCAGCCTGAGGTGATATGCCGGGTTTCTCTAGGTTTTTTGGTTTTTTTTTTTTTTTTTCATTTTTTTGGCTTTATAACATACAGGATGACTATAACGAAATTATCATATATGCACATGTATAAAGTTGTTTGAGTAATAAAATTATTTAGCTTACATAAAAGAGAAAAACAGACTAGATCCTTTCAACATGTGAAAGTCATCGGCAGATTTTTGCCTACAGAAACAACATCTGTTGCTCAAAAATTTAAGATTATAAGAATACATCTTTAAGGCATCCTTGTGATTACCTTAAGTACTTTGAGCACAGCAGACTGTATACAATTCTTAAAAAGGATCAGTCTTCCAATTTAAGGACATTTCACTTCTCTTTTTTAAATATTGTCCTTCCTTTTACAGCATTTATAAGTCCTCTATAGTTTGCTCTGATTTGAAACTCAGAGTTTTGAGACTGATGATTAAAAAATAATTTGCTATTTCTAACGATAGAAGTGGAAGAAATGAACTTGAAGAAAGTGGATTCCCCTAAGAACATGTTCATTAAGTGTGTTCCCCCATTCTGGCATTTTGTCGACTGTTAATAGGCAATCAGAAGCCATTCAAGATATTCTTCTTACAGTGTTTAAGTTTTGCAGGATTTTTAATAAAGAAATTTTGCATTTGCAGCAGGTTTTAGGACCCTGTGCATAATGGGATGTATGGTGGATGTACCTTGCAACATCTCCCGGACTGTTGTGTGGAGAGGCAGACCCTTGGCTCCGCTAAGGCTCTGTCAGTGGGCACAGCATTAACAGGGACTGCTACAGGACACAGCCCAAAAATCTGACAGCTCTGGCTAGTTAGGGGATGAGATTCACAAATGTTGCATTTAATCAAAGTTTGGATTAATAGCCCAGCACTGTGGGAGACTGAATGACGGCAGAGACTTTGTGAAGGCACGAAGCCGAGGAGAAAGCCGGACCGCAGGCAGAAACGGGTGAGAGCTCTGCTTCTTCCCTGCCTTCCTGGGGCAGAAACGGCAGGACCACAGATGTGGTCCTGGCCTAAAGAGATAGGATGAACTAGACAGCAAAATGCTTATTTAGTGATTTCAGTTCCTTCATAGACGATCTCCTAATGTTCTGAGCATAAACTTGAATCTGTTTTTCCTTTGCTTGTACTTATTACACTTCATAGAATCATAGAATCATAGAATGCTTTGGGTTGGAAGGGACCTTGAGAGATCATCGAGCCCAACCCCCCCTGCAGTAAGCAGGGATTGAACCTGTGAACTTGGCGTTATTAGCACCGTGTTCAAACCAACTTCGTTGGTGTTTACTTTCACTTCAACCAAGGTGGAGTGTCACCAATCTGCTGGTTTTGTCTCCATGTTAGGAGAAGGTAATGGTGATGATAGTCATGATACCAACTATTTTTACTGTATGGGTAATGCTTTGGCTTCTTCGTATCCAAAATACTTTGGTATTTTTAGCATATCTTCAGTGAGACTGGCGTCCTACCACAGCACTGGCATGCTCTAAGATTGCAGTCAGAGGTGGTAATGACAGCCCTGAACTTCAATGACATGTTTTGAAAAGCTCATAGGGATGTTAGCTTGCATTCTCTAAAAAGACAAATACCAACTTAAAAAAATAAGTGCAAGATAGATACTAAAAAGAGCATGAATTACTGTCTTATTTCTGTTTAAACAAAGCACAGGCAGAGCCGTGAAAGCTCCTGCTGCTTAACTTAGCTGATAGCTATGAACAGAAGTATTTCCATCGCACTGGTCATTTGAATCTAGGTTAACCATACATGGTTCTTAAAATCCTCTCCTGTTTAATTTTAATTACAGCTTAACAGGACAAGTGGACCATGCCACTGGGAGCAATGGGCTCAGCACTTCGCAGCCAGCCAGGGTAGCAACCATCAACTTGTGCTACAAGTCGTATCGCCAGAGCCCAGCAGGCCCATGCCACAGGAGTCCGAGAGGAACCCGTGGTGGCAGTGGCTTCTCAGAGGTGCGTTACCTCTTTGTGAGAAGGCACCAAGTTCGGTTGGCCATGGCCAAGCAACAGCAATGCAGGTGTGGTGCACTGGGTATAAGATTTCGACAGCGGTGCCTCTTAAAGGAGTTTTGGATTAAGGGGGTTTCTGGCAAGGATGCGCTCTAGAAGGCAGTCGGTGGTCTCAGCCAAACACTTGACTGCTCTTGGAGTTTCTACAATTTGCTTTTAAAAAGTGCAGCCCCAACTGCAAATGGTTCTGGAGACCAGGGAACAGATGGTGGAGCCGTTTGGGTAATGAACACCTTCAGCTTTGTCCTGCCTGTTGTCTGGCTACCTCCTCAGGTTTAGAATACAAATGGTTTATTCTCCCCTTGGTTTGTCCTCCTAAGAAGATAACCAGCTGTATCCTGGACACTCTGGGCCTCTGGGGTGCCTCGGCTGGCCAGTTCAAAATAGGGTCTGGGGGTAACAAAGGTATGGATGACTGTAGTGGTGTCTGCATCTGAGAGAGATCAGGCGTTTGGCAGGCTGGGGATAATGCACACGGCTATTAGCTGCCTGATAGAGTTTCACGGGACTCTTATTTCAGTCCATTTCGATGTCAGGAAGGCAGACGCTTTCAATAAAAAGACTGCTCATAGATTTTATTGGGGCATTCAAATGCTTCCAGTTCCCAGCTGTCATCAGCTCCGCTTTACTCACATAGTTGTCACTTTATCCCCCTGTCTACGACACGTCTTGAGAGAAGAAAGATACCGATTTGGTAAGCTTTAATGAAAAGGAGACTCACTCACGTTTCCAGACACTTTTAGTTTTACTCACATGAATGAAACCCACTGAAGAAAAATAAAGTATATCTTTACACAGTTACATCCTAAATTAATACATAACTTTTATTTCAGGCACAGGAGCGGGTCTTAGATGCTATGAGGGATGGAATTTTCCAAAATCAGACCAGAGCAGTTCAAAACCAGTTGCTGAGTTTGTACAGAAACAAAAGCCTGTGCACTTAGGAAAGCACAGCTTCCTCACGGTATCTGCTGAGGCAGAGCTGACCTCTGAAACTGTCAGCAAGGCTGTAAAGGTTATTTGTCAGTCTTTTATTAGGAACTATTTCTCTGCGTAATTTCGTCATTCAGCTTTAACGGTGCCCAAACATTGCTACCTATGCCTCAGCTTCTTCAGCAGGCATATCCGTCTCATCAATGCTTTTTTTTTTCCAACTTAAGTTTGACTTTTTTGTTTGTGCCGTCATTTACAGTTCTCATGTCATCAACTCAGAAAAGATTAAGTCATTGGTGAAATCTCAGTCTGTTAATGAAAAAACTTTTTAAAACATTTCTCTTTGTACCTTCAGAAGAATATTGTTTTCTATTTGTTTAAAGTCACACTGTTTAACTGGTCCTAAATATTTGCCGGTCGCCTAATAAGCAGCCTCTTCAAGTTGACGCAAGCTCTAGTCCCATCCTCTTGAAGTAGCTTTTACTTTTTGTAGAAGGCAGAGCAAAAGGACTCAGGCTCTGCACTGCGTGCTTTGCAGCTCCTGAACAAAACAGGCTGAGCTGAAAACAAAAGCTCAGCTTTGACTCTTACTCCACTGGCTCAAGTTAGTTCCAGCCAGATCCTTAATGTTATTTTATCTGCAGGTTTTTGGGGTTTGGGTTTTTTTTTGTGATCAATGCCAACTCTGTTGGGCAAATACAGGATGCATAGGGATTTAAAAAAAATCCAGCTGCCAACAAGAGAAAGTGCTTTGTAGCCGCAGTTTGGAATGGAAACAATTTTCTTAGATACAGATCAAACTGTGTTTATAGACTCGACTATTGGCAGCTTTTCACCGAGCTATTTCCTGCGTGCCTATTGCATAGAGGAATAATCTAAATGCTTAAACTAACATTTAAAACCATACAGAACAGGAAGAAAATACTGTGCGAAGCAGCACAGAACACACAATGATGTTGAATTTTCTTTTGTTTCCATAGCCAATACTCATGGGAGCAGGCAGTGCTGCACACCAAATGTCAGCCCTCCAGTTCTGCGCAGGATTTGGTCCTTACTCTGGCTAGTACCTACTTTCCACTGACATTGTTTTAATTGCTGAAAGAACATATCCAAGTAACAAAATTGCCAAAAACGCCACCTAAATAAAAGGAACTTGCTAAAAAAGAGGAACTTGCTAAAAATTGCATGCAGTTACTTTAAGTGCAGTAAGTTGTTATTCACTAGGGAGCTAAAGCAGACAATCTAAGGCATGGGTAGGCAGGAGGAATCTGATTTCCCATTAGAACAGGTAGGAAATCTGCAGGTGTGACGATGACAGTCAAGGTAGGAGTAGACTTCCTTTGTTTGCTCAGTTTGAAATGGTTGCAACAACTTTTTCTTGCAGAAAAGGCCTGGAGTTCATCTGGCTGTCCTGAATCTTTTCAGTGCTTTTTAACAGGGCACATCCCCTCTTCCAGACTTCAAACATATGCCCTTTGCTTTAGGCACGCATTTGCTGGTGGCACAGCTGACCTCCTGACAGCATCAGTAAGGGCAGTGCCGTCGAGCTGTGGTGCCCATGCAGAATTTTACCGCTGGTAAATTTTATCGCTGGTGTTCTGCTCGGCTGGAGTTCATTCCTTCTATCCACGCCATGTCTCAGCTAGGGAGGACGGCAGCTCTGATACGAGGAAAGGTTTCGAGTCAGGAGAGTAATTTAGGCTGGACAGGACCTCTGGAGGTCCTCTGCTCAGCCCCAAGGCAGAGCAGGAGCCACGTAGCTGAGCCTGCCCTAAGCCAGCCGAGTTTTCAGTGTCCCCAAGGTGGAAGTTTCCACAGATTTTCTGGGCAACCTGTTTCAACACCCAACTATGAGATGAACAAAAAAAGTGCCATCAAATATGTTTATAACCTTCCTTCTTTGACCGTATCCTTGCAGATCAGGATCACAGTTCTGGAAGGTGTCGTAAAAGGCTTAGCTTTACATGCTGATTCCAGCCTGAAAATCAATGTTTTTGTTGGGGATGAAAGCTTAACCACTCATACAAAGTAAGATTGGTTTAGAGGAGGTGGCACCAGGCTTTTCCTTTACTTGGTGGGCCCATAGGTAACGCAGATAATGCACTGTCAGAGAAGTACTGATAGTTTTGTTTTTATGTGGTTCTTGCATGCTACTTTGCCCGAGACGCTGGTCCTCGCCCAGCCCGCGGGTGCTGCGACGCGGCTGTCTGAGGGGCAGGATCTGATGCCGGCAGGGACAGAGGCCGGGCAGACCCCTCGGCACTCGCAGCTCCTCACCTGCGCAGCAGCGAGCATCGGATCGTCCCAGCCGCTGCTGTCCGCTCTGCCGTTTTTCCCAACCAAAAGCATCCTGGAATGGTTTTACATCTTGCTCTGAAATTCGTATGCAGACATTTCCCAATATGTGTATTTAAAGGAATGCAAATGGTTTCAAAAGACAGGATGGCAAAATGGCATTCCAAGTTGTTGCAATGTGACATGTGACAACTATCATGAACTTTATTTTAGGTTAAGAGAAACCATAACCACTGGTGGTTTTTTTTTTTTAGATTACAGCTATTACTGTGTTACTACCATTGGTGCTTCACATATAAAGATTCAAAAACTTAATCTAATTTTGTGCTTCAAAAATCTTTAGTTTCGAATGATGAAATACTTAAATCCCCGTCAAAATTTGATGAAAGAGGGAATCTGTGAACACGTGCTATGTTTACGAGCTGCAGTTGTTTTCTGCAGAACCGAAGGAGCGCTTGCTGCAGCCCGGTATTTGGGGGTTCGGCAGGCACCGAGGCAGCGCAGCGCTTGGCATGTGGAACGTGGGGAATGCCTGCCTGCTCCCGGCTGCCTTCGGCGGGGAGGTGACATCCAAGCCACCCCCGAACACGATGGCTCCTTTGCTCTCGCCCACCACAGGATAGGTGCACCGCAGGTCGTTCGTAAGATGTGTCATATAGAAAGCTGCAAAATAGATTCCTGAAGTTGTTGGTAAGGAAATACAGACCCATGTAGATGTTAACGAATGAACGTCACCTCGGTATTTTGTCTTGGTAAAAAAAAAATCAATGTCATACCACTTCCCAGGGTCGGTTTTGAAGGGCTGGGTGCTTGCTAATGGAACTAATGCGCGACGTAGCTGAGCAATGCATACACCGAAATCAAGTTTTTGCACACTTCAGCAGCCTCAGTACATTACTTGCTCTGCCCTAAGGCCATTTGTCTTTTACCTACGTGGTATTTTTGCCTGGAATAGTAAAGGCTACTAACAGCAAGGCCAAGTTCATCCCTGCTTCGCTGGCGTTACTCCGCTGAGGAGCGTGCAAAGGCTTTTCGAGGGAGCGAGTCGCCGTTCCCTGTGCTGCCGGGAAACTGTCTAAAAACCTGTCGGGAAGCAAGAACTGCCACATGCACAGACCAAGCCCAGGGGGGAGAAGTAACTTTGCAGCCTATAGATGTGTTTTTAAAAAAAGAAAAAAAACAACAAAAAACAAACGAAAGGAATAACTTTAAGGGAAAAGAAGTGGATGGAGTCCCCATGCCTGAGGAGTTCAAAAAAGGGGTAGATGTGGCACTTTGGGACATGGTTTAGTGGGCATGGGGGTGTCGGGTTGATGGTTGGACTGATGATCTTAGAGGTCCTTTCCAATTTTAATGACTCCTAGTTTTTAGTTTCATTATTAATGTTCCAGCCACCAAGCCAGGAAACATGAAATTGCTGCTCTCCCCTGTCGTGGTTTAGCCCCAGCCAGCAACTAAGCACCACGCAGCTGCTCGCTCAATCCCCCTGCCCCGATGGGATGGGGGAGAGAATCGGAGGAGTAAGAGTGAGAAACACTCCTGGGTTGAGATAAGAACGGTTTAATAATTGAAATAAAGTAAAATAGTAATGCTAATAGTAACAGTATAATAATGATAATAATAATAATGATACACGAAGCAAGTGATGCACAATGCAATTGCTCACCACCCGCCGACCGATACCCAGACAGTTCCCGAGCAGCAGTCGCTGCTCCCCGGCCACCCCCCCCCAGTTTCTATACTGAGCACGACGCCGTATGGTATGGAATAGCCCTTTGGGCAGTTTGGATCAGCTATTCTGGCTGTGCCCCCTCCCAGTTTCTTGTGCGCCTGGCAGAGCATGGGAAGCTGAAAAAGTCCTTGACTAGCATAAGCAGTACTCAGCAACAACTAAAAACATCAGCATGTTATCAACATTCTTCTCCTACTAAATCCAAAACACAGCACTATGCCTGCTGCTAGGAAGAAAATTAACTCTATCCCAGCCGAAACCAGGACATCCCCTTAACTGGTTTAGTGGTGGACTGGGTAGTGTAGGTTAATGGTTGGACTGGATGATCTTAAAGGTCCTTTCCAGCCTAAAGGATTGTAGCAAGTGTTTAAAATACGCCGCCAATGACTTGGTCTTTGGCAGGAGACGCTCGCAGGGCTGACGGGGCGGGCGGCGGGCCGAGCTGCAGGGGGAAGCCTCGGGGCGCAGCCGAGGGCGCGGACGGGCCGCCTGTGCCCAGCGCCCCGGAGCCCGGGAGGCGGGCTGGGCCCCGCCCGCCACAGCCCCCGAGCCCGGGCCGGCGGCGGCGGGCACAGGCGGTCGGTCCCGCTCGCCCCGCACCGCGGGGCCGGGGCCGGGGCCGGGGCCGGGCCGGCGGCGGCCCCGGTGGGGAGCGGCGGGCGCGGCCCCTCGGGCGGGGCGCCGTGCGCGCATGCGCAGCGCGGGGCGGCCTCTCACCCCGCTCAGCTATGCCAAGTATGTGCGCGGCGGAGCCGGGGCCGGGCCCGCGGAGCCAGGCCGCCATGGGGCAGCGCGGCCCAGGGCTGCCGCCGCCGCCGCCACCGCCGCCGCGCAGGGGGGCCGCCGCCGGCTCCCGCGGGCCGGGCCGCAGCGGCCGCTGAAGGCGGCGGGCAGGCAGGCAGGCAGCAGCAGGCAGGCATGGCCGAGCCGCTCCGCAGGACGCTCTCCAAGCTGCGGGGCAGGAGGTCCCAGCGAGGGGCGGCGGCGGGCGCCGGGCACCGCCACAGCGGGGTCTGCGCCCCGCAGGGTGAGTCGGTGCCTGCCGGCGGGGAGGGCCGGGCCGGGGCTGGGCCGCCGGGCCCCCGCCTGCCCGCGGCCGCCCCTTCCACCTGCCGGGCGCGGCGGCGGGAGGCGGGCTCCCCGCGGGGCGAGGGCTCCCGTGGGCGCCGGGGCCGCGCCGCGCCCGCTCCGCCGGGGGAGCCGCGGGTGGGGGCCGGGGGTGGGCGCCGGGGCCGGGGCCGGGGCTGAGCTTTCCCCGTCGGAGCGGCTTTGGCGTGCCCCGGCAGCGGCTCCGCTCCCCGAGGATAACTTCTTATTCCCCGTAGAGGTGGGAGAGAAAGCTCCGCGAGTCAGCGGAACGGCGCTTTGGGGGGGGGGGAGGGGGGAAAAAATTGTTACCGTAAAAGCCGGTTGCAAAAACTCTCTTAAGACTCATTTTTGGAGTTCTAGAAAGCAGGCATTCTTTATTACGGCGCCCGGCGTCCGAGTTTGGCCATGTTGTTCCACGGGAGGGGGATCATTCGCTTTTCTCAAGCTCGGTATCAAAATAAGTGATCGTTTTTCCACGTTTCTGAAGGATCCGCGTTCTCTCTCGCAGCTCGCGCTTCATGTTTTCACGTAGCCGAATAAACCGGGATGGAGCAGAGTTGGTGAGCTGGAGCGAAGAGCGGCTGTCGCGGGAGCGCGGGCGGCATCGCGGCTCCGCCAGCGCCAGGCAGCTGCAGGGAGAAGGGCTCGGTGCTGGCTTATTCCTTATGGAGTGTTACAAGCCCGTCATCCATGTTTAAAAGCTAATGTTATTTTCATTGGTCGGTGCCAGCTTATATAAACTGTAAGTAAACGAAAACAGAGCCCTAAAACCGACCGGGCTTCAGATGGAGCTGCCGGTATGCCGTGAAACTAAATAAGTTATTTACTCGCGTTTGGAAAAGTTTCTGTATTTTTTCCAGATCTAGCGTAACCTTCAAATTCGTTGTGAGCAGAGATCAGGCGCTTCAGCAAATCTAAATTTAGGTCTTGAATCAATCCTCAACAGCAGCATCCTTGCATCTGTAATTGCTCTTCTTCTTGGGAATAATAATTCCTCGTTAAAACAAGAGGTTCTTGAGTTTAGACCACTACTTTATGTGAATCCCCGCGTGTTTTCTTATCATATGACTGTCAGTCTTTGGCTTTTGTTTGCTGCTTGTTTGGGTTTTGGTTTGGTTTGTTTTTTTAAAGGTGCTCTTGAAGGCTTACAAATCAATTTTTAGTCTTGCTGTTGTTCCATTTAAATACAGAATTATTATATTTTATAGTTTAACTAGGAAACTTACTGAAAGAAAATGTGTTCAAATAGCTGCTGTTAAAACCAGAAGAACTATGACTTGTTGTGATCCATATATGGAGAGGCTGGAGAAAGCTGTTCCTCTCTTCATTACAATCTGAAAAGCAGAGCGCAGGATCACGTTGAAATATTTTCTATGCCAACATAATAGGCAGAATATAAATTTTGACCTCAGTTGAGCTGAAACATTGAGGCTCTGGTTCTGAGAATACACGTGTTGTTGCCATAATATTTTAACTTTAAATAGGGATTTATTTAATTTTTTGTCAATGGAGTGGAAGGTGAAGGGAGCACCTGACTTTTTTTTTTTTTTAATGCAACACCATATTGAAGCCTTTTGGGAAGGAACCATTGTCTTGTTCTGTGTTTGTGTGGAGGCCTAATGAGTGAAGGTTTAATATATATTTTAATATATTAAATATATGAGAGTACTAATAGAGAGTAGGCAGTGTTCTTCTGAGTGAACCTTTGCTCTGGGACAAAAAGTATGTGCCTGACCTGTAGATCTCTGAAAGCTTTGTATTTACTTAAATTTGGCTTGTTACTATAACAGCTAACGACATTTAAAACTTGCCATGTTGCATTGAACCAGTGGCTGTGCAGATACTTGCATCTGAAACAGTTTGTTACTAAAATAAACACAGGCACCAGGGCTTTCAGGATCGGGGCCAAATGCGAATAAAGGGGAAGCAGCGCTTGCAAATACTGCTATCAATTACAAAAACTGCAGCTGGAAGATGTAAGCGTATCGTTCGGATGAGATTCGGCAAACATTTACAGTCATGGCAGCGTGTCGGCTAACTCGGAGACGGCGAAGGGGCAGGCGGCGTGTGTCCGCAAGCTGCAGGGTTGTGGGAGTGCGCTGGAGGTGCTCGATTATTAACGTTTCTGCAGTAAGCTTTTGCAGAAGGTTTGCTGTTGGGATACCCGGATGGATGTCGAAAAGAACGTTGAGTTTGCTCCGTGCGTTTGCTGCTGCTGGGAGCGAAGGGCAGCTGACGCCAGATGTGACACCGGGTGTATATTTAGGCGCGCTGTACTTAGGAGCCCGCTGTTTTGGGAATTGTAGGCTGTCTTAACCAGTGCGGGAGGGCCTGCGTTTCTACAGTGAAGCAGGAAGGAGCAGATATTTTTGTTGGTGGAAATACAGCTCTCGGATGCTCCGTCTATTTATGCCGCTGGAGCAGGGACCGCTCCTTGGCTGTCCGTGCAGAAGTGGAGGGCTTTGAGGTCGTCATCACGGCCGGAGGACGCCCGCCCAAGAAGTCCCCGAAGCGAAACGACCTTCTTGGAAACGTAGGCGTAGCCCCGTGCCCGCTGCAGATTAGTTCCCCATCCATTTAGTTAGTTCTTACTTGAAATAGTAGTGAAATTGTGTAAAGGGGAACCTTTACAATGGCGGGCTTACATTTCCAGGCTACAGGTGGGGGAAGGAATACGGGCGCTGCCAAATCACTGAAACTTTGCCAGAGATCTGCGTCCTCAGCCCTGGTTTCACATTTTCCTCACATTCTCTTAATTGACCGACTTAGGCCCCAGTGTAGCAAAGCACTTCAATGGAGGTGCACACAGGCTTCAAAATGAGCATGGTTAATTTTGTTAATTCTTCAAATTACAAACAGTATTCATAGCTAAAAAACTATACCTCACTTTTTAAAAAAAAAAAAATCACCAAATGATGAATCTTTCATCAAACAAAATGGTGGTGTTTCAGATCTTGTCAAGGATCTCTTCTGTCATTAATGTACAAACCTAAAGAGAGGGTTGAAGGGAAGGTGTTCAAGTGGCAGGTTTTTGTCCTGTCTCCCTGTCTGCAGTGAACTTAGCTGGATTTACAGAGCTGCTCCTTGAGTCCTCCAGAGAGGTGTCTGTATTTTAGCATCCGTTACTGGTGTGTAAATAATTTTTTTTTGCTGAGAATAATGTTCAAGCAGTATCAAGTAGCTGCACCCATCAGGAATTTCCAATTGCAGAGGGCTCCGCATGAAAACAAGTTGTCTGGTTTATGAGAACCCAGTGATCCCCACGCAGCTGTAGTGGCTGAGCAAACCCTGTCCGGGTTGTCCTCCTCCGCAGAGGAGCGTGAGGGTTATCTGCCCTCCGTTCCCTGTTTTTAATTTGGATGTATTTGCAGCTTTTCTTACAGCCCTAGCGAAGGGGCGGGTGCTTGCTCGGGGGTGAGGGGCTCGCTCCTTTCGTGGTCCCACGTCTCCGGAGGGGATGCGTTGCTGCGGTGCCCTGCAGCGTGCCGGGGGTCCGGCACTGCTGCCGACTGGGCTGCTTGGACACGCGCTGACGAGGGGCTCAAGTGCAGGTGGCTTTTTTGATGCATAATTGAACGCTTGGCCATTGCTTTAGAGGAATTGTGTCAAGGTTTTGGAGCAGTCAGTGGAATTTGTTTAGGTGTTGCATGAAATTTTTGTTGTGTAACAGGGTATTTAAAAAACTTTTCTACATTTCTTCTTCCTCCTTCCTTCCTTTTGTGATGGTGTGTTTCGGTTTATTCCCCACAAATCAGGGGATGCTTCTGTCTTAATTGTAGGATGAAGCTGGTAAGTATGGTCCTTTCTGGAAGTTTTTTGTGCAAGACATATCCTCACCTTTATTTTCTATCTAAATCTAGAAGTGAATCTGTGGGTTTTTTGTAGCCATTTAAGTTATACATTACAGTAAAACCAGGGGCTATTTCTTCATTGGCATAAGTAAACTGTGGAAATACTACATAGCAACTTTCCAAACCAATTGTATGTGAACTTAGCCGAATGAAAAGCAGCCATTTCTGTCTAACTATGCGTGACCTTTCAGCAGGGCTATCTCACTGCCATTTCTGTAAATTACATGGTGTTAAAAGTACAGCCAAAAAAGCCTGACTCTTTATTATGTGCACATTCTGCTTTGACAGGCTGAAATCTGATTTTATGATCACATCAACTTACCTTTTGTTCTTTCGGATGAAGTCTAATGCAAATGTCATACGATGGCATATGTGCTCATCTGTCAAAAGGAAAACAATGTTCTAAACATTTGTCTTTCCTTCTCTTTTTGCCTTTCTTCCTGGGAACAGATTTCATAGAAAATGTTTACATAGCTTCGAGAAGCAGGAAGGAGCCCAAGTTCCCCCAGGCCAGCGAGGTCCCCGAGCACAGGCCGCAGGCGAACAGCATTACTGTTTCTAAGAAACGCAGCTGGCTGCAGCAGAGCACGCACCGACCTCCTCCTCCTCCTCTTCTGGAAGAAGAATACACCTGTAAGGAAACGCAGGGGGCTGTTATCCCGGTACCCAAATCTCCCATCCTGCTGCCTGAACCTGCTGTGCCGCGGGCTCCTTCCACGTCACCGGTGGGGCGGGAGCGCCCCGTGCGAAGCTGTGCTCCTGCGGGTGCCCTGCCAAGCACCACCAGCCCTGCCGCGCCGAGGACCGCTGCTTTGGACTTCGGTGAGGATAACGATGCAGATGATGAAGGAGAAATATGGTACAACCCGATCCCTGAAGATGATGAGCCCGACTTGCCGAGGGTCCGCCCTTCTGCTGTGAATAGCCCTGTTGCTGTGGTCTCCCCCGCGGTTCGGTACAAACCCCTCCCTGGGGGTGACTTGGGGATGGCCATGGGTCCACATGAGGGTCTCCCACGCTCCATGGAGAGCGCAGGGGACAGCGGGATGGCTCAGCCCAGCGAAACGAGTCAGGCCGATGCCGTGCATCCTGGGGAGCACGTGCAGCAGCACCGGCAGAGGTTTGTCTGCAAGGCTCCCAGTATGCCAGCAGTAGAAGACAATCCCGCCTTTAAGTACCCGTCAACAGGTAAGAGGGGTCAGGAACATAGAATCATAGAATCGTTTGGGTTGGAAAAGACCTTTAAGATCATCAAGTCCAACCATTGACCTAGTACCGCCAAGCCCACCACTAAACCATGTCCCTAAGCACCACAGCTACGCGTCTTTTAAATACCTCCAGGGATGGGGACTCAACCGCTTCCCTGGGCAGCCTGTTCCAATGCTTGACAACCCTTTTGGTGAAGAAATTTTTCCTAATATCCAACCTAAACCTCCCCTGGCACAACTTGAGGCCATTTCCTCTCGTCCTATCACTTGTTACTTGGGAGAAGAGACCCACCCCTGCCTCGCTACACCCTCCTGTCAGGTAGTTGTAGGGAGCGATAAGGTCTCCCCTCAGCCTCCTTTTCTGCAGGCTAAACAACCCCAGTCCCCTCAGCTGTTCCTCAAAGGACATAACATAAAAGTGTTATGTCCTCGATTTTCTTTTAGTGGAACAATAAACCCTTCTTATATGTCTCCCTTCTCTTTCTCCTCCTCTTATCTTTCTCAAGCAAATTTCTGGTGGAAATGCGTGTCAAGTTCATGAAAAATGACTCAGATTGTGAGACTGATGTCTACTAAACATAGAGCTGCACGGTGGTTTCTCAGTCAGTTTGTTCATGGCATGTCCAGGTGCGGTTGTCCTCTGTGCTCTTCGGCCCCCACCTCGCTGAAGACAAAGGTTTGACAGAGCGAGCTCGCTGAAGCCTGGTAATGCTGGGTTTCCTTTGTTAGCCGGTGTCTAACCCTGGCCTTGGATTCCAGCCTCAAAGCTACTTAATGTCTGCAGAGGTTTCTTTAACTTGCTGTCTGGGACTTTTTTAATAAAGACTTTTTGGAAGACCATATAAATGCTATTCATCACGTTGCTTTCTGTAATTGCTGTCTTGTTGACTGTCTCAGGCTAATCTAATAGACTGGAGAGGAGTGGTTTTTACTTTCAGAAGCCAGCCTCTTTGTTCCTTGTTATCTTTGGCTGAGTGTTTGATAGACTCATTTCCATAATTCCATTAGTGTGTGAATTCAGCATCTTATTAAAGGTTTTTCCCAGTCTATTAAAAAAAAAACAAACAAAACCCAAACAAAAATAAAACCACACCAAACAAAAGTAGGCAGAAACCCTCCCTGCCCCAGCCCTTTCCAAAAAGTATTATTTTTAATTGCTGATGTGTCTTACATTATCTTGACCTTAACTCTAGTATCCTGTTGAGAGTTAGAAACTTAGCGTAAAGTTCAGGAGACAGAGAATTCCAGGTTCCCCTCTTTGGAGAAAGTTCACGCTTTCTTTGCACTGACATTTAAGAGCCTGTATTTCTGCCCAGCTCAGCAGAGAGGACCTGAAACACCGGCATCGGAGCCCAGGTGTGCGTTGCCCTCCGGAGGAGACCCCAATCCGGGTTGCCCCTGCCCAGCCTTGCCATCCCGGCAGGCTTCTGTCCCTTGGTGCCCGGAGCCGCTGTGCCTGGATTCCCAGTGCGGAGATTGCTTCTGGGAACGGGGCTTGTTTTCAAAGGCACCAAAGCAACAGCTGTAAACAGCGGAACTAAAAACAGCCGGTCTTCTGGGAGCGCACATTTTGTTCTTTTTTGTGGAAATGCTGCAGATACAAGCGTATTTTTAGTTGCAAAGTGTGTTAAAGTTATCGGGCATTTATTTAGCAATAGCTCACTTTATAGCTGCTTTAAATACTTAGACCAGTTATATTTGCTTGCAAGATAGATGAAATATCACATTTCTTAGGTAGATTTTTGTCATTGTTGGAGCTCTAGGTGCTTTGGAGAGGTCAGTAAGCATGGTTATTTAGGAAAGCCGTGTGTGCATCCTGCAAACTGTTTGACCCACATTTAGGCGGTTAATCTCTCAATATTTAGGTGACTATTTCTTTTTTAAAAAAATAAATCCCTTTATGTAAGAAGAAAAAAGTCAAAATTGTTTTCATACTGAAGAAACATTTATTTCTGCAAGCAGATTTGCCCAGTTGAAGTGTCTCGTGAAACCAGGATAGAAGTGTTATAAATTTCCCCTGATTGGTTTGTTATGCATTGAGTTAATTAAGGTTCTTTTAAATGCATCTCTCCTTTTGCATGTATTGAATAGTGATCACATTGACTAGATTATTTGATGATGAAGTGGATCCCTGCTGCTCAGTAATTGGCTTTATTATGGAGAAGTGGCTTAGTTCTTCTTTTTAATCCAGTTAAGGTATCTACAGTTATTTTCAGTCAAATTTAAAATGACAGCTCATCCATACAAAATTACTGCATGAAGGGCAACACGGCCAATTTAACTTTATTTGTGTTAGGACCTTATTTGAATTACACGACTGCTATGAAATAGATGTCTGTATTCGTAGAGAGCTGGGTACATTAAGCAGTAACTCCTGACAAATAAGCAATTACTGCTTTGGAGAAAAGTCTGCTTACCTTTCTTATTGATATGATTTTATATATGTCAGTATTGGTTAGCACTAGAGTCTAAAGTATTAGATTTTGAGAAGTATAGACAGAATAAAGTGGGGCACTATAAAAGCTGACAAAATATATAGTTGTTCATTTTGCCATTTGCTGTTTTCTTCTTTGGATAATGGAATCAATTTTACCTTTAAAACTTTAAACATTGCTGCTTTATTTGGATTTTCAACTCTGTGGAGACAAAATGGTCATGGATTTTTTTTCTTTTTGTTATTTTTTTGGGACAGTCTCCATTAGACAGATTAAGGAAAAGTAAATGATAGAATTCAGTTATCGGAAGTCTTTCCAAACACAGCAGCAAATAGGTATTTCCTGTAAGTTATCAATAAAATGGATTGTAGTTGTGGAGGTGCTAATTTGTTCCATAGTCTTAATTTACACCGTTAGTTCCTGGTGTTGATCTGGTTACTTTCTACAGTAAATGCCATTTACGTTAATAGGATTTGTCAGGTAATTCCTTAGTGAATAATTCCAGCCACGCTGGCTTTTAAAAAGCAACTGATTATAAATAAGGCACCCCTGTAGCAGAGCTCGGGAAAATAATTCATGTATTTTGTTTATAACAAGTACACAAAAGGTAAGAATAACAAGATAACTGGCTTCCAAGTTAGTAATGTAGAAACATAGCGCCAGCTTGCGCTCTTAGGTCTGTGGGAGAAGAGTTTAAGTTGAAAGGACCCTGGATATTGTTTTTAATTTGATGTCTCCTTGTGCAGGCAAAATGGTTATGATTGGAAAATAGGAATATTTTTTGTTATAAATGCAATATGAAAAATTATATATATAGGTTTTTGCATATATAAATGTTAAAGTAAATTTTCTTTGCAACTGTTTAGGATTGAACTCTATAACTGCATGTTTTTGTAGATGTGTTTGTCACCTGCAAAATGTTGAAGAAAACTGCCCCTTTATAATGTTGGCTCCTGCAATAGATTTACATTGTGGAGCTCTGAATAGTGCCTTCTGAAGAATTTGTAATATTTTTGCTTTTGGGGAGGATTACTGTTGGGGTTAGTGTCCACCCAGGCAGTGGAGTCATCTCTCATGTGTCTGCATCTCAGAGACATCCTGGTAGGGCTTGCGCATTGTAGGGTGCCAGGATCCGGACTCTGCTTTTGCTACTGAAAATGTACGTGTGTTAGCTGTCTGGATGGAAAATCCTGGTAGGAATCGCTGTAAACAGATTTCTTTTCAATGTTGCAGGAAGTGAAGGTTGATACCGTATTCCCACTTAACCCCCATACACGCTAGCTGGAGCTTGGCTTAAATCACCTTAAAAGTACAGTGCTCTTTCTCCTCTTAGACAGTGTGACCACTACCCTGGTTTCCAAACACATCTTTTGGGGCCAATGCAGGCAAATATTTTGCATGCTTAGACATTGCAAATAAGCTTCCAGCAGTATACATCAAGTATATTGGGCAGCAAATCCTATCTACCGATTTCCTTCCACATGTTGCAAATACTATTTGCTTAATTGTTCTTTTTTTTTTTTTTTTTCCCAGATGGAAGATGCTTTGTGATTTAGATGTTTTCCGAGTACAAGGAGCTTTGGTTTCATGAAGCAGAAAAGCATTCATGTGAAATACTTGTGTAATGTTTGAGATACCAAAATGGTTTGGTACGTGGTAGAAAGGGCCTTCTGCTCCTTCGTTCTCCTGCAGAGCTGAAGCCAATTTGTTGGTGGGCTTTTGGGGAGTTTGTGCGCACGCTTTTGAAGGTCGAGGGCTTATTCGTGCATGTGTCTTTGATCCGTGGGATGACGATCCCATAAAGACCTGCTGGCAAAAGAGGCAAAAGGACGTAGCGGCTGTGGAGCGGAAGCAGTTCGTTTAAAATAGCTATTGCCTTTTTCAGCTTCTGATTCGCACCGAGTAAGTGTTTAAATCCTCTGACTGGGGAAACGGGGGCAAAGCTGCCTTCCATGCCGTGAAAGACGGAGTGAGGGGAGGAAATCTCGGTGAGAGCAGCCCAAAGGGACAGGGCTTGGCGTCGGCCGCGGTGCTGCCGCTCGCGTCTTGGTGCGACGCCAGCGTCTGAATAGAGCCGGCGGTGGTTTACGTGCATCGCAGGGTCATCAATGTTTAAAATATCTGCAACGAACTCGTGCTTGTTTGTAGATACTGAACTCTTTGAGTCTGGTCAGAGATCTGAAGTGCCGTTGCATGTGCCTTTTCCTCTCTCTAATGCGGTACGGCTGTCGAGGATGCTCTGAGGATTGCCGCGGTGATGAAGAGCAGGCAGTGGTCGGCCCCTTCACCCCTCGGTGTACGTGCAGCCTCGGGAGGTTACTCCGTGATCGCTTCCCATTTTAATTAATGGGCTAAAGCAATTAATTTTACATCTTGTGCTCCCATAAAGGTGATGCCTGGGTTGATATGTTTGTCACAGGTTAATTAATGTCAGCGTGCATAGTATTTGAAGAAAACAAACTACTGTTACAGAGTTCTTAAGAGATTTTTTTGGTGGTGGTTTTTTTTTTTTTAACCCTGTTACCAATTTCTCCATTCCTTGACTCTGAACCATTATGTGGAATGGAAGTCAGAGGCTACATTGGTAAAAACAGTAATTTTTATAGGGGTAAAAAAAGACTTTTTTTTTTTTTTTAGAGGTTAAGAGGAGATTTTTCCATTTATTTAGGTAATTAAGATGTTACATAGAAGTAATTCCATTCTATCCCAATTTTTAAAAGGTCTTTTTAGGTTTTTTTAAGGATTTTTTTTTTTTCCCCCCAGTTGCTGATGTGGATAGAGGTGATGCTTTCCTTATATTTTAATTGAAGTTGTTTGAATTTCTATAGCATGAGTTCTTCTCTTAATGGCACTTGCAGTTCTACTCTGAAGTTTTCTATCGGACCAGGTCTGGAACTGTCTGAGGATGAAAAAGCGTAATGGGCCTGCGCCTGAGTAAGTTCACAGCCTCTGAGATCAGCAGAGCTGTCCCGTTTCTGTCAGCTGAGGATCCAGATCAGTATTTCTTGTGGCATCTAGCACAGAGCAACAATAGCCCTTTTTCACTCGCCCATCATTTGCTACAAGAACAATTTTGTGATATTTTGGCTTTTCTGTTTTGACTTGCTGTTTTTTCATTTTTAATGTATTTTCCCAATAAGTCATTGGGTTGATTTAAAAATAATAAAAGGAAAAGAATGAAAAATCTAGGCAGAAGGGAGACTTTGGTTTTGAAAGTTATCACCCCTCAGTGTAAGCTGTATTTTTTTTTTTCCTCTTTAAAATGAAATGGCTTAGAGTTTCAACAGTACTGTCATTATTCTAGAGATATGCTTTCAGTG
This sequence comes from Pelecanus crispus, assembly GCF_030463565.1. NCBI lineage: Eukaryota > Metazoa > Chordata > Aves > Pelecaniformes > Pelecanidae > Pelecanus > Pelecanus crispus. The sequence continues at coordinate 76,963,073 of NC_134647.1, read as the reverse complement.
TTAGATGTAGTGTACTTATTAAGTATGTCGGAAGAATGGTAGGAAAAATTAAATTACCTATCAGCTTTAATTTGGTCAGAACTCAGCATTGCCATTAGCTATGAGAGTGGCCATTTGATACTTCAATAGCTTGCTGTAATAAGGAACTGGTAGTTTTCTGACTTATTCACCTCAACTTGTCGTCCCAAAAATAAATTACAGGTTTTCTGATGAACGTCAAAATAACTCAGAAACCCTACCTTAAGCGATGAGGAATGTTACGTATAGAATAAGGTAATCAAATAAGCCTGTAAAACAGCATGCGCTGCTGGCAGTCGGTATGACTGATATATGTGCCCAAGCACATGTAAACAGTGTTAAGCAGGGTCAGACAAGCATTTTTACGATGCTAAATCATTGCCTATGTCTGGCAGGGGCTGCGTTGTAAGTGCTTAAGATAGTTTTGAGTCCTCTCTTGCCTTGGGGCAGCGTTGCGTAGGCGTGCGGTCTGTCCGCAGCCCCTTGCTCGACCGAGGGGACGGTGGCGATCGCCCCGTGGACAGCTGGCCGGGTGGGGTGGGAGAGGGGGGTCTGGGTTTGTGGAGCACTGTATTCCCGTGGGCTGTTCGCGTCTCTCCAGTTGCATCTTTTTGGTCATGAAAAGGCTTTATCCTTTCAGGCAGCTGTATCGCTGAGCAATAAAAGGCGGCTTTACTAGTCAAGCTGAACAAATAGCTGATGGAAGCAGCCACTTAGGATGTCAAGTCACTTTGACTTGGATTGTGTTGTCCTTCAGAAGCTTTTTTTTTTTTTTTTTCCTTTTTTGTCTTACTCATACTGCTAAAGCTTCTGGCAAGCATAAGTATATCATAGAACAGCCCAGGTTGGAAAGAACCTCGAAAGATCATCTGGTCCACCCTTTGGTGGGAAAGGGAGCCTGGATGAGGCTACCTAGCACCCTGTCCAGTTCCATCTTGAAAACCTCCAGTGATGGGGACTCTACCATGTCCCTGGGGAGGTTGTTCCAGTCATTGATTGTTCTCACTGTAAAAAAGAAATAAATGTTTTATATATATACACATATATGGTCAGCTGCATCACATCAAACTGATCATCCCCTTGCTGCCTTGGTAGTCGTTTATGCAACAGGTGCCTCTTATGTTTCATCTCCTCCTCCCATCCTTCTGTAAGGGTATTTTTAAAGTTTAACCTGTCAGATGGGATGTGTGGTGGCAGAGTGAGTGGGGACAGGGGCAGTCAGGAGCCTGTGTGCAGCCCAGCCGTGTAACTTGGTAAAAGGAGCGAGGTGCAGCTCAGTTCCTCTGGCGCCCTCGAGAGAAAGCTCTATCAGGTGGGTAGGCTGGGAAGTGAAGTGTTACCGGACTGCGCTACAACTCCCTTTGCAGCTTGTTCAGAGCTGTGTCATGTACGCTCTTTAAAATTGCATGCATACCTCAGCATATTGCTGACTTTAGTGGAACAACATGTGGCTCGATGCTGATGGGAATACCATCCTGCATAATACTCCACTGTTAACGTTTCTTCCAGCCACATACTTCATTTTAACTGTTTGGTGCTGAATGCAGCAGAAGTTGGACACATAAAAGTCAGAGTGTTAGATTGACTCTTCAGTTTTAATGAGCTGGGGGGAGGTTTAATTTGCTGGCCTGCTTTTCCAAGCCTGTGCCAGAGACTTTTGACAGAAAGGGAAGATTAATGTTAGCGGGCTGAAGTATGGCACTGATTGCTATAGAGCGCTCCAGGCCAGCCCACCAGTGGGACCGTGCTGTGATTTGCAGTACAAGGGAAGGCTTTGTCCGCTTTTATCAAACACCACATTTCTAACTAGCTGCTTGCCAGAAAAGCACAGCAGGAGTGCTAGAAATAGCCCTTCCCCTGCGAGGGAACTACTTCCATGAGACGCAGGGCTAAATGAATTTTCCTCTGTTGCTCTGGAAAACAGATTCTATGCGTTATTCTTCATAACTGAGGCTTCTTTTATAAAGATACTCTTTTAAGCAACTATCTGCAAAAATTATTGAAGTCAAACTTCTGTTGGGACTAGAACTAGTCTTTGTAGGGTTTTTTTGGGGGGGGAAACCCAAAACCACAACAAATCACTTCGGTCAAAGACCAGATTGCCTAATTTAGCTGTTTAAGCTAAGTGAAGTATAAAAAGTAAGTTATACTTAAATGGTGAAAATTAATTTGGATGAACGGGGGACTTGTAAAAATCACTAGCTGTATGGTAATCTGGACTTGAAGTGATTAGTTTAGAATTAAAGCAGTAAGCCTTTGAGAAATCTGTAAGAGAAACCTTTGTAAAGTATGATTTGCTGAGTATCTCGTGAAAACAACGCTTCTTTCTTTCTTTTTATATGCTGTAAATAGACTGACCCTTTCCCTGGTTAGCAAGGGGGGATGACAGATGGATATAGGTGTTCGGGTCTCTGTGAGCTGCTTGGGCTAATTGCGCCTCACAGGGTCAGCATGGTGAGGGGCTCCGTAGTACCCCAGCCTGCACAGGCAAGGCTGTTGGGAGCTGCTAAAATTTGCAAAGTGATGGGTGAATGGGGTGGTTATTGCTAGCACGAACCACTGTTGGTTTCTCAAGAAATAGAAAAGTGACTCTAACTGAAAGTACTTATGTAATTTTATTATTATCTATCATTCTGTCCTCTTGCATGCTTCATTAATTCGCTTAAGTTCATTGCCTTTCCTACAGTCATTACTGCCTCATGCTGGTGAAAGTGTGAAGAGCTTGAGCTATAACTTGGTATTTGGATTTCCTCGAGCATTGGAGCATGAGGTGAACCGCAGATTCCTGACTGCAGTACTGCTTATATCTGATCATGTTCCTTAATTAGTTGTCTTTTACTGCTAAATTGAGGGAGTGTTGGGTTTTTATTTTTCCCCCCTCTTTAGCATCAGTGCCTGCTGTTACGATTTTTTATTTATTTATTTATTTATTTATTTTCCTTGAAAGGTGGGTGATTTCCCACGAGGATGTCACTTTGGAACCGCATAACTTTAAGCCCTGTCATGGGATGGTTGTGCCAGGAAAGATGGAAAGTTGCTGGCAGGAATGAGGCGGTGCAGGATGCAGCTTTTGGAAGGAATAAATCCCTGTTGTGTTCCTCCTCCTCCATCCTGCGGCGGAAAGGAGGAGCTGAGAGAAATGGAAGAAAAGATCTGAGAAACTGCCTGCGACTGCACAGGAGGGGTTTAGGGCTCTTTGGGGTAATGGAGGGACATGCACAAGAGTGTAGCCATATTCTTCATAGAGACAAGTGTCTTTCCTCTAGACCTAAGAGGAGTGGGCAACGCTGATGTGTTGGCTACGTAGCTAACTGCTCTGTAGGCAAGGGTGCCTTTGCCATATTCCAGTGTTCTCCTGTTTAAGACTGGTTTCATTGCACCTGTGCCCTAGGAATGCAGCCGTGTCTGCTTGCATGGGGGATCCAGCACAAATGGATCGAGCTGAATGCAGCGGGTGAGATAGCTCGTTTGTTTATATGGAGTTTCTGGCCCTTTCATCTCCATAAAGCAGAACAAATCTGGCTTTTGACTATGAACTGCCAGATTTGGCTGAACAAGTCGGCAGAGCACAGCTTTCTGAATGCTCACGAACATCTGACTGATGAATGAATGATGGTTGTCTGAATGAATTGCATTTATCAAGTTATGACAAATCAACATGTTTTCCCCTAGTTCAAGATTTATTTTTTCATTGCTGCGAACTGCAGTTACTGAGTGGTTTGAAAATGATTATTCCTTCTTTTTTTCTTCTAAAGGGTCTGGAGTTGTACTTGCACACAAGGCTGATGTACCCTCAACAGAGGTTTCTCCTCCAAGTCCCAGTCCTCTGAAAAAAAGCGGATCAATCAACTGGCCTTTCCCTGATAGAATTAAATCTCCCAGGACTGTGAGGAAGCTTTCCATGAAAATGAAAAAGCTGCCAGAGCTGAGCAGGAAACTGAGCGTCAAGGGAACTTCAAGCCATACTAGTTCAGATAATCCTTCCCTGCTGAAAGGTAGCTGCCGGGATACAAGCCATACAGTGTCTTTGCCGTCTTCTGGAAACTCAACCACAGCTGCCAGCAGGAATGTGATAAGCCGTTACCATCTTGACAGCAGCGTGTCGTCGCAACACACCTACAAAAAGAAAAGCTCGAGAAGCTCCAAGTCCTTCAACAAAGGTGGTTACCTCAGTGATGGCGACTCTCCCGAACTTATAACAAAATCAGGTAAACATGGGCATGAAACCAAGTGTGGGAAAGGAAAGGAGAGCCTTCCAAGTAACAGTGGTAAAACTGAGATAGATATTGATGCTTTCAGACACTATAACTTTTCTGATCAACCCAAGTGCTCTCAGTACATCTCTGGACTCATGAGCATTCACTTTTATGGTGCTGAAGACTTAAAACCACCAAGAATAGACTCAAAAGATGTCTTTTGTGCAATACAGGTTGACTCGGTAAACAAAGCAAGAACAGCCCTGCTTACATGTAGAACGACATTTCTAGATATGGACCACACGTTCAACATAGAAATTGAAAACGCTCAGCACTTAAAGCTGGTGGTGTTCAGCTGGGAACCCACTCCGCGGAAAAATCGGGTGTGTTGTCATGGTACCGTGGCTCTTCCCACTCTCTTCCGAGTGACAAAGACACATCAGCTGGCTGTCAAACTGGAACCGAGGGGGCTTATTTACGTCAAGCTGTCGCTCATGGAGCAGTGGGAGAACTCTCTTGATGGTCTCGATGCAGATCGGGAGCCTGTGATGTTCGGGGTAGATGCTCGAAAAGTTGTAGAGAAGGAAAATGCAGGCTTGATGGTGCCACTTTTGATGCAGAAATGCATTCTGGAGATTGAAAAGAGAGGCTGTCAGGTACCGTGCATATTTTAATCTGTTTTGTTGGTATTTCTGTGTTGGGATAGCTGTTGTTGCAGAGTGTGAGCAGTGAGTGGGAAAGGGGAAATTAAAAAAACCTTTACATGTCACTTTTTTTGCTTTGCTGCTCCTGTTGTTGGGTGAACACTAGTCATTGTAATGTGGGAAGAATAACAGGACTGTGCGAAATCAACGCTTCCAACTTGGCCTTTGTAGAGGAGATGCTTGCTCGCAGGAGATGCTCACGGTAGTGCTTCAGGACTGGGGGTGGTTAAATGAACCTGCAGCCCCCAGCATGTAGTCACACTCAAAAAGCAGAGCTGAGATGAGAACTTGAAAATGCCCGGTTCCTGAGACGCAGATCACTCCCTAAGGACATACTGTATTTAAATGCAAAAATGAGAATAATGTCCCCTCCTGCCTGAAACCGAGGCATTGTGTGCAGTGAAACAAAGGCGATGAGTACAGGTCTTTTGACAAAACTTTACTTACATGTGTGCAGTCTCAAGCCAACATGCCAAAGGCTCGTCTCTGCCATCACTTTGTGCACGGCATTAAGATGAGGAGGGGACCCTGAGGGGCTGAATTAGTTGTTTCCCCATGCTACTGCTCCTTGCCTTTCTTCAGGTTGTTTTCAAAATTAGGATGGGAGATGAATGCTGTAAGGCAGCAGTGCCCAGTGTCTTCTCTTCATCCTGATACAGTTTATCGGTTGATGGAACCTAATGGGCAAAAATATGTATGAGAAACGAGGTATAGAAATGAATCCCCAGTTATGGATGCTAGACAAGAAGACTGTTAGGAAGGAAGATGCAGAGTCCTAAGGACAGGTGTCCCCCTTGGCAATTAATTTGAAACTGGTGGGAGGACTCTTGTGTGCTGTTCCACAGCATGTGGGAGCCCTCAGTTTCTTTTATACCTGTTCTTGCTCAGGTGAAATTGAGAAGTAATCACACCTACCACTGTTACTGTTTTAAATTGCTGACAGGTTGGATGTAGTTCCAGGTGTTATGAGGTTATTCTGCTATTTATAACCTAGGTCATAAAATATAGACAGAAATGGTATTTCTATTTAATTACTCTGCTGGAAGTCAGCTGCTTAACAACTGTGTGATTCTTGCTGTGAATGCTTCTCCTAATATTACGCAAATCAGTGGAAAAGAGAAGTTTTATTCTTTCCAATGTATGTGTCCCATGGTTTCAGCATTTTATTTTGGGCTTATTAGCACCTAGTCATGCAAATGATATTGGGTAATCAAGGCAATGCTGGTAATGAAGCGATTGGGATCTGAATTGTCTGAATGCACCTTGTGCTTTTGAGCATGAAATCTGATTTGTATATTTGCACAGGGAGGACCAAAAATGCAAAATATATACTGTTAACTTCTTGTTTTAACCACGTGCTTGTCTGACATTTTTGACTTTCCTATAGACTGCAGACTGCTGTCAGAGTGTGTCACCCCCACCTGAGTTTCAGACGTGGTATTAGACAACTTTAGAGTTTAAAAGACATTGTCTTGGGCAAATATTAGATCATACTCAGTCTTGGGAAAGAGGGAGTACAAATTCCACTGGGTAACTTTCCATTTATTTAAACAGGTATTAATATATGGCCAGGCAAATACTCTTCTTTGCAAACCTGGATTTGCATGTTCTAAGTCAGTACAGTCTAAGGGGGGTCTTGGGGGTTTTTTGTCTTTTGAGTCCATGGTAATTTTGGACTAGGTATTTACTGCTCAGTGTACCTGCCTATAAAGTTCATTAAAATAAAGTAAAATTAATATATTTAAGATTTAGTTCCTTAATATCATAGGAGTGCTTTGTGTAAATGAAAACTAAATAATGATAAAATGCAAAATTTGAGTGCATGAAAGCACATGACTGAATTAGTAGCTTGGTCCAAGGGTGGTGTGGGTTTCATTTCTATCATCTTGAGCATGTTAGATAACCCCTGCTTTGCATAGAACTTTTAATATAATTTGAAACATGTGCAAGCTGGCATCTTGTCATCTTTAAAGCAGCATCTTATAGATAGGATAATGAAGCATCCATAACTCTTTTGAATCCCTGGTATCAAATGTAATTTAAATTTTCTTTACTATCTAGCTGATTCTGTATTTCGTTGTTTCCTAAGTTTGCATTAAAGCGAAGCACTAAATGATTCCAATTTACAAGTCATGTTCTGTCAATAAAACGCTGCTCAGCGTGTTCAGCGTTATGGAAAATGTTAGTGGTGTTAGCTCACCGCGTAACAGTCGCAACTCTCTCTCTTGCGTAGTGTTTGATAACACGGACATTATCGTTTGATAACACGGACATTATCGTTTGATAACACGGACATTATCGTTTGATAACACGGACATTATCATTTGGTGTTAACAGCTTGTGCTGTTTGAGTTTCCTTCAAGTTTGTTTCCAAACAGTTGCCTGAAGGTGTTTGCCGCGCTTTCCGGATGAAACAAAGCACGATGTCATTTATTAGTCCCCTCTGCAGGAACATAACTGATGCGAGGACGTTGTTTTTGCTCCTAGGTGGTCGGCCTGTATCGGTTGTGTGGCTCAGCAGCGGTTAAGAAGGAGCTTCGAGAGGCGTTTGAGAGGGACAGCAAGGCTGTTACCCTCTGTGAAAGCCAGTACCCAGATATTAATGTCATAACAGGTAATACATTCGCTTGCTTTTCTTTTAATATAGAGTTGTGCCATGTTCCTAACATCCCTTCTACAAGGTGAAGTTGTGCTCTGAACTAGTTTGCTGTCGTCTAACAAGCTGTTAACTGCTGCTTTGTATTGCCAAAGGTTGGGTGGGGAGGAGTGCGGTGGCCTTGGGGATGTGTAAATCATAGAATCGTTTAGGTTGGAAAAGACCTTGAAGATCATTCAGTCCAACCATTAACCTACACTACCAAGTCTACTCCAAGCCAATCAAGGGTAGACTAGACTAAACCATGTCCCCAAGTGCCACATCTACCCGTTTTTTGAACACTTCCAGGGATGGGGACTCCACCACCTCTCTGGGCAGCCAAGCAGCAGTGATTTGGAGGGAGGAGGACGTGGAAAGAGCCGCTTTCAGTAGCTGCTTTACCACTTCCAGGGGGAGGTGGAAGTCTGAAGGGAGCCGAGGTCCCCAGAGCAGCTACCTCTGCTGTTGGTTTGTATTGGAGCGGATCTGGAAAGACTGGGTTGCGATCCGACACGTGCACTGTGCTGGGTGCACTTCCAGCCATGATCCAAGGGCCATCTCGGATCGACCCATTGTCCTCCCTTTGTGTTGGAGATCGCGGGATTTTTGGAAACAGATTTCCCATCCTCTTGTGCAGGCTAGTTAGAGCTGCAGGAAAGCGCCTTCCTTTGATCATATGCTTCTTTTAAGATGTAACTAAATAGCAGCTTTCTCCTGCTCGCCGGAGTGGCCCTTGCTTGCTGTCAGGCAGCAAGCTCCTGGCAAAGGTGGGAAGGGCTGGGAGTACAGGAGCAGGAGGTCGTAGGAAGCCTCTCTGCATCCGCGTCGGATCTTTGCGTGAGTGCGTACGCAGGAGTTGCGCTGCACTACTGAAGCAAGTTTTTGATTTTTTTTTTTTGTTTGCTTAAAAGTGGAATGGTTTTATAACTATTGATACTTGTTATGTAAACCAAAGTTGATCTAATTTCAGGCATCACCGAGTAAACCGATTGCTCTAGGAAATTAGGCAGGATGGGATGTGCCCTTTATAAAGAGGGGGAGTAGGGTAAAAGTAAATAGTATAAAAGATCTTTGAAACTGGATAATTTTCTTCTCTTTACAAATAAATTAATGAGAACAAGTGGTGGTAATTTCTAAGAGCAGATTGTTCCATAAAATTATTGAAGACCTGTTTTCTTCCCAGTTTTGTGAATCAGCTCAGAAAAGGGGGGAAAAAAACCCCTCTGTTGCCTTCTGCCAAACAGCAGAAACTGCCTGATACTGACTTGTAAGCAGACAAATGGAAAACTGCTATTTGGTGAATGTAAACTTTTGGCTAATGGAAAACTTTGGTTGGTTGGTTGTTTTTTTGGTTGTTTTTTTTTTTTTTACTTTTGCAATAATAAAAATGGCATTGCACTCCCATGCTACAAGTAATCGTTACAATAAAAGAATATTTGCAGAAACAGTTCAGGGGCATCATGGGAAAGGGTGTAGGAACTTAAGTCTCATCCATATACAAAAGAACCTGCAACATTTCATAAGCATTTTGATTTTCCCGAGTACACTGTACACTCAGAACCAACCAGAACTGGCTGAAGCCAAAGTCTGAGCTGCGGGAGAACTTGCTACTGATGCAAAGCCCTGGAAGGGCAGCGGCACAGTCTGACTGATCTTTCCATCACGAGTTTATGGTGCGGTGGTTAAATAGAAAAGTGTACTTCAATTTTTTGATATGTGTTACTGCAAACCTCATTGGTGATGGTGAATTTTTGGTGCCTGTGTGGGTCCTGCTGGACTCTTGGTCCTTTTTTGGTTTGTACTACTGAAGGATAAGTTTTTGCATCCAGAATTTGTATTCTAAGAATGAAAAGACTACATCCTTGGGGTCCGTCTTATGGAAAGACTGCTGGGTATGCTCTTGTGTGTGTTATATTGCAAGAGCTGACTTACATGCTGCTTTCCTTACAAGGAAAAAATAGTTTTAAGAAATTACATTTTAAAAAAAAAAAATTTCTTTCCCCTGGTTCCCTGCAGAGTTGTGTTGAAAGGACTGAACTGAGTGCAGGGGTCCTGTGTGAGTCGGGGGGAGCGGGGAGGGAAGGGGAGTTTGCACCCATAGCAGCCGCTGGCTAAACTGCAGCCCGCGCTCTAATTAATTGTAAACAGCGTGGTCTGGGCTGAAATGGGAACCTGCCATTTTTGCTGACAGACCCGAGGCACCCACCGTGCTTAGTGCTAGGAATAAAAGAGCCCACAAAACCTCTCTCGCATATGCGTAGGGAGCTGGGTTCAGGAGGAATGTTTCCCCTGATGTCTTACTGCTGGATTTGCAGCGCTGAGGCTGATGCACATGATTCATACTTTTATAAGCCAAAACATGTGTTCCATAAAATATGAATCCTCAGCATAAATCCTGGCTCATTTGGAGAGAAGTGCTGCCTTGTGTCCTTTTTGAAATTTGAGTAGCGCTGCTTTTCCAAAAGATTAAAAAGACATTTTTTTTGACAGCTCTCCAAAGACTAAAGAATGAACATTTAATGATACTAGGTGAGAAATGCGCTTGGGCTTGGCACAGGCTTACACACAACTAAGTGTGCTTGTGGCCCAAACCGAAGGGTGCAGCTGTTTTTTGGGACTGACCAGCAGTCGTGTTGCTGCCCCATGTCTGCCCGCGTCCACGTGAATTCGTATCTGCATAAAGCATGCAATACTGTTAACAGTTCACTGGGTCAGAAAAATGAGGAATTATTGAAGTGGATGGCAATTTCTGCTCGCTGTCTAAATTTGTTGTGTGTGGTTGTGTCAAGGGGAATGTGCTAGTGGGCTGGCAGCAGCAGAAAGCATAAATTCATGGAAAAAAAATAACAGCAGCCTCTTAACAGGGCTAATTTAGCTGAGTGAATAGCAAAAGGGTTTAGACAGGTCAAGGGGCATTCATGGCTCCCAAACTATCCTGTTATTCAGGGTTAAACAGGAGAAAGTCCTTTGGCAGGTGGTAGTCCTATGACTCTGGATGCTATTACAGGATTTCCTACTAAATGATTATTAATAGACGGTTGTGAGTGTTTCAGCAGCATAAGCTCATTTGATTATGATATACCACTTCCTACTGTAAGCTGATTATGATTTCAGCCTCCCCCTCAAAAAAAAAAAGCACAGCTGAAACAAAGATCCTGATAAAAGCATCTCTTGCTAGTGTTTTGCTTTCAGAAAAAGGAAAACATCCCAAACCATGATGTACAGCACCAGCTTCTGCCACATTCATCTTAGAAATATTGTAAGCAGCTAATCCACGCATGGAATGTGGGCCTCTCAAATGTGGGGAAGAAGAGAAATTTTCTGGGGAGGGGGGAAATATGAGTAAGTTATTCAACAAAAACTAGCCACTTAAGTGGTGCAGTAAAAAAAAAAGCGGCATATTCTTTGTAAAACAGACAAACAAGAAACCCCAAACCGCTGGAGGGAATATGTTTTCAGGAAAATATGTGGATGGTTGTTTGCTTTTTTTTTTTTTTTAAATATTCCTGATGGGAGGTTCCCATCTGAAGCAGAGGGCGAGCTGTTAGGTGCTGTGGGGTGGTCTGCAGAGACTGAAGCTTTGCCTGGCTGCCCCATGCTGACGCTGCGGAGGGAGATGCTCTGGCAGCTCCAGGGGGTGATGCTGCTTCAGTTAGCGCTGCTCGTGCAACATGCCTTGAAGAGCTGCTAGGTGCAGTATTCTTCTTAAAATAAAAATATTTATGTGGGTAGAAGCCAACTTTTACTTGCATTCTGCATGTGAACGTGGCTATGAAGAGGAAAATGTTACCTTTCGTTCCCTGTGTTTTTTTAGAAATGACCTCATAACAAAGCCCGCTGCTATACAGTTTGCAGCTGGGTTATAAAGATTGAGTTTATAAAAACTGTTGCTTTGTTAAATAGCATGGTGTGGTGCTATTAGCTGATGGGCCTGGCCTTGGCCAGTGGTGGATCCGTCTTGGAGCCGGCTGGCATCGGCTCTGTTGGACATAGGGAAGCTTCCAGCAGCTTCTCACAGAAGCCACCCCTGTAGCACCCCCCGCTACCAAAACCTGAACCACGCGAACCCAGTACAACACTGAACAGAAAAATTAATTGCCAGTCGTATATAAAGGAGGAGGTGTCATCAGGCTGTGAGGACTTTGGTGTTCGCAGTAGCTCCTGTCCTTGGACAGGAGGTGGACTGCGAAGAGCCCTTTCCTTGGCTCTCCCTCACCCTAATCAGGAGAACCCCAGGCAGAGCTGCTCCTGGGGTGCCTGCATGCACCCCTCTTCTCTGGATGTGGTGCACCTTCCTCCCCTGGTTTCAGTCCTTAGTTGGCCACAAGCCACCTTGCATGGGCTTGGAGAAGCTGTCAGAACTGCGAGGACAGGGGTGCTGGTGCTCCTGACCTCCCAAAAACTCGGGAAAGTGAATCTGCTTATGAAAGGCAGCTGTTCTTGTGTCTCTTGTGAAGGTGTCCTAAAGGATTACCTGCGAGAGCTGCCCTCTCCCCTGATAACCAAGCAGCTCTACGAAGCAGTGTTGGATGCCATGGTGAAAAATCCTTTGAAAATGACGGCAAGCGGTTGCGAAAATGACCCGAGTGACTCTGAGCACACAGCAGCCCTCCTGGATTGCCTGCCAGATGTTGAGAAGGTGAGCCGTGTTAGCAGGTTCAAGTAAATTACATGCTTCAGAAAATAAAGGAACATTTTCACACTGGATATAAAATGTGTCAAAATATGTACACCTGTTTCCTGACTTAATGGTCCACTTGGATTTTTGATGCTCTGCGTCTTTGAAAATACTTCCACGCTGTGATTAATTGGAGGGTCTGCGTTGCTGGATTTATTCTACTTTGCATTTTATATTGTCTCTATAAAACTGAATGAAAAGCTGTGATCGCTACTTTTACATTGTTAGATGGGAGGTTATTCCTGTGTGGTGTCCTGCTCCGTTTCTGTGGAGTTCTTTGGTCTGTATGGCGTAATTATGTGGGCAAATGCTTTTCTCTTTCCTAAGCATATGCAATTAAGCTTTAGCTTCCCATACTGCGCGGTGTAATAGTGCTGTGCACTGTTACCTGCCAAATTCACCTCTGTAGAAAACCACAGTTAGCCTGTGGGAGAGAGTGAGCGAGTAGCCTGCACAGGACCTGCAAGTTACCTGGAAGCTTGTTCCGATGCTGAGGTTGTGCTGAGGGTTTCTTTATTTTCTAATGTACCTGGATCATCTGTACTGCTTCTGCAGCTCCTCTCTCCTCCCTGATGCATCTTTTCCACTGTGAGAAAACCCAGCCATGTAAAACTGAGATCAGGTGAGAAACAAGCTGAATTTTACCAGAAAGTCTGTCTTGACTAGTCTGCTCTGTGCTGGTCTAACACAGCTTTTCTAATTCAGCCCTTAGGTGTTCCATTGATGGACGTTGGTAGAAAAACCATAGCTATCAACCTTGATCTTGTCCCTCTAGAGCGGCGGCGTTAGGATGTCAGCACCACCTTCGTCTAGCCTTTCGGTTCCTGAGCAGTATTTTGTTCTTTTAGGCTACCCTGAAGATGCTGTTGGATCACCTGAAACTGGTGGCCTCTTACCACGAAGTAAACAAGATGACGTGCCAGAATTTAGCTGTGTGTTTTGGGCCCGTGTTACTGAGCCAGAGACAGGAGACCACCAACCATAACAACAGAGTATTCACAGACTCGGAAGAGCTTGCTAGTGCCCTGGACTTCAAAAAACACATAGAGGTTCTTCACTATTTACTCCAGCTGTGGCCAGGTACTGTTTCACGAATCCGATCAAGGGAAAATGTCAAACCGTTGCTATATGTTTTTACTGTGTGAGAGTGAACGTTAATTCACAGGATGACTGAGCAGCATCAGAATTCTTAAAACACGAGGTACTATGGCATCACCTATTAATCTAAAGAAATCATGACAATTTTATAATCTACTCTTTATATTTGGTCACTTTGTTTAATGGGAAGTTTGTTGTTTTAATTGCTTTCTTACCAGATGGCAGAGTTTGAGTATAATGTAAGAAGCGGTGAAGAATGCTTTATGTGAGTAAAGACACTAGAAAAAACAAACCCATTGACAGTAAGGTTTCCAGATCGGAATTAGGGGGTTTTGGGGGTGTTTTGGGTTTGGTTTGGGGTTTTTTTTGTTGTTGTTGTTTTTTTCCTTCTTCTTTCCTGCTTTGACCATTCAGGATTATCTGTGTATGGAATTCATTAGTTGTTCAGTCTCTGAGATACCCGGAGGGTTACTTTATTTCTGCCCTTGTAATTTGGCAGAGTTGGGAACATCCTTACAGTAAGAGCTGTGCAACTTCTAGTTGTTTTTGCAGAGCTTTGCATAAGCAGGAATGTTTTTAAAACAAAACACAACAAAAACCCCAAACCAAACAAACAACAAAACCGAAACCAAAACACCCTAAGTACCTTTCAGCTCCCACTTCCAAACTTAAGAGGTCATATGCTTTCGCACAATTCGGGGTCAATTCTCAGTAAGAAGGGAGGTGAAATTCTGATCTTCCTAATAAACTACCAAAGTAGACGTGAAGGTCGCTATTTCTGCTAAGATCTGCCTTTCAAATGGGAAATGATTACACAGTGTTCGCGTTTCCCCTGGTATTCAGAGAGGCACAAGCCAGTGGAAATAGTCAGGATGACATCTGGAGCCCTGGGCTTCAGCCTGCGGTGAATTCCTGTGCCTTGCTGCTGAACCCGCAGCCTTCCCTTGCGCAAGCACTGCCTGAAGTCAGGAGCGGACAAAGGTGAAGCTTTTCAGTTAAACAGGGAGAGTTTGAGGGTAATACTGTGAAACAACTTAACTTTGGATCTGACGGATTTAGGTTTGTTTTCAGATGGTCTTTGGCCAAGCGGTTGCTGAAAGCTACCTAACTGTGCAGAAGATGGGTCCGTTGTGCTGCGCTGTAGTATCTCCCTTTTTCACAGTGGTTTGGCTAACGGTGTGGAGAACTGTTCTGTTTGGTAACCTGCATAATTTAATATCCACTTCTCATATTTGAGCAGTGTAAACCCTTTAATTCTCAAGGTGAAGAGAAGATTCAGCTCATCTAAACAGCTTCTTAATTGTTCCCTTTTAGAACACAAGAATTGCTCTTGGGAAACTGCTGAATTTCTGCACCTGTTGAAACATGCAATGGAATTACAGTTAATCCAAATGAATAATATGTCTGGGTTTGTTTTTAAATTTATTTTATTTTTACTTGAAGAGGAGGAGGTCTGCTTTTTATGGGAGACTTGGGGTCACCTGGGAAATGTGGAGGGTCACGAAGGGCCTGACTTGGCAATACTGAATTACAGATGCTGTGGCTGCATTTGAGCCAGCCAGGTGGACTCTGCTGCTCTGTCTTCAGGATACAAAATGTTCCCCAATACAAAGAGTGTTTGGGAAAAGGCTTCCCGCCCTGGCCCGTCATCTCCGCCCATTGCAAACATTATAAAGAGAAATTGCCATTCCTAGCTCGGTGGTTCTTGAAGCATTTTATTTTGGAGGGCCCAGGAAGGGCTCCTGACATGTAAGCATGGGTTGGCAAAGACCTATATCTGGCAGATTCTATACAATAATTGAAAAAAAAAAAGTGTCTGGATTTGTTGTCTATTCCTAGACATGAGGTATAAATGAATGTGTGGTAGCAGAAAAAGTGCAGGATAGGCACGTGAACGTGTAGTCTTTGTCATAGTAGTTCATAATCAAACTATGTAAGAGATATGATCTTGCTGTTAATTAAAGGGATTTTATGATTACAAAAAAAGTATAGGAATCTACACTGTATTGTTATTATGCAGGTCATCTTAAACGGTCTGTGTCCTACTTAGCCAGTAATACTTGTTAAGTTTTTATCTAGAGATTTATTTTAAATTTTTAAGGTGGGGTTTTTTTTTGGGGGGGGGGGGTGTCTCTTTTGTTTTTTATTTTAATTATGGGAGAAAGAATTTTCAGGGAAGGTTTAATCCTTTCTTGGGTAGAACATGAAGTATCAGCACAAGAGAAGCAAATGCAAGAGAAGAGAGGTGGCTGTAAGCTCACTTCACCAGCGCAGCGTAATTGCCAGGTTTGTGGATGGCCCGCTCAGGTCTTTCAAGTGCTCGAACGTTTCTTGTAGTGTATCAGGTACTGATTAGTATAAAGAATATTCGGGGTCAGACAGTGATTTCTGCCATCGTGGGCTACTTCTTCATTCCTCTCACAACAGTTGCCACCCGGGGAGTATCGCTGAGCTCCTTCCTTCTGCCACAAACCTTGTTGGCGAGAGCCGCTGTGAATCGGGGCGTGCTGCTGCTGTGCGGGCTGCAGCGGTCAGCGAGCCCCTGCGCCTGCCTTTATCTCTTAGCAATGGGAAAGATGAGTTTGGGGAAAAAGTCAGTGTAGACAACTAATGTACTGGAGGGGAAAAAACCCGAACAAGTATAGTCTCAGTCCCCCTGTAAGTCTGATTTATAATAGTCTGCTTGCATTAGACATTGCTGGCCGCTCTGCTCCGATTTTCAGCTGAGCGGGTGAGTTGCTTTCCAGCCGCTCAGGCGCTGAAAGGATGTCACTGGCTGGGCAGCTTGAAGAGCTGCTTGTGGACGTTGTAAATGGCTTTTTGCGTTTTTTCCATACTCTGCTGACCTGATAGCGGCCGTGCCCTGGAGTCCCCTCCGGCGACAGCTGACCCTGCGGCTGTAACAAGCACACGCTGACCACGCTCTGGGTCAGCGCCGCCGCAAAGCTGCCGGCTGTTGGCTCTGCTCACTGCAGCCTCGCAGAAACCTTCTCTGCCTGAAAATAAGAGCAAGAGGAGAGGTGGTTTGACATACGGTGCAGCTTGAGGTGATTGAGGACACTTCTGCTCCCTTGTTAGCTGCAGCTGGGCAGCCCCAAGGCTGCTGGCCACCAGAAATGAAAAGAAGCTTTCAGTCAGGTTAGTGAGCCAGCACAGGAGAGATGGGAAATGTGGGTGGAGGAAGAGGGAGATGACCAAGACAGGACCAAGAGCTGTTTGGGCAGCAAATACTGTGCAGGAGCTCATCATGAAACCCTGGGGATAGCTTACAGCATGGCTGCTGTGGGAAACAAAAGCAGGTAGGTATAGCGCTGCCCGTAGGAGTGTGCATTGCTGTAAGGGGGGCAGGAGGAGGGCAAGTAGTAGAGTTTTCCTTCACCTTGAAGAGAACGCTGAACGCTATCCCTCGGCTTGCAAGAAGTGTGCAGGATGTTGTGCTAAAAGGGAGGTAAAACACAAATGCAGAGACGTGAGCAGGCAAACATACAGTGTAAACAGAACAGTTGGACCTGACGGAAGGATCGCAGTCTGGTCCCTTACATTTAATCTTCTGTGGATTGAGCCAGCTTGATAATCAACATGTTGTGCAATACTTCAATTTCCGTATTTTTCCAACCGAAAACAAACAGTCCTTGTTCGGTTAGACCATGTAATACTGGCAAGTTATTGTTAACCCATGGCCCTTCATCTTAATGGAGCGTAGTCGAAACAGAAGGGCTTTTGTTACAGTAAGGGGCGAGGGGGGAAAGCAATGATAGTTATTGCATGTTGCCGTGCAAGACGTAAAGTAAGACTAAAATCCCTTGGAGAGACCTGTAATGCGGACCCAGAAGGAGAAGCGTTGGGCGCATCTCAGGACTGAGCCTTTGTGCTTGCGTGTGAGGAGTCTGACGAGGGGTGCGTGAGATCGTGGTGCCCACGAACCCGCGCAGTTCACGTTTTCAGCGGCGAATGGGAACAGAAAGTTTCTGCTTCCAATTACAAGAGGTAATGGTCTGTTTAAAACAAAAAGTAAGTTTTGCAGCTCAGACATTTAATAGGCCCAGGTCAGTAAAAATATTTGTGCTGTTTACCATAGGAAGCCGGTAGCAGTGGAGGAGACTGTTAGTAACTTATGCTGTATAATCATGAGCTCAGGTAACATGACCATCAAACCTGTTTGAGTGTACGTCTGACATGGGGTTGTGGCTGCTTAGAAAAATAATGCATAACGCAAATGAGCTTCTTTTAATAGCGCAGAACCCTAGGGCAAAAGAGAAACACAAGAGTTCAACTCTTGGTGCGTCTTGAGCTTCTCTAGGTGTTTCTCGTGGTGGTATTTTTGTTGTGTTTTAACCTCTTTTGCTGTGCCTGCTTTCTGTTACTCTTTTAGCCTGGACGAAGCGTGTGAGCTGAGCTGTTTGCTTTTCTTTGTCCCAGAGCCAGCTGGTGATTAACTCACGCAGTGAATTTAATCGGTGCTCTGGGAGTTTTTACTTTTAGATAGGCTTTTCTCCATTGCAGTTTGAATCTGGCATGAATCTTCAAAACGGAGCTTTTACAGTAGTTTTTCTAATTATTTTATATCAAACAGCAGCAGAAAACATAGTAGTGGAATGTCTTGGCTGTAAGCTTGCATGTATTCATGCATGCTGTTAGCGTGCGATGTCGAAGGAGGAGAGTGGGCATCTGTCGTGGACTTTTCTTGTTGCAGTACGGATTCAGCCCTGACTCTGGTTTAACTTCTCTTCTCTTCTAGTACATCACTCGCCTGCCAAAGAACCAGCACATCTGAATGCATTTCCTGAGCACCCATCCTCCCTGAATTACCTGAGACCCAAGAGGCAGAGACCTCAGATGCTCAATCTGAGCGGTACCGAGATGTCTGGGGTACTCAGACCAAGGCCCGCAGGTCTAGACAGCCCGTCGAGCAACCGCTACGCTGGAGACTGGAGTAGCTGCGGGGAGAACTACTTCCTAAGCCCAAAAGACTGCCTGAGTGAAGCAGACTACGATGACGTCCCTTCGGAAGACACAGAGAGCGGGGATGACGGCAGCAAAGCCGAGGAGTCGGATGCCCCGGTCGGACACCCGCAGCCCATCCCCAGGGAGCACACCTTTCAGAGCTATTTGACGATGCAAGCGATGGACTCCGCGGTGGATCACAGAGCAAACCTCAAAGACCTGCAGGAAAGTATTGATACTCTGATAGGAAACCTGGAAAGGGAACTCAACAAAAACAAGTTAAATATGAGTTATTAAATCCTGTCCTGCCTGACGCCTCCTCCTAGTGCCTCCGTGCCCTTCACCGGGCTTCCCACAGCCGTGTGAGAAGCGATGGTGCCCTTGAATGCTTTGAGTAAGGCCACGGCC
The DNA here is from genome assembly GCF_030463565.1 of Pelecanus crispus. NCBI lineage: Eukaryota > Metazoa > Chordata > Aves > Pelecaniformes > Pelecanidae > Pelecanus > Pelecanus crispus. Next base: position 76,944,392 of record NC_134647.1, on the reverse strand, counting down.
CACCTTGCGTTGACAGACTTCAAGCCATTCCGTTACGTTTCTGCCTTTTTGTTAGAAGGTGTCGGCCTGATTCTGGTGTTGGAGATGACCTTAGAGACCGCGAGGTGACACCACATAGTGGCGTTTCTCCCTAAAAATACTATGCGCTTAGGCGGTCTGGGCAATACCTGGCAGAAGATAAAGCAACATCTCTGCTGTCGGCAGCAGCAGAACTCCTTGTTCCTGAAACCCTCGCTCCGGTACAGATGTTCCTCTCGGAAGAGGATGAATGCTGCTTGGCCTGAGTCTTGCAGCATGGACTTCCGATAGACTCATTTTACTATATATGCAATGGCTGCTATGAAAAATGCTTTATATATATATAATATTTATATATAAAGTTTTAATTGTACAAATATTAATGTATTCCTGTATTAACGCTTTTCAGTAATTATTTAAACGAGCAAAAATTAAATATTTTTCTAACCTTGTTTGTATATATCTATGTACAAATGTGCATGTGTCTGTAGCCACCTTTGGAAAGGAGAGGTCTCTCGGAATTATGGCACGTCCCCGTTTCTAGGAAGACGTGTTCGGTGGTGCCAGGATGAAGTTACCCCTTGGGTAACACAGCATTTGGTTTATGCACAGAACCATGGCCAGAGACAAGGCAGGGTGAATGATTAATATAAGTGACCTTGTGTGGTGCAGGTGCATCGGTTTGCAGGTGTTGAGTATTAACACTCTCTCACACCCCCCACCCTTTCTCTATTTTTTTTTTTCCCCCTTCTTTGTTTGTTTGTTTTTTCCTCCATGTTGTTTTCATATATAAAGGAGGTCTGGAAGGTACTTACTTTTCAAAAAACACTTCTGGTTTGTCCTTGTAACCTGTTGCTTATTCTTGACGTTTCAATACTTTTTTTTTTCTTTTAAACTCTCCAGAGTCTCATGTGTTTTTGTTGAGGTACCTTTGTCTGGCTGCTGGTAGTTAGGATGTGTTTGAGCCCTCTCTGAAGGGCTGTGGCTCTGGAGATGCAAGACTCAAATTCTGCACAAAAGCAGTTACTTTTTTCTCTGCGTAGTCTTTTTTTTTTTTCCCTCGTCTCTTTTTTTTTTTTCCCCCTCGTCTCTTTTTTTTTTTTTTCCCCTCATCTCTTTTTCTTAAATTAATCTCCCGAAAATGGAAACCTGAGTTGTTACATGAGGTTGAGTGATGTTACTCCTGGGGACTTTGGCTGGGATTGCAGTTCACTGTGACCTTACTAGATTCAGCTATCGCCATCTTCTCAGACCATCTTTTATCTTTAGTCATTTATGGTGAGCAATTAAACATTTCATGTTAAGGAAACACGTTCTTGGTTTAATTAAAAATAGTTACCAAGTCGCATAGAGATGTTTTGGTAGTCCCTCTAACCAAGAGGTGATGCAGAGTCATTCCTTGTCCTTCCCCGGTCACCCCCCGCGATTTGGGCAGGTGGGGGTGAGAGGGTTATGTGTTTTGCGAGGTCAAACGCTGAGGTGCTGTCAGCTGGCAGGGTAGAACTTATTTCTCTTCGTCTTTTTGGTACAATGTTGGCATCCTGCCACGGCTTTCCATTCACCCTGTGGGCAAGTGCTTTTCTGCTAACCCGTACTTCCTTATATTGCTTAATTGAAGAGTTATTTATTTACAGTAGCAAGGAATTAGGAATTGCTATGGCAAACTCTTTTCTAAGGAATTATTTTAGCATGGTTTCAAATGGTTTATTCAATCTCATTAATTTATTTTTTATAACTGTTAAAAGATGCAAAACAATTATTGCAATATAATGATAATGTATGAAAATGTAAATTTAACCTGAAGCATTTATCGATAAATCGATGTATTTTTTTAAACTTTTATACCTACAGAATGTGCATACTTTTTAAACTATAAATTTAAATGCTGAATAAAATTTGAATTAAGAACAAAATTTGACTAAGCCTAATTAGTGATTATTTAAACCTGTCTAAGCTGATGCCATCCGTTTGCACTGGCTGCACATGTGAGTTAATTCCATAAAGACATTTAGCTTTTCAGAAGATGTGTCTTCCTGTTGTCATTTCTAGATTGACCCAACATTTCAGTTACATAATTAAAGGAAACCAAACCACTCCTCAATTTAAATCCAAAAGGAATAATATTCTAAGGAAGTTGTCAAGCCAGCGTTGTGGCAGCATTTCTTCTTCTATCAGGGTGCTGATGCTTTTGAACATAGCCTGGCTTCTGCACTGGGTGTGTAGATATATTGGTACTAGTTGAAAGATGTTTGCATTTAAAGTTATTTGATAAATGATAATACTAAGTTTTCATTGTCTGTAACTATCCAGATGATGTGAGTGAGCACCTTTTGGGTAAGTGTAAGCTTTTTCTACGGGAGAGTTCTGTAACTCAGTGCAGCAGTGCATTGCTCTGTCAACTTTTAACCTTGCAACAGGTTGATAAACTTGATAAACTATTAATGTTAATCTAATTAGTTAATTAAAACATTGTGAAGTATTGGTATTATTCAAATGAAATGTTTGCTATTAATCTAGTTATAACAACTTGTGGAAGACGTTCTGTATCTTAGAAATCCTCTTTTAATGAGACATTTCCCGAGTGGTATTTTTGTTATATGTTGTCCCTTATATGTATTCTGATAGATATTATTGTATTTTGTATAATTATTTATATAATCTGGTCAAGCTGCATCCTTATGATTGTTACAGATTCTTAAGGAACAGGATTAGTGTGGGAATTACCCTAATCTAGAAAAACTAAATTGGGAGATTAAAACCACTTGGTTCTACCAAAGTAGTAATGAACTTTTTTTTTTTTTTTTTTTTTTTTTTTTTGTACAAAAGAGCAGCCTCGGGCTGTGCGGGCTTGGCAGGGTAGAGCTCCTGTCGAACCCCGTGGGCATGGCCAGGAACTTCTCTTGCTGTACTACCCTTCATTGTTGTCTGCTTGGTGTAACTCGGTTTGACTTCAGGAGCAGCTCCCGTTCTGCCGGGGTGCTCGCCACTGCTAGAAGAAGTTAAAAGCCGAGGGCAGAGCCTGCGGCTGAGTTCAGAGAGCGGTTGTCCTTGCAGTGTATGGACTTCCTTCAGGTGTGACCTCTGCTTCCCAGGTAAAGAAAATGGGTGCAGATGCTCTTAGAGAAACAGTTTAAAGACTGGCACCAAAATCGCATACAAATTGTTGTACCCAAGAGTAACAATGGGCTGGGGAGCCACCAAGAATTGTAGTTTGTCATCCCCAGGGAAATGCAGAAATGCATCTCTTGGTCTGTGCAACCCTTTGCTGCCAAGCGTTAAGGATATGATACACGTAGGTGAGGTCAGGAATGGACTAGGCCCATTCGTAGAGTTTTAATCCATTGCTGTTTGTTTAAACAGGGTTGTCCAACTGCTGCTTGGGCTGTGTAGCTGATCCAGCTGACGCGGAATTGCTTCTGCCCCCTTTTTCAGCTTCCCAATGGTGCTTATTACAGGAGCGTGCAAGAGATGGGCAGGGGCGGTGTGGGATGTGGAGTAGAGGGGGTGGCCGCATGCCCTCGGGCTGGCTTAAGCCGCTGGGGACCTACATCCTCAGCAACTTCAGGTCTTTATTTCTGTCTTTCCCAAATGTGTAACGTATGTGTATGCTTATTAATGCACCACAGAAGAAATGTAGCTGCAGCTGTTCAGACCTGTTCTAAAAATAGAGGGAAACATACCCAACAGAAGTAGATATTCGGGGGTTTTACAGAATAAATCTATAAATCCGATAAGCCAGAGACACATCTGGTATTTCTGCTGCCAGAGCTTAACCCCTTCACCTTCCTCCCCATCCCAAGGTGTAGGGTTTTCTTAGCAGTAAAAATGTGTTTTGATGATGGAGTCTTCATCTCAAATTCTGGAGCTAGCAACAGTTGAAAGATGGTTATTTGGGGTGGGGGGAGGACTGCTGTTACACTTTAGGGTAACGATGATGCATTTGTTTTAAAATGTCATCCTACACAATGAATTAACTGTTTTCATTCTGTTTGACTTTTTTTAGAGTCATACAGGAAACCCTATAATCTGTCTTAACGAACTTTGCTAGGCAAAATTAACCTGTGCAACAGTCTGCCATGAGGTAGCGCAAAGCTGACACTACAGGTATTTGAACGTCTAGGATTGCATTAGGATAAAAGATCGTGATGGGATGTATGATCTCATGTCTGGTGTTATTTGGGAACAGGGGTGAGGAGGAAAGTAGCTCTCAGGAAGGCTGCTCCCTTTCCACTGGGGGATTCCTGCAGCTCCCCAGGCTACTTTGCTGTGGGGCGGGAGGGGGGCCGACCAGCAAAGCCCTGATCTGCTGCCTCCTTGTCCTCACTGTTAGGAAAACCCAGCTGAAATCCGGCTGTCTTCTGGAATATTTCCTTAATCAAAACTCTCAAGAGTGCCTCTGTGGTGGGGAACAAGGCTCGCGTTGAGGCTGCCGCCTCTTCTGGGTTGTAGGGACAGAGCTGCAGTGGATGGGCGATGGTTGGGCTTTCCAGGTAAGCCGTGACCGTATGGTTGACTTCAACGTATATGTAGTTTGCAGCCCTGTTAATCAGAAATGTGTGGAAGGTGATCTGAGGTGAAATCCAGATAACAGAGAGCTGAGCTTTTTAATTAGTTGGCTGTGGGATATTTGCATACCTGAATGGAGCAGGCTGTTAGTTAAATATTGATTTAGCAGAGGAGCTGTGTTCTCTTCCTGTTTGACTGCCAACACCCTGCTGCAGGTGGTAGGGACGTGCTTGTTGAGTTTTCCTTGGTTTTAATTTAGAGGTAGTTTAATATGAGGGGCAAGGAATATTACTATAATATTTAAGCTTCAAACAAAAGACTGCTTTTCAAACAGAGTCCTACCTAGCGGCACCAAACCTCTCTGAAACCTGACCAAAGTTCAAAGCGGTCAAAATATGTGATGGGGAGGTCCTGGCTGTGGAAAATTGCAGGGGCGTGTTTTTAACACTGCCTAAACCCAATTTGCAATGTTTATTTCAGGACACAGGAGGCTCGCACTGCCTGTTCTGTATTTGGCTATGCTTTACTCTGACGAAACAGAGCAGCGGGGCTGGCTCTCGCTTGTCAGCCCAAGATCCTCTCTGCAAATCCCCTGTGTGTCAGCCATCTTTTGTGCTTTAGCATCTACTGTGACCATATGGACATTTGTTTGACAGGAGTCTGTGACCCTCAAACAGTTTGGTGAGTCATGGAAAGAGTGAACTCACCCGTATAGAGTTTAATCTGTCCTCCTCTGATAGATTTGATTTCCGCTTGACAGGCTCTGCTCAGTTACATGGTGTCTGACCTGGCTATTGAAATGAGCAACCAGCAGAACACTGCTTGCAGAAGAGTCATCTCTGTGGATGGAGGATGAACATTAATATTCATGAGCTGTTACTCATTTACGCTGGTAAATATTAAAACTTCTGTATAACACCGTTCGATCTCTCTCAATAATTGTCTTTTGACAGAAATGCACACGCTCAACAGCCACAGTGTGCTTGGTAAGAGCTGTTTGTTCTAAATAATACTGATTTCTTCGAGGGAACGTTTGGTTTTCTGTTTGTAAGCATTTGCCAGGCTTAAGTAACAATCAGTTTTCTAATCCGATGATGGCAAGTAAAAGTGGTTCAGCCTGTGAAGTTCAAAGGGTTTATGAACTGTGCGGTCAGATCCGGGCTTTTGATGCAGCAGCCCCTGAAATTTGTTTAGTAGTTTATATGGTCGTCCCTTAGTGTATGAACATACGGATTCAGCAGAGGTGCGAGGGGCTCCCCTATTATTTAAGTGTAGTAAGTAATAAATAGAAGACTTTATAGCATGGTGAATATTTATTGTGTCTGCATTTAAGGGAACAGAACTAGGTTGCTGTTGTTGAGGGAGCATTGACGCTTCTACAGTATCTGCTTCTACAGATTGAGAAACACAGTGTAGTCTGCATTTTCTTACTCCTCCATCTCTTCTTTTGTTTTCTGTAGAGTAGTCATACTCTGAAGGAAAAACACACACGAGGCAATAATGCACTGTTAAGCTTTAAAACCTGCATGTGACCCCATTGCTTTCCAGTGGATAGTATCAGTGCTATCACAAATTAATGAAAAAAGGCATCACCTAGGGCTACATTAACTGCATTGTCATTTCCTTGGTTGATTAGTTGGTATTATTAAACCATTTACCAAAGAACGGGTAGGCAAAATCCTTATGTGAATAAAGAATGGAAGGCGGGAGTCTCTCCTTGCTTGAAGGAGCAATGTTTATAGGGAAGTTGCCAAAATGTAACTTTTTGAAAGAGCAACTGATGTAAAAACAAAAGCAAATTCATAGTTGTTAAATGTCCATAGGCTCTAATGCTCTTGCAGGAGTTTCCCTTGACCAAGAGCTGAACTCACGTGAACTAGGACCATCTATTCCACTCCTAAGAACCGTAAATACAAAATAAGGAGCTGCTAAGCTATTCTGATTACATCTATCCTCATTTTTGAAAATACTATGGGAAGTCCTGCCTAGCAAAACCGGTGCATTTTAAAGACCCAGAGAAACAAAGAAAGTTTTCTTAATTCCAAGTATAACGTACTGTTTTCTCCCTCTGTGCCTCCAGCTCCATTTCAATTCTGTTTTGGCTTGAAGCTCTTGATACTCTTGAAACTCTTGTTCACAGTACTTCAGGTATTTGACTTCTCTTTCAAAATAATCAAGTACGTTGGCATCCTGTTAACGTGATGACGAACAAGGGTCAATACGTGCCCAAAGACACTGAATTATTGCTGATGATCTGAACAGTATTATTAGTTTATCTATATTGGGAATATAGATATCTCCATTTATCCAAATAATTTGCAGCAAAACAGTATAAAGATGTGGATTGAAACCAATTGATTTGGGATACAAATATGCATGGGGTTAAATAATTTTTATTACACTGACTCTGAGTAGCACATCCTTCAAGAACCTGCACTGAAATAACTAAACCAGTTTCAGGTTAGTGATTTCACTGAATCAGTCCAAATCTTCACTGACCCGACTTCAGGCACAAAGAAACCATAAAATACCATACTTCGGTATTACACTGTGCATTTATCTGGGATTCTGTGATTTAGTTTTCATTAGTCTCTTCAACAACCTAGTATTTTTTGGTGAATACTTGAGTTAGAATGAACGTAATCTAAATATTAGTGACTGCTCCTGGGTTAATTAATTCTGTGCCCTAAGTAGTGTAGTTCCAAAACACATGTAATTGGGCAGAAGCAATGTGTTTCCTCATGTTCTAGCACTTAGCTCCTGCCTTGCTTTGGAGAAGTTACTTTTACTAAAATGAGGCTCCTGACCTGGTGTTACATTGCTACGTACTGTAGCTCTGCACACAGCAAACCTTTATGGGATGTTTAGAAACTGTTTAAGTGCACACGTAAACTTAACTTAAAACTGGGGTAGGGTGGGAAGAAGATTTTGTGATGTAAAAATAACAGACTAGGTAGCAAGCAAGACTGCTAGACTGGATGAGATGAAAACACTAGCTTGATCTTTGGCTGGGAGGTGGGGGAAAAGAACAACTGAAGGTGATGTGGAAATAACAAGAAATTAAAACTGTTTCCATTATTCCCATGGCCCTTTGGTACAGACAGTCCTTATTTTAAAAGAGAATGAATGAGTGGTAATGTTAGTAACAGTTTGCAAAATGTGCTTTAACCAAGCTGTAACAAGGTACTAAGATGTGCAAATCGAAGTATCAAATTTACAGGAAAAAAATTGCTGCAAATGTGAACAGGAAGGTGTAAAGAAAGAGAAACTCGGTATATTTACATTACTCTGCACTATATAACATTGTTTTAATGCATGAAACCAGGTGTCATTTTATACATGTGGTAAAAAATGCTGAACTCTTTACTGTGTTTTCATGTAGCCAGGTTGGAGCAGTGGAATTCTTCCAGCTGTCACGCAAGTTTCCTTTAGGTGCCTCCTATCTGAGCTGTGTAGCTTTGCTACAGGTGATCTTTGGAGAATATGGCCATACTGATCTCAAATTAATTGCCATCCATTTGAAGGCAAGTTTTTCCAGGCAGGCCTGTTTCTGTGTTGGAGTTTTAGGATAAAGTGTCACAGAGATAAATAACAATTCTTACTAACCTCATTGCTCGAAGGGTGACTTAGTGGCTGACAGATTTCCCAAACATGCAGTACTCCAAGATCATCAGAAACAGCTAAAAAATGCTGGTTTGCTGAAAGATATTTGACAAAAACCATATAAACAACCTAAATTCCAACAGTAACACATACCTCCACCCAAACACAAGCTACAGAGGGTTCATTTTTGTTGTGGTCTTTTTGGTTTATTGTTCACTGCAGCAAGTGTTCACTTGGAGCACAAGTCTTAAGAGGAGCGGCTGAGGGAACTGGGATTGTTTAGCCTAGAGAAGAGGAGGCTGAGGGGAGACCTTATCGCTCTCTACAACTGCCTGAAAGGAGGGTGTAGTGAGGTGGGTGTTGGTCTCTTCGCCCAAGTAGTTAGTGATAGGACGAGAGGAAATGGGCTCAAGCTGCGCCAGGGGAGGTTTAGATTGGATATTAGGAAAAATTCCTTCACGGAAAGGGTAGTCAAGCATTGGAACAGGCTGCCCAGAGAGGGGTGGAGTCACCATCCCTGGAAGTGTTCAAAAAATGGGTAGACGTGGCACTTTGGGACATGGTTTAGTGGGCATGGTGGTGTTGGGTTGATGATTGGATTGGTGATCTTAGAGAACCTTTCCAATCTTAATGATTCCTAGTTTTTACTTTCATTATAAATAATCCAGCCACCAAGCCAGTAAACATGAAATTGCTACTCTCCCCTTAATTGGTTTAGTGGTGGACTTGGTAATGTTAGGTTAATGGTTGGACTGGATGACCTTAAAGGTCTTTTCCAACCTAAATGATTCTATAATTCTATGACTCTATGAAAAAGGCAGCCTTATTGCTCTCTTATTTTCTTAACAAGTGAAATTCCCTTTAAAGTTTATACTTTTTCAAAAGTTTTTTTTTTTTTAATTGTTTTTAGTTGCTTTATGCTGTGGTAGTACCCTTAGAACTGGTGTATGCATGTCTGTATATACAGTGCAGTGTTAAATTAGTGAAAGTATGTAGTTCTCTATTAGAAATCGTCTGTAACAAGATTCGTGTGCCTTGGAGTCACGGGCCGTTTTGCACACAGGGCGGCACAGTAAAGTGCAATCACCATCAACATACGTGAGGCAGTCCAGGGGCTGATGAAAGTGATTGTTGATTTGGAGATGTTCTGGAGGTGAGATGGCTCATGAGTTTTCTTCAGTATGTCCCAGATATCTATATTTCCATCATCTCTGCCAATGAAGAAAACTCCTGGTCTTGTTAAGGACCATTGTCCCGCAGTGTATCTTCCTGCAGAGCAGCTTGACTGAAGGATCGGTCCATTCTTAATTTTTTTTGAAAATAAATAAAAGATAGACCCAACAATCAAACAGTACTATCCATTCACTACTTCAAATCTCCTATCATTTGAGAATATTCACAGTTTAAATGATCCTATTACCAATTCTACCACTGATACAATTTTTGTATCACCTTCAGCAAATAAAGAGGAGAATTGTGGGGAAGTAAAAACCTGATATCTCACTTCCAGTCTATTAAGGTAATCTGTCTATCTGCTGTTAAAATCTGTGGTCTTGAGATTTTGCCAGGTACAGCTAACCTGGATTCCTACAGGAGAGGAACTGTAAAAAACCCCATGTTTCTTTGTCTCCAGATGATGAAAAGACTGTGTCCTAAATATGAGTTCTTCAGACCTGTTTAGTGCACACTGCCTTTATTTTTCGGTTCCCCTAGCAGCAGAAATAATTTGTTGAGAAGCTACAGTTTAAAGAAGATCACTTCATTTTTTCTGTAAAAGGCAAGTTTACAAAGCTATTTCTAAAATAGTTTTCTGATGTGAAGAAAAAGGAAAAGCTTTTTTAATACCAAATTTATTTCTAAACTATGAAGTTTTGTGATTTACAAACATTTCTGAAAATACAGTCTCTGAGGCTATTATAGTTCCGTCTTGTGTATCTGTCAGTTATGTTACATCTGTGTTAAAATAACTTACTGTAACCCCTTCTCTCCAAATGGCAAAATTCCGGCCTCCAACGCTTAGAATGATGTCTTTAAAAAATGGAGATCTCTGGAGAGTGTTGATAGTTTCAGTGTGGATGATGTATTTCTGAGCGTGCTTCTGACCTAATGGAATGAAAAAGGCAGTTGCTTGTAACTAGTGCTTTAGTGATCGTCTTCACAACGGGAGTTACGCGGGGGGGAAGCAAGAGCGCAGGTTCCAGCACAGGCTTCAGAGAGACTAGCCTCATTTTTTCCCTCACAAGGTATAGGAATTGGAATTGCCTCAAGTGTAGTTACTTCCATGATTTGTGCCAGTAGGTACATAGCGATGCACCTGCGATACTGGAGAGGGGTTTTGCTATCCTGTCATGACAGCTCAACTATTTGCACTTTTGAGGGTGTACTGCTAAATCCTGGTGTCATCAGTGAGATAGACTATTATAGCAGATGAACAAGAACCTTAAAAAGACAGAGTATAGGTGCAAATATTTTAAAGTTAGTGATATATTAAGGCTTAAACAGATATTGAGAAACTTGAACTTACTAACTGGTTTTGCCGAGTCACTATGAATTTCCATTTCCCAGTCGGAATAAACAATTTCTCCATCCTGTGATGCCAGAAAAACCAAGTAAATGCATTTAATATTAAATATGTAAATTAAAATGAAAGTTGGCAGCCAATGACTGAAAAAACACTAGAATTTTGTATCACCATTTTTCAGTTATGTATTGCCAAACCACCTTTACTTACCATGATGTGTGTAGGCAGTCCTTCCTGCAGAATTAGGTGCTTGATTTTTACAGTTCATGCTTTGCTCCAGTATTTGGGGAAAAGGTGACCGGAAGCAAAAAAGTAGCTAGCTATAAGCCAAATTTTCATTTCCACATGAACTCAAAACTGGGAAGGATTTTGGAGTTTTAGATACGTAGGGTAGGTAGAGGGCTATGAATAGCTGGGACTTCCTAAAGTAGAAATAAGTTGGGGGGGAAATTGTAGTATAAATATTTTCACCTGACATTTGGGGGAAAAAAAAATTACTATTCTTACGGGTTTTGGAATAAGGAAATACTGTTTGGTTCCTCGTGGCAGGTAGTTAAGTTCAACATATTTTGGAAATGTCTTCTAATTCTGCCCTTCAAGTAAGGGTTTCATAGTCTACCAAATATTTGGGCTTTATTATTATTTTAAGCATGTAGCTTAAATGCATTAAAATGAGAATAAAAGGTGGCATGTCCAGAAAGATCTTTTTAGTTAGCACCTGAAGAAAACATGCAAGTCCATACGTTTCTGTAAACTTTATTAGTTAATTGTTCAGTCTTTTGGATATCTTGGATTAACATTTTCATTAGAAATCTGTTACTTTCACTTACTTCAGTTCCAACGAAAAAGTCAGTGGAGATATTCTCTAGTACTTTCAGATTTTTGCTTGAAGGAATACTCATCTCTGTATATGGGCTCTCTTTGGCAGGTACTTCTAGTGCGTTCAGAGATTGCACCTTCTCTGGGAAACAGTACCGATACATCTATTTATTATACACTGCAATTTATCAGACCAAGCAAATCCTTTGTCTTATAAAGGTAGTTGATGGATATCGAATGGGGAGTTTCAAGAGGAGAGATGAAGAAAGATTGCCAAGTAAAGCAGCAGTTTTGCAGGGTAACTGTTCCCTGGTGGAATCTCCCCATTGCTGCAGCTGCTCTGGGGTCAGTGCTTCCCGCACCCAGACAGCTACTTAGGGTAACACCGTTCTGTTCTTCATCGGTTTTACACAGCATCCGTGTCTCTGTGGGCACTGCCCTTGCGCATCCTCCTCAGCTGCTGCAACCAGGAGCTAACGTTTCTGCTGCAGGGAATGGCACGACCTGCCTGCTGCAGTCTGTGGCGTGACAGCGTGCACCGGAGCAGCCATGCCACAGCAGCTCAGCTGCCAGAAGGGCATTTTCTGGTATGGTTTGCAGTCACTCTCTCAGATACTCCAACTCTTGGGCTACCTGTGGGTCAGCTTGCCAGCTTTACAGAGGGATTAGTAGTGTAGCCCTGCCACAAAGTACTGTAATAAGAAGTGATATGCTACGGAACTTGCAGTGCTAACTTCACCTTCTGTAGTGAAAAGTGACACCTCTATCCAAAGCACTACAGAAACAGAATCGTAGAATCTATATACTGTCACTCCAGGATTATTTTTTCTAAAAACAGTACTCTATAAGGGCTGAAAAGGACATACTGTTTCAGGAATAAAGAGGCTGGGTGGGGACTTGCATGGGCTATTAAGTGAAACCTGGCAGAGTTACTGTGGATACGGAACTGCTCTTTTTGTATTCAATACATGTACATATCTTTGTAGTCAATACATGTATGTTGCATTTTAAATACCAGTATATTTACGAAACCTTTTTTCCTGGATGCATTTTGCTATACAACGTTTTGCTGCTCGGCTTTCATTATGTTTCTCTGAAAGATAAACTTATTAAAAACATTTTCCCCAATAAGGTGTAATAAAAATATTACCTGAGGGTTTGGAATGATAATGCAGTTCCTTTAAACTAATTCTGATGGGACCGTACTCTATGTTGGTATCACTTTCGCGCAGGTTTATCTGTTCAGAAAAAATGCATTTGCTAACTCAATTTGTCAGATCTTTGAGGTACAAGACTACATGACTTTCTGCCGTAATGGAACAGGTCTTTGCAGTTTGCAGTGTGTTTGTAATACTCCACGAACAGTATTTGCTGCCTCACGCGCAAGCACAGAGAATGCAAACCCGTGGTTTCTCTTGTGTTATCCTTTCCCTGTAAGGACTTCGCCATGTTCCTAGCAAAGAAAACAGCCCCAGTGGTCATGCTTGTTCAAGAACTGTACCAGCTGCAGCTATTCTGAGCGGCACAGATCAGCAGATCCAAAATTACTATTTTCTTTTTTTACCTAACAATTATTTTCAGCCTTGCTTTTTTCACAAACTGCTATGACCATTTTCATCGGACTGACTGTCAGGTTGCCAGTAATTATGGTTCTGTTGACCATGGCCATGTTTCAGTTTGGGACCCACTGAGATAGACAGCACAGCGGTTGAAAAGGCTGACAGGAACTTACGCTATTAGTACAACTACTTTTGCACCTACTGCAGTTTTTAAGAGGCAGTCATGCTGTTTCTTGTGAGTTAGCTTTTCAAAATGCATTTTATTGACGTTTCAGAGGAACGTTGAAGTCTTTCACTTCATAATCAGAAGGAAATTCACAAGGAAGTCACAATTTGCTGGAAAAATTAAAGAGTTGGGAAGCAAAAGAATATATTTCTGTGGAATTCTGGCCATATCTACAGTTTGGCTTGATCCTTCTGTTCTATATTTGTGTACAGTACCTTTATGAGGGGTTTCCAGCAGACATCTGGATGCTTAGAAGTATCTGGAACATCAGGGGGCACATAAAAAGTTTCCTCCTCTTTTACTTTCTCAGATGAAGGTTGTTCAGGAAGTTTGGTGGCTGGAATATCCCAAAATAATACTGAGCTGCAAAATGATTGTATAATGTTATTCCCTGTTTTTGTTTCAAAGTCAGATGCAGTTCTCCACACATTTTAACGTTGCTTTTTTTTAGCCTTTCATCTTCAAACTTTACATAGCAATAGAGACTCTGAAAAGCAGACAAATGCTGGGTACTTAATTGCTTCTTTTGTAAATGATGGCATATATTCCTTTATTCACCATTTCATCAGTTATTAACTATACCAAAGCAGCTAGATAGCATTCATACAGTTTGCTTATGGAAAGTAACTGGGTGAAGTTACTACCTGGCACTACTGCCGGGTGAAGGCACTACCTGGGTGAAATTCCTGGAGGCTGAGAGAACTGGACAGAGCCCTGTAGCAGGTAACCTAGTAGTGCAAATCGAACCTTGTTCCCGATTCTTGTGTGTATCAATTTATTTGCTGACATTCAAGGCACTCTGATTGCTCCTGTTGCTCTGCTCCGGACATTCATTCACAGCTTTGATAGAGACAACGATAATTTTCCTTATTGCTGACATCTCTTTCCCTTTTCTAACAGGAGTTGCTCAGGGACTCGTGTTCCTCAAGGATGAGATTACAGTGACTTCCCTGCTCTTACTTTAGGTGAATACTTTTAATTTGGAGCCCTGGTGTGTGAGCAGTTTAAATTATTTCTTCCACATGCATTACTTGCATTACACTGCAAACTTATTAGCAATTGTATTTGCAATCATTCTTCTGACTTAATTCTTTGAAGTCTTCTCTGTATTTGATTAGGGAAAATAATTTTGTGTCATTACCAAATTTTGTTCTCTCTGACCCTCCTTTTCATAGCAAATATATGATTGAGCCCAGCCACGCAGCCTTGAAGCCTTAAGCCTTTTGCCATCATGAAAGCTAAACATTTATTTCCACTTTTTGCATTCTGCCCCCTTGCCAGTCTTTCACACAGGACAATATTTGGTCATAACTATCATGACTATTTAGTCCACAAAAGGGGAGATTCATACTGAATAATTTTGCCAGCTAAGTCTCCAAGTTTAAATATAGCTCACAGTATTTCTGTGGCCTCAAAATCTTTAACAGCTTTTTGTGCAAGTCACATAATCAACGTAAACGTGGGGGTGTGGTTCTCCAGGCCAATGCATGTGTGATCAACACTCTTCTTAAGGTATACACAGAATATAAACCTATACATGTGAGGTTTTTCAGTTAATGAACACTTAATGCCATTACTGTAAAGGGCTTAACTGGCCAAGAACTTGATGTGCTTGTCTTCTGCATACAGAATTTCAGCTATTCAGGATAGGCTGATAGGAATCCAGAAGTGTGCTAGTTAAAGCATGGAGTGTGCCCCATAAAGCTTTCCAAAGGAAACTGGAAGTCATCTTGTAGAGTATGTATTGTACATACCCATCAGGGGAGCAGGTCACAAGCTGCACGCAAGTTTCAGCTCTGTTTTCAAAAGTAGCACCCATTCGGTTGTCCTAAAAATAACAGTAGTAATAATTACAGGGGGAGGAGATAATGAGGGACAAAAATTACACTCTACTAAGTAAGTACTTCAACCCATAAAATGGGCTTCTAGAAATTAAGTCACTGTTTCTGCTTGGGTAAGGTTTGAAAATCAGGACTTATTAACTTGTAGTTATAAAGTCAAGCTATTTTACAAATGTACTTTAAGTGAACTGGTACCAGCTTTACCTGCTAAACACCTAACACTCTCAATTAAGTCAGTAGGATAAATAAATACTTGCAGGCACCACTGCAAGTCAGGCCCTCCCGTAGGTTGCCATGTTTGTAACTTTTTTTTATCCAGCTTAACCAAAGAGCAAATCGTTGAGAAATTTATCTCAAACAGTTAAGTGTAGTGGGAGTGATATCTCTTTGCCAAGTTTATGCCATGGGTCATCTCTCTTAAATTGTCACTCAGCTAGACCACACTGCAGGATGGTAGTGGTGCCCTCAAATGTTAATTATTAATAGTTTAGTTTGTGTATGTGGGGCTCTGTAGGTTTTATAGTACTTATTTACGAAGTAGTCATTGTTTTATGCCAAATTTATTTTAATTTATTCAGAAACATAAAGGAGAGGTGTTGGGGGGAAACGAGTGATTATAGGCTATGCCCTGATCAAATACAATTTCCAGTATATGCAAACCGTATATATTTTGGCTAAACCCGTACTTCTCAACCATGCGGCAAAGTTTCAGCTACACTTTTTTTTTCAGGCCAAATCCTACTCTTACTTTCATTCATGAGTTGCCTACCTGGAGTCAAAATGGTAGTCTCACAATCACGTAAAGCTGAAGTAGGTTCTGGATAGAACTTTGAATACTTTTTCATTGATATATAATAATAAACTGCTGATTTTAGGAACTGTGCTATAAAAACTGCAATGCTGTGCAAAGGCTGACACACATTCCATGTTTATGTAACAAAAAGTATGTCTCAGTACATGTTGCTAAATATTGACAAAGTGATTCCTTTGTCAGTGTAATTTATTAAGCACGAGTTTCCTGTATCTGTTATCCCAGATGAACATGAAAACAGCTTTGTGAGCCTAAACCTTGGCAAAAAAACCCCCAGCGAAGTAACACAAACCACAACAGCACTCTGCTATCCGATTCTTTTCTTCATGTTTTACATCTGGTACCAATTAGTATCCATGGGTATTACTGTAGCATAACTTACTAATGAACAGTTGTATCAGCTTTCTTTTTATGATATATGTGCATCCTTTTCCTCGCTTTTCTTGCAATGTTGCTAAGGACTGCAGTATCTATGAAGTCTTAAAAATCTGTTTTCAAAAATTACCGATATATTAATTTGCATAAACCTTTCAAAGATCTCAGTTTTCTTCCTCTTGACCTGCTTTTCCACTGTCATTCTTTTGCATTTGACTACATTTGCATTTCAGATTAATTTGGGCAATCATTTGCATTACTTTGATAGTAAATGAGCATCCAATGCTCCTGTAATAGTGTAGGACCCTTTAACTACGTAGAACTTAGGTACTATGGAGCTTTAAAAACATCACAGAAAATGTAAGTTTTGAGTACACAGGCAGCACCTAGATGAATTAACGTAACTACAATAACACCATTCTTGGGTGCTCAGATATTTAGGTAATTGAAATTATTTCTCTGAACTCTTGGTGGCAGGCTAGATTGCTTATAGTAGTAATTCAATATATTTTAGATATGGAAGGCTTATTACAATTTTGAATTACAATTTTCAGTAAAGCTACATACATTTTTTCCAGTATGAGCAGTTTCATACCAGATTGAGAACGCAGCACAGTTGTAAAGCACAATGAACAGGACAAGTGGCACCAGATTATTTAATATTTAGAAATTGCAGTGAGAAATAATGAAGTCTATTACAAATAATTGAATCTTTAATATTTTGTCTTGAGTTTGCACTATGATTTCTGAGGTAGTAGATTAGGAAAACAATAAAAAGAAGAAAAGTGAATTTTTAAACTCACCTCAAAATAATCTGGCAGCCAATGTATATCTGTTACTGGTTTTTCATGACTATACTGTATGGAAGAGACAGCACAGTATCTCACTAGAGGTGGCTCTGTGCTACTCTGCTGGACTTGCATAAGTGATGGCTAGAAATGTTTTAAAAAGAGATATCTTAGTGTATTTCCAAAATACAATAGTAGACCTGTCAAAGAAAAAAAGTTACTTTACATGCTGTTAATGCTTTTTCCCATATTTCAGATCAGTTTATAGAACTTTCTAGGGGTCTAATACCTTCCCTTTGGAGAAAAAATGGAAAGCATCAAAACAGGCCTTTGGATATGAAGCTCTAGAAAGAATTCCAACATGCCTCCACAGGCACACGCACGTCCACCTATGTTACTAGCTCCTCCTCTGCTCTTAGGTCTCTCTTATGCTTATCCCCTTTATAGCCTCCTTCCACTGAAATCTTCTTCTTCCAAGCTACCTTTTTTTCTGTCCATAAACTTCCAGAATTGTTTTCAGTATTACATTCAGCAACAAATGCTATATGTACTTGATAGGCTTCATAAGGCAAGAGTTGAGTATGTGTTGGTGCCCATTAAAGAACAGTCTTACTGAAGCCTAAGTCTGCACAAAATGCAGTAAAGCTATTAAGCTGGACTAATCAGGTAGAAATTAAGTTGTGATAACGGGTTTATTTCATGAACTTATCAGGTTTCTTATCCTTTCTAGTCTCTCATTGCAAAGTTTATCTACTCCTCTGTTTTGAGTCAAGATACCTTCACCCATTTTTCCCCACAGCGTGTAGATGTACTCCAACATATTTAGAATGGAAGCATTCACCATATTAACAGCTGTTATCTCAATTCCATCAGCAACAGTTTTTGCATTTTGCAGCTTTTCTTCATGTTGAGAAATATCCCACAGTATAACCTGCAATGAGAAATTAGTATGTTAGGAATTATTTCATCATTATTAATACACATTTTTTTCAAAAACAATTAGTGGAGGTTTGGGGAAAAATAAGAAATTTGTTCTCTGCACTAGAACTTATGAAGTCTTTAAAGTATTGCCTCTTCAGTCTGATGCAATCAGTTGAAAGGCTACACTTCTCTCAACAAAAAAAAAAATGGAAAGTCTTTACAGCTTGATCTATTTATCAGTACCTCAAAGAAGCATCGTACAGTAATGGCTCAGCTATGGAATAACCAGGCATAAGTTCAGTACAGGATCAGAGAATTTCTGAGACTTTGTGACATCTGTCTTGTGACACTGTGTAATTATGGATGTTGAGTACATCTCTTCACCCTTATTTTTACACTGTAAGAAAATACAGAAATATGCAATTTCATTGTTAAACAGAGAATTAACACCTGTCCATTGATGCAGCCACCAGCAATGATATTTGGATCACTTGGACTGAACTGAAAGCAGTAAATGTCTTCAGGACACTCCAACATTAACTAGAAAGAAGAAACAAAATAGTTGAGAAATAGTCACTCTGATTGTTTGTTCCATTGTTATGTAAACACTTGGCATATTTAAAAGTCCTGATTAAATACCTGAGGGTGGATAGGGTCAAAAAAACTCCAAAAAAGTATTACTGACTGCTGCAGCAATGATTTGTCAGAAAGGTTAACTTGCTCTTCATAAGAAAGCCGCTCTCCTGCTGACACTGCTATAATCCCTGATTGAGAGAAAAAATGAATTTTCTCAGAAGAGACAATTCCAAGTTTCAACATGCTGTTAATTATTCTAAGTGACTTATGTTTATACCTTCTGAATACAGTACAAAAAAGGCAAAAAAAAACCCCAACCCAACCATGTATTTATATTTTTCTTTTTGCAGATCAACTTTGAGGAAATTATTTTTGTTGCTTAAAATGAAGTTATTTAACAATGAGTCGTAGAACCTAAGCATCAGGATAAAATTCAACTTTTTTGCTACTACGGCTTAATGGTGTAATACTGCACCTGAAATGATGTGGCAGGCATATAGTCCTGGCCACCCATCATGAAATCAGATCTTTTGTAGCTGAATTAATTTCCTACACAGGCTGCAGCGTTGGCTGTGAGTATGCCGTGCAGCTAGGACATTTATATAGAACTTAATTGTGCCTTTAAGCCTGGCTGTGTAGAGCCATAATCCGCGGCAGGGAGCAGGAGAAGACATTTAGTATGCCTCGTGATGCTCCCTGGCACTCAGCAGAGCCACGTCCCATTGTGGCTGTAATTCCTCACAAGAGTTAGGCATGCTACAAGAACCAGCCGTGGGGAGAACACCACCACTATGCAGAGCCACCAGAAGGACCTGGCACAGTTGCAGCCCCACTTCAATGAGCCTCATAAGGGAGAAATTCCCCTTTCCTATGATCTCCACTTTTACATTAGCGTGAGGGGCTTTGTGTGGCCTCTTTGAACTCTACCAAGAATTTGTCTGTCTCATTTTTCACTTCAGCTCACAGCAGCAATTCAGACAGACATAGTAAATCAGTTCTGATTTGTTTTTAAATTTAAAAGCTGATAATTTTATGAAAGATATGCATATTTTAGAGCTGTCATATAATACATGTCATTCAAATCTCAAACCAGTATTTTAACTGCATTACCATAAATGGTTGGGTGCCAGCAAACCCAGCTTATAGTTCTGTCCTTGAGATGGCGCAGATCTGTAAATGACTGGTATGCTTTAAGATAAACATCTGGCTTGCCACCAGAACTGCTTTCATCTTCTGCTAGGGCCTTCCAGTCATCAAAAAAAGCATTCATAATTTCATTTTGCTGCAATGCAATTTCCATTCTGTTTTGCGAAAAGAACAGTAAACACTTTCAATAATCCAGATGTGACTACCCAGTAGTAGAATCACAAGTATTTCTGTGAAGAGACAGCTTTTGTTTTACACAAAAGTATGGCCACAGGAGTCAAAAAAAAAAAGTATTCATTCCTCAGTGATGCATCACTGTAAGGAAACCCTCTTCTATTTATATGCAAATAACTAATTGTACCAAGAATTTAACTCCAGTTCTGTGTGGATCAAGTACATTGAAATTGTCCAATTCTTGTGCAAAAAGTGTCAGTAAGTGGGACTTGTCCCATGACTCAGGGCTGTAGGACAGCGCCTTTGCTCTTCTGCGTAAGCCTCTGTTGGAGTGAGCAGTGTTTGAAAGATCAGCTTTGCAGCTTGTTCAAAAAGATGTATCACTATCAACTCTAATGGTTCTAATATCTATTTAAACCAACATTCACATTTATATGGCACAGACTGCATGTTAATTTTCATAGAAACAAATATTAATATTTGTTAATATTAAAATAATAAGCAAGAGAAACAAAACAAAAAAGTACATAGAAACAACAACAAAAAAAATCAGTATTTGACCAGACTAATGGTCCACTCAGACAAGAGTTCTTGCTTGTATTCTATATTATTTCAGGTGGCCTTTAATGTGTATTGCTGCAGCAATTTTACCTTAAATGTACTGATGTAAGAAATTCTTTCAGCTTCTCAGATGACAGACTCTCTTCTTTCTCTTCACTTGACAACTGTCTAGGAAAATACTGCGTGGCTGCATTTTTTGGATAGGTCCTAACCAATTGGAATACATTTGAATGTGAGTAAGTGTAGAAACAATTTCAAAGACAGAAACCCATGTAATGTGTAAAATTAAAAGCTAAGTATATTCTGTTTTTCTAGAAACTCTTTAGAAAAGAGTGAAAGAAGAAAGATGCAAACAGAGCATCCAATTCTGTTCTCTTAATCAGTTTGTAACTGAGGAACTTAAGAGTTGAGTTAATTTACATGACTTTAGTTGAGACCTGAAACAGTGTGTAGCTTAGTAAATAAACTGGTAAATATTTTCTCACACTTACCATTTTGTCTGAGTACTAGCTTCTCTTAATTTTGGAACCATTTGTATGCCCACATTTTTTTCAAGCATTTTAATACTGTAAGTTTTGTCTTGATAGGACGTGCATTCAACATAACTGTCTTTTACATGTGAAGCATTCTTATCAGTAAATGTAATTGGTGCACCAAACTTCCTGCGTACTCGAGAAATCATATACTTAATCTGGAAAAGAGATATTTCTGTAGTTAGCAGAGGAGAAAGTTTTTAGAAAATTCATTCTGTAAAATAAATAAAATAGCAGCGTTCATATAATTGTAGAATTAGTTCTATTGATGTTTCTGGGCTGACTTTACTTATATTTCTGCGTTTTGAAATTCTGAAGTGCTCATATAAATAACCTACATATCTAATAGAAGACAGGTTTGTATTTCTAAAGCAAGAAGTTGCCTTTAGGTTAACGTTTTGGATTACTGCTAGTAGGATAGGAGAATTACATTTTCTAATTCATGCAATATCAAAACTGCACCTTTAATTAAAGGATTGATTTGCTGGAGGTCTTATATAATACTAAATTGGATTTCCAAGACCTAACTTTTCAACCCTTCCCTCTTAGTGCAATTCTCAACTTTGGGTGAGGTATTCCAGCTTCCCTTGCAGTGCCTAGGGAGAGAAAAGTACCCCAAAGAGGATCCACAAAAATTTGAATGAGGAGTTTCCTTATAGTGAGAACTAGGAAGTAAGAAGGGATGTGCCTTGACTTCTACCCACAAAGAGAGGTAGGCACTTGATTTGAGGCAGTAGAGAGATACTGCTTTGTCTTGGATTCATAGCCAGACACTTTTTCCCAGCACCTCCCACAGAGTTGGAAAGGAATGTAGGCTGAGAATACTTCTGAGAGGACCTTGCCAGCAAGGTAGAATACAGAATACTTGGACTGTGAACGTGCATTAAATTTAGTGACTGTGAATTAGCTTTAGAACAATCAGACATGTTTTTAAGCATAAGCAAGATGTCCAGTTGCTAAGAACTATCAAAACTTCGCCAGTCTTCCCTGAACAGGGATATAGATATTGAGGAAAAATCACTGATGGACTGTTAAATGGTTGGAGATGCCCCACACAGCCCAAGTTAGGTGACAGCTGTGAGTGGATCTACTTTTTGGACATATAATTTTCTCAGTATAATCTGTAGGTGTAGTTAATCAAATACGTACTTCTGTAAAGCCAGCTTGTAATACCTGTGGTTGGTAACATTTATTCTGAGGTAGAGAGCCCTTAAAAGTGTTGCATGCTACTTAAATGCCATCCATATAATGAAACAGAGTTCACTGGGCTCCATGGAAAGAGAACTAGGTCCTTAGAATATAAATACGACTCAACTTGTAGTCTGGCCAGATAGTAAATTGAGCAAAAAGTGGCAGAGATGCTAATGACCAAAGATGATCAGGACTTTTGAACTTACAGCTTGAAAAGTAGGTATGTGCAAAGCAGTCTCACAAGCTTTATTTGCAGGATTAAAGAGAACAGAGTTGTTTGGGGGGAAAAAAAAAAGTTTCTGCAGCAGTTTCAGTTTTTTGTAAAAGTTGAGCTATTTCTCTTCTTTTTTTGTTTTCTTGAAAGACCTTAAGCAAAACTAGGATTGCAACTTACAGTTTCCTGACTTGTTTTTTGGGGTTTTTATATTTATTTGATTGACTAACATCTGTTGATTCTGACCTTTGTAATAGTGTCTTTAACAGATTCTTCTTCAACTTCCTTTTCGCTGCCAAGAGAAACCCAGGGTTTGTGGACAGGAGGCTTATAAGGATGGACTTCCAGAGTTTCCTCTCTATTTTCCTCTTCTTTTTCTTCTTCTTTTTCTTCTGCAGTTTCTGGAGGCTGTAACATCAAACAGTGAGAAATGATACTTTTTCAAAAAGTTGTTACTGAAATGTAAGCATGAACTAGAAACCCAGTTTCCAGTCTTTATTCACACATTCTTTACTTTTGTCTCAGTGCAGTAAGTCTGGCTATCCTGTGCCCCTGGGTACGATTGTGTTAGGTCCCATTCATTCATTTGTGCATTAGAATTTTCCAATAAACATTACGTATTTAATATTTAACTACTAAAGAGAGACTGTTGTCTTGAAAGCGAATCACTGTTATATAAAAAGAATTTATAGTTATTTTCTACATTAGGCCCTCCTACCTGGAACTGCAGTTTGTTTTTCTATTAATTGTTACTTCTCCTGATGCTGGGTGACAAACTCTCGTTGAAAAATTATATAATCTACCCATAAACCTTCTCCTATGATGGGGGGAAATCTTCTATGTATCTAGGGTTATTTAGAACTCAAGAACATTTTGAAGTATGATTTGAAGAATACATACATATATATTGTGAAAAATAAGTATAATATTTCTTTGAAGATGCCCAATATATTATAGTATTTTATTTTTATGTCTTAGAAACCTGAGTCTTGTCAGAGGAAATTAATGCTTGTCGTAAAAATGGGGGTTATACAGGCCCTCTGAAGTATAAAATTAAAACAATTAATTCAGTCTTTCTCAGTATAAAAGATATTTTTAGTGATACATGTTTTTTTCCATGATCAGATTAACCTTTAGAGAAACATTCTGGCATGCCAAGCACATCAGATGTTTATGAATACAATACCATTCCTGAAGTATATGTTTGAGACAAGATTCTGAAATATCCATAGATAGAACAATGCTGTGGTATACTTGGATTTTCTTACCTTCAGAAGGTTTTCCTTGGCTTCCTCAGAAGCAACAAAGTAGAAGTTCTGTCCATACTGGAACTTTGCATCAAAAACTACCAAAAGTTCTTCCCCTGGATACTCCTATTTTAATTAAAACAGTGGAAAACTGAAAGCAAATAACCTACAAAACAGACATGAGCCTGTGACTGGCAAAGCTACCACTAGTGTAAATACAGTATCTTTGGTTAATCTTGTGGTCTTAACAGAGAATTTCATGTGCTAATTGAAAAGAACAGATGGATTTTATTTTGTAATAAAAATAAGTCTGGGACAAAACCCTAATACTTTCATACAGAGAATTAAACAGAAAAGAAACTGGTTTAATGATTCTCAATAAATAGGCCATGAATTAGGGGAAGCCAAAATATGTGAAGCTCTGCCAGTTCACAGAATCAAACCTCATAATATTTACATTACTTTTAGCATATTTTCAACCTAAAGTTTGTATTAAAAAAAAAAGAAAAAAGTAGTGCATGGTGAGCCATGAGAATCTTCGAGTTGACAGCGGTCCATGACCTATAGCCTTTGGATATTGCAGCATTAGTGTATTTATGCGGAGTCAAACCAGGACAGACCTTATCATTAAAAGCATATATACTCTGAGAGCATGAAGCCTTAAAGTGAGAACGAAATAAGCTACATACTAGGACAACTTTTTTGATAGGGTGGAAATCAGAAATTGTAGCTCTTGTTTTCAGGTCCTGAATGATGTCCTCTTTTTTAATAAGTTTGAAACAATTTTCTTCTGTGACGTCTTCATCAACTCGGCAGTTAAAAATTTCTTGGGTCTTTGTAGTGAAAACTAAAGGAAATATTTCTGGGTGGCCTATGAAAGAAAGCAAAATCACTTGATTAACAAATTCACAATGTTGTTTAAACATAAACATATACTTTAATAACTGTGGGCCTTTACTGTTTCCTAGCAGAATGCCTTTGAATCTCTCAGCTTAGTTTTTGGTATTTGGAAGGCATGGAATACAAATTATACTATATTTTGTTAATCTTGGAAAAGACTCTACCTAACATTTCCTATGATTGAATACAATATTCCTAGTGTGGGGGTTTTTTTTCCTCTCGATCAACAGGTGATTAGGAGCTTTAGTGAAGAGTCATTAATGGACTGGGTTTAATACATTAAGGACACAACTTCATGGCTCTGATTTAAGAGAGCCCTTGAATAAATATACCCTAGTCCTTCCCTGTAGAGCGGTGCCATGTTAAGCCGATGTTTAATCTAGATGAGGCTTCAATACCCTCCCAAATAAGGATGCTTTTCTGATTTTGGACTTTTCCTCTCATTGAGTTCAGAGTGCATTGAGTCTATTTCTCACTAAGCAAGTGAGACTAAAGCAAGGTCGCTAGGATTCAAGCCAGATATTTTTCAGCTTTGCTGGAGAATATATAGCTGTTGTTTTCTACACATTTTTCATTCCGTTTTATTAATTTTCTGTTTTCATTCATATTAGTTCAGAACAAGCTATTTCTTATGCTAGCTCCAGCACTGTCACTTTCATTGGGTTTTAGTGAGGCTGGGTGCAGTTACGTGACCCATCAACTGCGCTTTGCAAACACTCAATCTGAAGATAACGTGCAGCGCTTCTTGCTAAGCGTGTCGGCTGTATGTACGTAACGCTGGTCCTTCCCACATTGCGTGTTCTGCCTTCCAGCTTACGTAAGAGCTGTAAGTGATTAAGATCACTGTAGGCCCAGCTAGTTGAATCCTGCTGCCTAAGAGACTCTTTTCTTCCTTTTCGGTACTGCCATGCTAGCAGACTTGTGCTCTATGTCTCAGCTGCCGTAGTGTATGCCTTAAATTGAAGTTGATGTATCTAAAATGAGGATATTGACCAGCTGGCGCAGCACATTTAGAGAAGCCATCTCTAACCTAAGCCAACAAGGACTGACAAAACAATAAATCCTCCTTAATTTCTATCATTCAGGAAGCTAAATCTCTGCATAAGCCTATCACATAATACATAATGTTTGATGAATCTGACATTTATCCTTTAAAATCTTTCAGTGCTGCTCCTCCACTGCATCCGCTCTGCTATAGTCATCCACTAAAATTAATGACATGCATGATGCTTTGCACTATACCAGGTATGGTTGGTAACAGTCAACAGCTCTTAGTGCTATGCAAACTTCACAAAGGACTAAGAAGCTCTAAGAGAAGTAAAGAACACTTGCAGGTCTTACGCTAAGGAGATAGCATGCATACAGTTTAAATCCTGCACAGACAGCATCTGCATAGAGTAGTAGTATTTTCCTGCTTTTAGCAACAGGTTTCTAGCAGTAGTTTAGATACTACGGTTCTTACCTTATTTGCCACTGGGTGGAGGTAAAATTCTGTCTTACTGACAAAACCTAAGTATCTCCAGGATCACTGAAAATACCGTTTTTTAATCAAGTAACACTTTCACCATCTGAGGGATCACTTATTGCCCATTTTCATTAATTGCATCTTAGCGATTTCGGTGATGCTAATCAGAGTGCAATTTTCACTTCCACCCGTGTGCTCATAGGATTATGTAGGAAGACAAGTGATTTATGATTTCTTCAAAAATTACCTAGTTTGTATATTCCTAGTTTGCCACATTGTTTTAGCTTTTAGCAATAAAAGCTGTCTTGCTAAAAGCCAGTTAGGAAGATAACCCTTTGGGCTGTTCCTGTAAACGGTAGATAAATTTTACATTGACATCAATTTAAGTTACATCTGAGGAAGAATTGCACAAATCACGTCAGAAGAAAAATCCAACCAGAAATGTGAAAAAACATTTTAAAACCTATTTGGTATTTAAGAAAAGAGAATATATTTCAATTCAAATAATTCCATATTTTAGCTCTTAACTATGGCTGCACTTAAAACTGCACTTTTCTTGCACATAAGCCAAAAGAAATGCTTGATATCTTGTGACTTTAAATGGTAGATTTTTTTCCCCTACAAAGGAGATGTTAATCAACATCTATTGGTGTCTGTGATTAAAAAGAACAAGTGATATGCTAAAATCATCTTCTCACCAGATTTATTAATGATTTGACAAAGATCAAAGATTAAAAAATTATAAAAATATTTCAAGTTTAATTGCTTAACTATTACTAAATGCAAATATTTTGCACCCCATAATTCCATTGTGAGGCTTTTTATTTCCCCTGACCCCCAGCTCCTCTCAACCCAAGATAATAACATCTTCTACAAACCCATACCTGTTTCAGCATTCCTTGCTGCACCGCCTGCTACTCAGAGAGTGGTACTGTTCTCACTACTGTAATAGCTGCGTTTCTTTATAGTTTCTAATTTTTCTCATTCATAAAAAAATCTTTCCTTTTCATTCCTGGCATTAGTAACATTGAAGCTTCAAAATGCTTAAAGTATTCAGAAACTATTACTTTAAAGCCCAGTCATCATAGCACTTACCTATACTAGCCATAGAAAGATCAATTTTATCTTTTTTACCTGAAATATAATGACATGATGTTATCAGTGATTTTTCTGCCTAACAAAGTAACTAGAAATACACAGTCCTTTCCTTGTTGGGGCAGTATTTAAAATCTCTCTATATATATTTAAAACTAAACCGTGAAGAGGAAACAAAAAAAAATTTCTATTCAGTTCAGATTTTACAGAAGAAGTGAGTGAAGCCTTTTAAAATAGGTCTGTATCTTAAGGACATGTTAGCATATTTTGAAACTACGGAGATTTAAAACTCGTTTTTATTTTGAGCAGGTGGTCCGCATAAGAGAGAAGCCGGAAGAAATCTGTCATCTTGGGGTGCGCGCTGCAGTTTCCATGGTTGAAAACTGCACTGAGTGCTACCTGATAGCACCTGCTTGGGCGTCACCGTGCAATCTGTGTCACGTGAAGAGGAGGTATGGGCAAGGCTCGCTAACATCAGGCAGTAGCAGAACTGGCAGGTACGTAGGTAGGAGCAGACATTAGTCCCCTCTGGCAGTGGCACTGGGTGGCCCGGTGCTGCAGGAGCCGGGCTTTCTTCAGCTCCTGAGAGAGGGTCTGCAAACCTCCCAGCCAGGCAGGACAGGACGAGATCAGTGCTGATGCGCAGAATGTTCTCTGCAGCACAACAGCTATTAATCAGCTGGGAGGGAAAAGGTGATTAAAAGGCGAAAGCAACTTCAGGAAGGTGGCTGGCATGGCAGAAAAAAAAAGTCCATGAAACAAAACAAATAAAACCCAAGCAAGAGTACATTCCCACCTTTTCTGAGAATGTGCATGGATCACTGGAAAAAATTCTCTGTAGCAAAGGCTCGTTAGCCTTACACTTCATTAACCATACACTTCGTAAATGACACAAGTGAGCTAGTATCTCGGCACATCTCAGAAAAAACGCAATAAAATGCACCGCAAAATTAAATTGTGAGACTTTGGTATGTTTTCGAGTTCTATTATTGTACCTTTACAGTGTGATCCTGAGCACCTGAACTCCTGCTTCTGGGGGCACCTCTCTCTGCCTGATGCTCTCTCCTTGGGCTGTTAGATTTCATGAATCTCCCCACTTAATATATATTAAGCCTCCCAATTTCCCATTCAGTACTGTTATTATGACACCACAAACTATTAAATCTAAACTACCAAGACAAAGTGTAAATATTGCAATGTAGCTTTGTTATGTTCCATATACTGGTTACAAAACCATCATCAGTAATTGTAGCGCTCTCAGTTATTTATATAAAATAGCATATTCTAATTTATCTCACGTTTACTTAAATGCATGGGCCCAAAACAATTAAGGTAGCTGTCACGTGAGACCAGATTACTGCTTGTTTCATTGTTGCTGTTCCTTACATACCAAGCTGTGTTCGTTTTCCTTTTGAGGATTCCTTAGCTTTGTTTTCACCTTTCTGTTTCTTTGCTGAGGTTTTTGGACCTTTCAAGGAGGTCTTGCCGGATACGAGATTTTCTGACATTTTTTCAGGTTTATCTAGAGAAAGATAAATATCATCCATAAACTTTAAACAGATAATGGAATGCACCATGTATGAGTGAAAATTTTGTCCATGACTTTATGTAGTTTATCATTATAGTAATATTTTCATACGCAGCCAAAGGCATGTTCCATAGTTATAAATCATAAACTGTATTTTGATATGATAGATAATAGATGGAAATACTTCTGTCCAGGGTGATTAAGTATGGAAACCGATTATCCAAAACAGTGAAAGGTTAAATTGGGATAGGGTTTTCCCTTACAGCATGCTAAGGACCTGAGCTACAAGTGAGAAGAGCATAGGTGAAAATTCTCCAGTTGTAAATATTTGTCCCAATGTCCTTGACTGTAACCCATTACTCAGCTGCACAAAGCACTTCTGTGCTTTTCTATTTCCAGCTCATTTTTCAGTGCAGCTCTGTGGAGGACAAACTTGGAAAGAAGTTGTGTGGATAATTACAGGTAGGAACCACATAGTTGGAGATGACACTGTATAGAAGACTACTCTTGTTGCATTTACTCTCCTTCTTCCCAATATCTAAAATGAGGATGAGAACAGCTGCGCAGTAAAGGCTCGCTTCCATTGCAAAGAAGGAAATGCAATACAGTACAGCCCACTGCACACACCGGACAGCGCACCACCACAAAATACGCTGCCAGCACCATCACGTGGAAGGTACACACATAGCAGCCGATAGAACAACTAAATTGGGATGGTCCAAATTCTGTTAGAAGTATTGCAAATTGTTTGATGTTATTATTGAACAGCTAGAGGCATTCAGCTGGGATAAGGACAATGAGACCCTCTGTTCATGCCCTCCCTCTTCCATACTACTGCTTTTTTTTAAGACTGTAAACTGACTGGGGAACCATTTTTTAAACGTCTACAAAGTACCTACAATATTTGGATGCTATTATAATTTTAACACTAATAGGAGGAAAGCACTTAGAGGACAGAAAGAGATGGCATCTTCAAGAACTGTGTCATGACATAACTATTTCTGATGAACTCTTACAGGAGCTACAGCCTGTCTGCCCGCACATGTGAACAGCCCATTTACTGTCAAGATGCTTAAGGTGAAAAGGTGAGTTTATAAAATAAATGTTTTATCTTGAGACTTTCCCGATGAAAGGCCTAAAATAGCGTGAGCATTAAAACAAACACGCCGTGGCCTGTACATTTGTAATTTCAGCGGTCATCTTGGCTTTGGGATCGTCTTTCATTCCCAGACTGAGAAACAGTGTGTTTCTGTTTTGTAACACAGTTTTTCAAATACTCCAGCAGCAAGCAATATAATTTTAGCTTCCAATCTGAATTTTAGTTTAGAGATGGCCACTGATGGCAAGATATAGTTCATGGATTATAGCCTGGGTTTGGGATCTACATTAACTTCCCATGAATTCAAGGTAAATTTTGCTGTTGGCTTTAATGGGAGCAGAGTCTGACACTCTTATTACATTTATGCATTTTTCTTTTTCACTCCAATCAAATAGAAAAAAATATACTCTATAAATGCTCAGGCTCTTCTTCTATCATACTGGATCTTGCAGATCACAGGTGACAAGCTGCATCCATGGGATGTCAGTGCATTTCTCTGTTGTTTGATCATTATGGCAATACAGCCCCCTTCATTAATCCATCTGAAGAACTGTAGCAATTTAATCTTCTGCTTTTTTCAAAAAGCAACGATAATACCAATGCAAAACAGATTAATGTTTCACAATTCTGAAACTTGTGCCCTGCAAGGGATGATGTTTTTGGAAGATTAAAAAAACCACAAGTCACGTATAATGAATGTAAGGAGAAAGTTAAAAGTTTTTTCTGCTCTCATTCTCTTAGTCTTTTCCTCAAATACAGGACTACAAACACTAACAATATATTTATGTCTAACATTCAATATATTTTCCCAGTTATAATCTTTCAAAGGAGCCTCTAC
The DNA here is from genome assembly GCF_030463565.1 of Pelecanus crispus. NCBI lineage: Eukaryota > Metazoa > Chordata > Aves > Pelecaniformes > Pelecanidae > Pelecanus > Pelecanus crispus. Next base: position 76,913,837 of record NC_134647.1, on the reverse strand, counting down.
ACTGAACAATATGCTTAATTTATAGTTCTGAAACACTTAGGGCTACGTAACTTACAGTGCATGTCAATTCAGATGGTTAAAAGAGGCTATTTTCCCCTTATTTTAAAAAAAAAAAGCACAAAGCTATTTCTCATCCTTCTCCTTGTATATTTTACGCAAAAAAAATTGTGACCCGTTTTATAAATGGATTCTGCAACTACTCTAATTTGAAACCAGCCTTGATGCCTCTGGATAAAGCAGACAGCCCCCCAGGATAGGAGGAGAGGCCAGCTGGTTTAGACATTAGTTGAAGGACAATATGAACCATCTCATATATGTTACAGTCACATTGTCTTACTTCACCATTTCCTAATTATACACTGAAACAAAGCCAATTTGGAAATTTTGAGTCCTTTCTTCCAAGTAACCTAAAGCCTAAGAAGTCACATGAATAGAGGAAATGCTGAGAGGGCTGAGATAAGTCACATGCCTATGTTCAGCACAATAACTTGCAAGTAAAAACATCCCTTTTTCTTTGACCGACTTCAAGTATATTATGCCTATAAAAACAGTTAAAACTTTTGGAAATTGCCTCCCAGTAATGCAGTTCCTCCTCCTTTACTGAAAGAATGAGGTGTAGAGGTACACACAGCCCTGCAGGGATAAGGGCAGTGCTGATGAAGGCAGTGTCGATGACCGAGTATATGCGTATGCATATGTTAATACAAAAAGTACCCCTGTTTAAGGGTTGCAGATGAATACAGCGATGAGTAGGACTGTTCATGGTTCCATCTGTGATGCACAGAACCTCACCAACTGGAAAGCAGATAGAAAAGTACAAAGTAATTATCTCCTTTTACAATATCCCTAATACCGTATCACCTCTGCCCATTTGTCATCCTGTGGGCATATGATTGTCAGTGGTTAGGAAACACGTAAGGCCTCCAAGAAAGCACAGGCAGAACTTCTAAAACCGTCTCTGGAAGCATAATCAAGCCCATAGCCATTTACAAACTACGTACGCAAAGTTGGGTTTTCTACACAGGATTATACTACTAATCCCCAGGTGCTCCCTACAGGAAACCAGCAGGCACTGAGAACTTTAAAATAGGTACTGAAGAGCAATCTTTCGCACCCTTCCTCCGCCAAAAAAGAAATAAAGGAACAAAAATCCTAATGGTTCTAATGTGTAAGATAAAAGCTAGTATTTTCAGAAGTTACCTCTTACTTCAGGGGGCTGGGTTGTTTCACTCCCTAAGTTTTTACACAAAGTACCAAATCCTATCAAGAAAACCATGAAAAAAATGGTGTCTGTATTAGAGGACTGTCTGAAAATATGACAAAAAAGATAATCCCTTTAATCTGTGGTTAGTTCCTATCTTCTTAGGGATATTTCTATATTGCTTATTTAGTAAGGACTCTAATATGCGTATTTGTCCAGAAATATACAAATGTATTATGCCTTTCCGTTAATGCTTATATAAATTCATGATTCTATGACTGAGAAGAAGAGAGGTTGGAAACAACATTTACATTAACATAATTTAAAAGATTTAAGAGTGCAAAACCTACAAAAAAGAACAGCTCTTGAAAATCAATTGTCATAAACATTGCCATATATTTTATTTTTAAAAAGTAGGTAATGTATTATGTTAAAACTTCATTAAATATGTTCAGTCCAATTTTTCAGTGGAACACAGTTTTACATTATTTGATTGGTAAAGCCCAAGCAAATATTTGATAACTTTGTTTGACATTTTGTGTTTATGTATAGATGGCTGTAATATTTTGAACGTTAGGCTCAAGAGAAAAATTAACATCAGACCGTTCTCCTAATCATTTAATGTACTGAAACATTTACAGTTATAAAACAAGTCCGTGAAGTTGCTAGGTACTGCAAAAGGGGAAAGTTAATTAGCTATCAGTACTACAAAAGATGCTGTCTGAACTGAGGACACAGAATGATTCATTAGTTGCCTAATTGAATGCTTTAAGGTCAAGCCTGTGTGCATTACTAATTTAGCACTGTAATTTACTACAATTTGGAACGACAGAAGAATTGAGTGCACTTCCATTTAACAAAAGCACAAAAAGGAAATTATCAAAACCATGTGCTACTGGCTTTTTTGTTGTTGTGTGACTATCAAGCTAAAAATCACATTTCTGGCTGCAACCATTTAGGAACTTGTTAAAAATGCCATCCTGAGAATGACCTAATCTCCAGAAATTCATATACAATATTCCCTTTAATTAAATTTATTCTACTTTGTGCTGCACAAAGAGCAAATAATACAAACACCCACAGTTTGTATTATTGATAATGCTTGTGCATATTTGGACACAACTTCATTGTATAAGTTGTAGGGAGTAAAGCTGAAGTTTTGGCAACTGCCAAATCACTTCAGCATATGAATCGTTCAGTTTGAACGTACCTGATTTCACACATACAACTTTTCATTGTTAGGCCTACTTGAATCAGGTGTAGATTTTGTTATTTGATAGCAACCAGTAGAGGTAGTTACAGGCTCTGGGATGATAAGTACGATACCTGTAAAATTAGGTTAAGAATTAATAAGAAAGGTGTAGAGATGGAAAACTTCATTAAAACATTGGATAATACTGTGTTCTGTTTCTCTCCTTTCTTCCATTCAAAGAGAAAAGGGTAGAATTGACAAAGGTATAACATGGATGACTGAAGATAGGGAACATGTTTTGTATGAGGAGTAAACTAGGAGTCTTTTTAGCCTGGACTGAAGAGCGTATGACAGAAGTCAATAAAATCATGAGAGGCATGGAGAAAGTGACCAGTCATGATTAGTCATGGTCTTTCGTAATACAAAATCCAGCTGGCATCACATGAGCTTGCCAAGGGACAGACTGAAAACAAACAAAAGGAGTACAGAAGTATTGCATTGCACAATAGGCAGTTGAATTACAGAGCATGCTGCTTGCAGACAGGGCAGCCGCCAGAAGCGCACAATTTCAAAGAGTAACGGGGCGAATTGACAGACAAAAACTTGAGGACTACTAAAAATAATGATAATACCTCTGGCTATAGAAATGAAGCCATAAATCCAAGAAAAAAGGGTGCGAAAAGTGGAAGTATGGCTTTACTATAATCTTGCCCAGGCCCTTACTGGCCCAGGCAGAACTTCTGGTGTGAGCCAGCACAGCTGGTCTACGTTCCTAACATTTATTAACAATTTGGTTGGTACTTCAGTAGTTAATGAGTATATTTAAGTTGTCATAACATGATCCTGTTGGGAAGCAAACAGTAGCCTGCGTTGCCTTGTTAGGACTTTTGAACCAGAAATGTTATATTGTAAAGATTTACACTAGATAAGACTTTAGCAATTGTTTGGGAGTTTTTTTAAGCAAAGGTAAGAAAAAAAAATCGCCTCATCTTTGAAATGCGAGAGCTAGGTTGCTGGAACAAAATAATGTACTGAGACGGGGGGGGGGGGGGGTGGGGTGGGGTGTGTGTGTGAATTTGCAGGTCCCTTGCCGGGAAGGCTTCGCCCCACCTCGGGGGAGCGCCTGCAGCCGCCCGGCTCTGCTCGCTAGCACCCCTCCAGCCTTTGGGCCTTCCCCTCACGGGCCAGGGGCAGAGGAAGGCGCCGAGCCCGCGGGCGGGCTGCGCGGTGGAAAGGGCGGCGGGGCCGGCGTCTGTCGCACGGAGCAGGCCGCGGGCTCCGCGCCGCAGCCTCGGCCCGGCCCGACGGATGTTTCTCGCCGGCCGCTGCCCGTGCTCTCAAGCCTGCCGTTTTTCACCCGTTTCCTCTGGCGCAGCGGGGCCGCTTCCCGCCCGGCCGCCCTCCGCCGCTCCCCGCCCGGCCGCCCCTACCTGCGCGGCACCCCGGCCCCGCCGCGTCCCCGGCGCCGCGCCGTTGTCAGGGCAACGGGGCGGGCCAGGATTGACGTTTCCGACAAGCAATCAGCGCTCTGCTTTTCAAACCCGCCCCCGCGAGGGGAAGCTGCTATTGGCCGTTCAGATAAAAACTACAGGTCCCAGCATGCTGTGCGCGGGAGGCTTGCCACCGCCTGGGGTAAGTGTGCCGCAGAGCATGATGGGGCCTGTAGGCGGCAGCGGGTGGCAGCTACCTGTGCGGGCAAGCCACGCACGGCCCCCCGCCCCAGCATCTCCTCGCCATTAGCTGCCAGGCAGTGCTGGGGGCATCTCCAGCTGGGAAGGAGGTTTAGGTGATTCGATGCGATTTGGTAATACACAGGCTTGTATTCCACATCTTTCATATTTTTGATGCGTAAAAATCATCTAGTTTGCTTCGCTGCAATGTAAAACACAGGAGCCCCGGAGCATCTTTCCTTCTGTGTTTGTGGAGCACCCAGTGCTGGTCCTTGGTGGCACTCCAAGGACCATCCACCCTCCTCATGGTAGGCAGGAGGGATCCTTGCTCTCCTCCATTTCTCTCTCTACAGCCAGGAAGTTCCCTCTCTTAAAATGCCTGCTACTCTCCTTGGTTTTGCCTTGTCCTTATTTTACCATCTCCTTTCATACCAATGCTCACATGGGTACTTGCAGCACGAATTAGGCAGCTGGTGACTGGACGCAGTTAGCATAACCCGGGCTTTATCCCAGGCACTGCCTCCCGTCAGGCAGCACCACCACAGTGATCATTTCTGCAGTGCGGTGAAACTGGCCAAGACCCAGGACAGGAGACCGTTTCTTTGAAGTCCAGTTAATAACTTTAATAGCTTAATTGCATGTAAGTGGAATGACTTACGCACATCAGTCATTCCACTTAGTTCACTGTACCGCTGGCTGCCCTTCGTAACTACAATTCTGTGACAAGAAAGGCGGGTTTTTTATTACAGATGGGACACAGCAAATGATAACATTAAGCCTTACCTTTTTCTCTCCTGATGCGGAAGCCTAAGTTAATAAATCTGGAGATGGCATTACCATCCTATAGGAAGTACATATAGCGTAGAGAGCCATCAGTCACATGCGGCAGGAGGGAGATGTGAAGCAGAAGGTGACAGATGCTGCATGTCCCTGTGTGCACAGCCCAGCCCAGCCCAGCACATCCCAGCCCAATCCAGCACAGCCCCATCCAGCACAGCCCAATCCAGCCCAGCACAGCACATCTCAGCCCGGCATATCCCAGCACAGACCAGCACATCCCATCCCAGCTCAGCACATCCCAGCCCAATCCAGCCCAGCCCAGCCCAATCCAGCCCAGCACAGCGCATCCCAGCACAGCCCAATCCAGCCTAGCACATCCCAGCCCAGCATATCCCAGCCCAGCACAGCCCGGCACATCCCATCCCAGCACATCCCATCCCAGCACATCCCATCCCAGCACATCCCAGCCCAGCATATTCCAGCCCAGCACAGCCCAGCATAGCCCAGCCCAGCCCAGCCCAGCCGAGCACACCCCAAGCACGGTCCAGCACATCCCAGCCCAGCACATCCCAGCCCAATCCATCCCATCCCATCCCAATCCAGCCCAGCCCAGCACATCCCAGCCCAATCCATCCCATCCCATCCCAATCCATCCCATCGCATCCCATCGCATCCCATCCCATCCCAATCAATCCCAATCCATCCCATCCCATCCCATCCCATCGCATCCCAATCCAGCCCAGCCCAGCCCATCCCAGCTCAGCACATCCCACCCCAATCCATCCCATCCCATCCCATCCCATCCCAATCCATCCCATCCCAATCCATCCCATCGCATCCCATCGCATCCCATCCCATCCCAATCAATCCCATCCCATCCCAATCAATCCCAATCCAGCCCAGCCCAGCCCATCCCAGCTCAGCACATCCCACCCCAATCCATCCCATCCCATCCCATCCCATCCCATCCCATCCCAATCCATCCCATCCCAATCCATCCCATCGCATCCCATCGCATCCCATCCCATCCCAATCAATCCCATCCCATCCCAATCAATCCCAATCCAGCCCAGCCCAGCCCATCCCAGCTCAGCACATCCCACCCCAATCCATCCCATCCCATCCCATCCCATCCCATCCCATCCCAATCCATCCCATCGCATCCCATCGCATCCCATCCCATCCCATCGCATCCCATCCCATCCCAATCAATCCCATCCCATCCCAATCAATCCCATCCCATCCCAATCAATCCCAATCCAGCCCAGCCCAGCCCATCCCAGCTCAGCACATCCCACCCCAATCCATCCCATCCCATCCCATCCCATCCCATCCCATCCCATCCCATCCCAATCCATCCCATCCCAATCCATCCCATCGCATCCCATCGCATCCCATCCCATCCCAATCAATCCCATCCCATCCCAATCAATCCCAATCCAGCCCAGCCCAGCCCATCCCAGCTCAGCACATCCCACCCCAATCCAGCCCAGCCCATCCCATCCCAGCCCATCCCAGCCCGGCCCCCGCGGCTGGGGCGGGCTGGCGGAGGCGGGCCAGGCGTTCCCGCTGCGAGCCGGGGCCGGGGAGCGGGCGGCGGGCGGCAGGGACGCGCCCGGCGGGCAGGTAGGGCAGGCTGGAGCCCTCTCCGTAAAAGCACGAAGCCGTGCCGGGGGCGGGGGGCCCCCAGGCCTCCCGTTTCGGCTGTGGCTGCCACGGTGAATCAGCGCCCAGCCGGGCCCGGCCAGCCCGGGAGGGGCAGGGGGCTGCCGCGCTGCGCCGGGGCCGGGCGTGCGGGGCGAGGGCTGGTGCCCTGCGGAGGGGGGGAGCGGCCCGCCCCCCGGGCGAGCTGCAAGGCTGCCGTGCGAGCCCTCCGCGGCCACAGCCCTGTTTGTCCGCAGCCCGAGGCGGCTCGGCAGGGCGGCTGCAGCGGGCAGGGGCCGTGCAGGGGGCAGGGGCTGCAGCGGGCGGGGGCCGTGCAGCGGGCAGGGGCCGTGCTGCGGGCAGGGGCTGCAGCGGGCAGGGGCCGTGCAGGGGCAGGGGCTGCAGCGGGCGGGGGCCGTGCAGCGGGCAGGGGCCGTGCTGCGGGCAGGGGCTGCAGCGGGCAGGGGCCGTGCAGGGAGCAGGGGCTGCAGGGGTCAGGGGCTGCAGCGGGCAGGGGCCGTGCTGCGGGCAGGGGCTGCCCGGGGTGGGCGCTGCCAGCTTTGACGCCCCCCGCTGCGGAGCCGTGCGGGGGGCCGCGCTGTCCCTGCGCAGGTAACTGAGAAAATGCCTCCTGTGGGCTGCCTTTGTCTGGAACGGCTCCTCAAGCCGATACCGTGAGGTCAAGAAGTATATATATATATATATATATATATGTATAATTTATTTATTTATTTTAAAATCAGCACATACATTGACAGCAATACTGCGGTATCAGCGTAGCGCTTAACTTAGACATGGTTGACTGGCTGTAAAAACGATGAATAGAAACTGTGGCATACTGTATCCCGCAGGCCAATGGAGACCTGATAAAACAGGCGCTGAATTTTTTTATTTTTTTTTTTTTTTTAAAGCATATTTATGGGCCTATTCTTAGTGTTAAAGTGCTGATTCAAAACTTTTCTTGCCTTCTCTGACAGCTGGGGGAAATCGAAGGTCTTGAATCGTATCTGAAAACAGACTTGCGTTCTGGTGTGTGCAGTGGCTGTTCGAGGAGAGTGGATGAGATCCATGCATTTTAAAAAATTAATCCTGGTGATGATTTTTTTTTCTTTGAGTTATATAAGAAACTTTTCTTATGCAAATTAAAAATAATTTGTCTAATATGGCACATTTTTAAATTTATTCACAACCTAGGCTGTCTCCTCTGTTCTTAATATCAACAGTCTTTTATCTGAAATAAATATTCCTGGCTACTTCTGAAGTACTTTATAAAGCATTTATAAAATGTTTGGGAGTCAGTGAAGTTAGTAACAGACTACCATCTAAACATGTTGAATACTGTAGAGAGTAACGTCTCAAACTGCGTTTATAGGGTTCCCTTTTAATCTTTCCCCTCATACTCATCTAGAACATGAGGCTCTTCGGCTAATCACGATGCTTGAATACAATTACCTTTTGGTCTCTTTGTCTGGTTCATGATCACCGTTGGTTTGCATTCAGTCTTTTACGGCTGAAGAAACAGATATAATCTTGCTAAATGACAACTCAGTGCGCTCAGGTAATTTATCTGAATTGCAATTTGGCATGCTGGGTCTCCATTTCCAAGAGCAAACAATGCTAATACTAACGTCTAAGAAAAATGCCGTCTGTCTTGGAAATTCCATTTCTTTCAAGGACTGGACAGCAGGCTGACAGCAGGGGAAAATACTAGCTACAGAAGTAGGTAAGTTTTCCAGAAGAGTGAACGCTCATGAGAGGCTTTTGGTACTCTTCTGGACACAGGAGGAAATGAGTCAGGATGTCTTGCAAATATGATGTTGCTGGCAAGTGAGAGAGGAAGATGTTTTCAGCAAGTGACTCCATAATTCCAAAGGGACAGAAATTCCATTATTAAATACGTGTCCTGACAGCGTATCTGCAAATTTAAGAGCTTCCTCAAACTTTTCTTTGGGTTCTGCAGAACATGTGCAATATTATGAGGAAGGTCTTAAATCCAGTGTACTGTGCAAGTGCCTTTCACAGAAGACGAACATCTTTGGAGTCCAGGTTGTCAGTGCAGACTGATCTGACGCTGCTGTATCCAGGCTTGCGTGTTTTCCAGCTGACGTGGACTTCTTTTCATTTCAGAAATGGAAAACCCTGAAGTGGCTGTGAGCAGCTGCAGTGCTCACGATGATGAAAACCTTTGCAGCTACAAACAACACCTGTCAGTATCACAGGAGGGGCTTTTGGAAGACCAGCTTAGAAGGAAGTTAAAATTCTTCTTCATGAACCCGTGTGAGAAATTCTGGGCCCGGGGCAGGAAGCCTTGGAAACTTGGGATTCAGCTACTCAAAATAGCAATGGTTACTATTCAGGTGAGTAACTAGGGAAGCAGGGACTCTTCTTAGCTCATGGGAATTCAAATAAGGAGTGCAGGTGACAAATGCTATTCTTGGTATGGTGCAGAGACCAGGAGAGGATAGACTGCAAAACTGTCTTAGTTGCATATATGTGGTTTAGATCTCAGATGGCATAATGTTTTCCTAAAACTATTGACTGAAAGATAGCTTTCCTAAGAGGGAGATGAAAGGAACCATGTTTAAGGGCTCTACTTTACTTTTTACTTTTTTTTTTTCCCCTTTCCCTTTCCCCCCCACCCCAAAGGATGGCATCCTTACACATCTGTTCCCCCCAATACCTTCTTCACTCTGAGTGTGTTTGTGTTTGAGGGCAGGAACAGTCACTTATGTTTCAATATCACAGTGATAAGAACAGAAATTGGTAGCTTTTTCATGATGTTTGCTTATGCCTTGCGTATGATGTACAAACTCTTGTATTGAAAAAACCAGGAATTTTGCCCTGCTCTTCCTCTCACCCATCCTTGCACCATAAATTTCATAGGACACATTTATCTTCTGCCTAAACTGCAACTGTTTGTCTCAAAGTTCTGTGGTTAAGGAGGAAGGTCTTTCATAAAATCTAACACCTCAGATGATGATCCTTCAGAGTTGCCCACATATGATTTACATTTATAGTGGTGTCAGTGCTATGACAATACAAGTATGGAGAAGAATGTTTACAAGTATGGAGAAGAATGCACCCACAAGTGCTGAAAGAGCTGGCAGATGTTATTGCTAAGCCACTCTCCATCATCTTTGAAAGGTCATGGAGAACAGGAGACGTGCCTGAGGACTGGAGGAAAGCTAGTGTCACTCCAATCTTCAAAAAGGGCAAGAAGGAGGATCCAGGAAACTACAGGCCAGTCAGCCTCACCTCCATCCCTGGAAAGGTGATGGAACAGCTCATTCTGGATGTCATCTATAAGCATGTGGAGGAAAAGAAGGTTATCAGGAGTAGTCAACATGGATTCACCAAGGGGAAATCATGCTTGACCAATCTGATAGCCCTCTATGATGGCATGACTGGCTGGGTAGATGAGGGGAGTGCAGTGGATGTTGTCTACCTTGACTTCAGCAAGGCTTCTGACGCTGTCTCCCACAACATCCTCACGCTAAGCTCAGGAACTGTGGGTTAGACGAGTGGACAGTGAGATGGATTGAGAGCTGGTGGAATGGCTGAGCTCAGAGGCTTGTGATGAGCGGCGCAGAGTCCAGCTGGAGGCCAGTAGCCAGCGGTGTTCCCCAGGGGTCAGTACTGGGTCCAGTCTTGTTCACCTTATTCATCAGTGACCTGGATGAAGGGACAGTGTGTACCCTCAGCAAGTTTGCTGATGATACAGAACTGGGAGGAGTGGCTGATACACCAGAAGGCTGTGGTGCCGTTCAGCAAGACCTGGACAGGCTAGAGAGTTGGGCAGGGAGGAACCTAATGAAGGTTAGCAACGGCAAGTGTAGGGTCCTGCACCTAGGGAGGAATAGCCCCATGCACCAGTACAGGTTAGGGGTTGACCTGCTGGAAGGCAGCTCTGCAGAGAAGGACCTGGGCGTCCTGGTGGACAAGAAGTTAACCATGAGCCAGTGATGTGCCCTTCAGCCAAGAAGGCCAGTGGTATCCTGGGATGTGTTTGGAAGTGTGTGGCCAGCAGGTTGAGGGAGGTTATCCTCCCCCTCTACTCCACCCTGGTGAGGCGACATCTGGAGTACTGCGTCCCGTTCTGGGCTCCCCAGCTCAAGAAAGACAAGGAACTACCGGAGAGAGTCCAGTGGAGGGCTACAAAGATGATGAGGGGACTGGAGCATCTCTCTTATGAGGAAAGGCTGAGTGCTGGGTCTGTTGAGCCTGGAGGTGACTGAGAGGGGATCTTATCAACGCTTACAAATATCTTAAGGGCAGGCGTCAGGAGGATGGGGCCAGACTCTTTCCAGTCATGCCCAGTGACAGGATAAGGGGCAATGGGCACAAACTGAAACACAGGAAATTCCAGCTGAATATGAGGAAAAACTTCATTACTTTGAGGGTGGCAGGGCACTGGAACAGGCTGCCCAGAGAGGCCGTAGAGTCTCCTTCTCTGGGGATATTCAAAACCCACCTGGACACAATGCGGTGCAACCTGCTCCAGGTGAAGCTGCTTTAGCAGGGGGTTGGACCAGCCGATCTCCAGAGGTCCCTTCCAACCCCAACCATTCTCTGATTCTGTTTTCCATGGTTGCATGAATGATGGGACAAACTGCAGGAATAATAATTCTTTTGCTGCACATCTGGCAGTATGTTTGTATCCCTTACTTACCGCTTTAGTTTGAAATGTATCATCATCCTCTGATTGTCATCTGTCCCATTCTGCAGTTAAAAACAAAATTTGATGGTGGAATAACCTAAATAAGAAAGAAACTAATGCTCATTTAGCCTTTTCGGAGAAAATCTGCTAGTAGGTAATTCAATCTTAGCACTGCTGATTGCTGGTGTATTCCTGTGTGCCTAGCACACCGAGCTTGCCTACAGAGCATTTTAGTATCTCTGTAACTGACTTACCCTTATCAAAACCTACATATCCAGTTTGCATCGTGGCAATAAAACTAATCTGTAGACTACTGATTCAGACTTATCTCTGATGAGTTTCTTCACAATAGTCCTGACACTAGATTTGAAACAATAGTCACTAAAGAGAATTGCAAGCTCCCACAAGCAATACATCACAGTCTTCTAGAAACCTTTTCCAGGCTGGATAGTAGCTAGCAGGGTTTTATGCTCACTTTTCATGAACAACTGCAATATATTTTTTAATAGCTTCAGAGGTTATCCTGTTACAAGCACAGTTTTGATGAGTTATTCTCAAAGCGCCTTTCACCCAAACCTGAGGGAAGGTTGTTTATTTTTCTGAGTTGTCCTCAATTTGCCTTTCCTGCACTGCAGTAAGGACTTCAAAGTGGGGTCTGGTTAAGTCCTGTCCTGCCTTTTTGGCTGAGGCACACTGATATTCCCCAAGGCAAGTCATATTAATGTCAGGCTGAACTAACAAAGCATGTGTAACAGCGTATGGGTAGCTTGAATTTGAGACGGTATCCTTTTCTTTGTAAAAACGCAAGTCCGTGGCCAAGACGCTGGTAAACATGTTAAAGGAACATTCTTGAAACCCATTGTTTCCTAAAGTCAAACTTTCTTTTGACCAGCTGTGAAATGGAGTGGCCTGCATCTAAGTGCCGTGTCTACTTGTTGACAAGAGGCTGTTTGCAGGACAGGATTTGCATGTTAATGCAAATGCCAACTTTGTCTTTGAACAGGAAATATCAATGTCTTTTTCAGCTGGTGGTTTTTGGATTGAGCAATCAAATGGTGGTTGCCTTCAAAGAAGAGAACACTGTTGCATTCAAACATCTCTTCTTGAAAGGATACATGGACAGAATGGATGATACGTATGCTGTATACACACAAACAGATGTCTATGACCAGATATTCTTTGCAATAAACCAGGTAAGGATTGTCGCTGCAATGTGTGCAATACATATGCTCTTTACCTGGGTACTTTTTCTTCTTCCACCTTCCCTGATGGTGTCTGAAATTGAACTTCTGTGCCAGTTGCTTAAGACTAGAATGTCGACTTGTTCAGGTTTTCTGTCGTTGCTAGAGCATTATACTTGTGGCGACATCCTTAAACCTAATCAATATACTAATTCTGCACTAAATGCAGGCCTTGGATTTGAGCCAGAGTGCTTCGCCAATAAAAATTAGGCTTTCTAGTAAGGATTGTAAAGAGAAAAAAATAAGCAAAAAGGTATTTAGATCCAAATCCTGCACTTACTGGTTTTGTTGAATACCTTAAAGTATTTGAGGACTCAGCTGTAGTGTGGTGTAGGTTTCCGAGTTCTTTAGGTGACCATTTAAATAAAAAAGATGGGTTATGGCACAGATCCAGACACTTCTGGGTTGGGTTTGTTTTTTTTCAGAGACTAACAGTTTTGGTGCCATCTAAGTTGGTTTGTCTGTCTGTTCTGAACTTCAGTACTTACAGCTGCCCAACATCTCTGTTGGAAACCATGCTTATGAGAAGAGGGGAACAGAAGAGACAACTCTGGCTGTGTGTCAGCAGTTCTACAAGCGAGGAACCATCTGTCCTGGAAATGATACCTTTGATATAGACCCAGAGATTGTGACTGGTAATGAACCTAATCTATTGTATCAGTTCTTTGGGAGGAGGGACCCTACGTTTATGATGAATTCTTATAAACATCCAGTATTGTATGGTCCTATCAAACGATTTATATTGAACTTACTAGCAGCCAAAACTGGCAAGAAAACTACTGTGTAACTAACCTCTAGCCCTCACCTCCAAGATAACAGTCCTTTACGTCTACTGCCACAAAACAACTGATGAGCCGTTAGCACTGATGACCATCTAATACAAGGATTTGGGGCTAATTTCAGGAGCCTTCCCTATGAATTCATGATGAATAACTTGGCTGGTTCAGGGAAGCCAATATATTTGTCAGCTAACTTCCCAAATGACTCCTCGCTTAAGCGTGCTATCTTGCCTGGTGTAGTCAACAGCTCTTTCCAGCCTCGGGAGTGGGAAAGGCAGATTACAGTTAAAGAGCGTGATAACCCATGAGATATTGTTGTGAGTACTTATCCATTGCAGACTGCTTGTACATTGAGCCAATGACGCTGTTAGACAACACAACAGTGGGAAAGCACAATTTGAATTTCACTCTGGATTTCCACAGGTGAGGAGGAATCGGCACCTCCTGTATTGGGGTATTCGTGCATTTTCCCTGTGAAAAGCTAATATAAAGCTCTATTGCAGACTGGTGATGGTGCAGCTCATGTTCAATCTGAAGGCAATCAACCTCCAGACTGTTCGTCACCACGAGCTCCCCGACTGTTACGATTTCACTCTGACGGTACGTGGAAGCCTGCCGCTTGTCTTTCTGTTCAAAACAAGCAATCGTTCTTGCTGGGTTTACCATGCACAGTCAATGCAGATGTTTTCTGAAGAGTGTTGGGCACCACTGGCTGGTCCCCAGCGGTTCTGGGTTACTCTGTCATGGCTTAGTGTACCCTGTAAATATCCACCGGTTGTGACTGTGGGAGGGTAAGCTTTGAGTGCTCGTGATGTGGTCCTGAAGCACTTGCTTGGCTTACAGCCTTTTGTGCTCTAATCCATCTGAAGTATAATGAAAGCATAAACCTATTCTCTTTAGAGAGATGCTTCTCAGAAAGGTGGTTTTCAGATCATAGAGGAACGAGGCTGTGGTTTAAAAGAATTTCACCTAGTATCTAGTTGATCAAGCAGTTTGTGGCAAATACATGGTTCACCAGATTTGTCTTTCACTTTGACAGCATTTATTTGAATAAACTGGAATTACCTTAAGGTTAGACTAGTTTCATAACTTCTCGCCTAAGAGAATTATTCTGAATCATTATGCAAGCTTAGCAATACAGTATGCTATGTACGTAATGGTTTAACTTTAGAAAGACATGCACTTTTTGTTTTGTTTTGTTTTTGTTAATACAGATACTGTTTGATAATAAAGCACATAGTGGAAGAATTAAAATAAGTCTAGACAACGACATAGCGATCAGGGAATGTAAAGACTGGCATGTTTCTGGATCAAGTAAGTGACATAAATGTGTTCAAATTTTCATGTTAAACTTTTGCCACACCTGCACAATGTTTGTTAACCTTTTTCTTTACTAAAAGATGAGGTGCTATTGACATACATTCTCTAGTGGGTGCGCTCTAAATCCCGATTTTCTAAGGAATTGTTGTTCTTCAACCTCTGATCTGAAATCCCGGGAACCCAGCCCCACACTTAGCAGTTCTCAACCCTTGCACCACTGATGCTGTCAAACCAAAATTTTTCCACACCTCACTGCGCATCCTTCTAGTTTTGGCTACTGAACTTACACTGCTCGTTGCTTAAGGTAGGGCTGTGAACCATTCTTCTAGCACCAGGCAACAGAAGGACACATGATAGTGGTGGAAAGCTGAAACTGATTCACTCTTATTTCAGGCCGTAGCACCAGGAAAGATAAGGAAGCACTGTTGCTAAGGCTTGCTAGAGTGGAATGGCTAAAACCACTTCTTACTGCTGCTTAAATGTTTGGCCTGAATTTGGGTGTAACTGTATGCACATAACTGCACAGTATGGTTAAATTATCTTAAATAGTTACTCACAAGAGCACCCTTTGTTGGCAGCTATTGGGTCTGGTCAAAACATTGTCTGAGATCTTTTTTGATTAGCAAAAATAATCTCTTTGAAAGTCAGCAGCTTTCCAGGATTCTAAATTCTCCTTATTTTTAAAATTTTTTCCTGAAGTAAGCAATAGGATGAATCAGGTCCATTTTTCTACTTTGCCACTTTCCCCTTTGCTATGCCTATGTTAGGAAATGAAGAGCTGGTAATGAAAAAAGATGAGTTTTTTTTTTTTTAAAGATCCAGATTGGAATTAATTTGGGGAAATTTAATGAGATGCATCACAGACTACAAAACATCACTTATGCAAACACATATTCCACAAAACACTGTATATGAACTAGCTTTTCTGGCTGCCATCTTATGAATGCACACCAGATGGCATGCTACCTCTCACAGATTGCTCATGCAGCAGTACAATAAGGTTTTGATACCAGGCTTCTGTAATAATCCACATTTGGTATCTATATAGATTGCCTCTATAACAGTTTTCAAAATCATCTCCTGGAGTACCCTGTATTATTTTCTGAAAGCCAAGAAAAAATACAAAGGTAATGATTGCAACTGGACAACAGCAAGTTGTTGCTGGTCTGGACTACACTGCAAAACCAACTTAAATGGCAACAGTACATGTGTTAGTGACTTTGGTATAAGCAAGAAGTAGGTGGGCTTTTTCTGAGTAGTGCAGTTTGTGAGGTCAAGTAGAACTTCGGTATCCTGTTTTGGAGAATTGCTGCATCTTCTTGCAGATTTTTAGCATTAATTTGTTTCAATTTTTTTCTCAAACAATCAGTCTTTTAGCATTAAAAATCTAATCCTTTACGGTCTCATCTAGTTTCAGCTGTATGATAGGTGTAAAAACCAAAAAGAGGTCTAGTGGTAGATTTGGTGCAAAATTTGACCTTAGTTGATCAAGAATGTGAATTTTAGTAACATAAGAGGAACGCATGTCTAGCTCAATGTTGGTCTTGGCTAGCTGAGCAGCAGTGCAAATTATCTGCACCGCTCTAGGACAGAAAACCTATCTGACAGTCAAATACTGGTCTGGAAGAGAAGATACATACTGTAAAGTTCCTAGTTTTTGGGGTTTTTTTTTTTTTGACAAGTTCTGTCACTCCAAAGGCCGTTCTAGTGCTTGTAAAATGGACAACACCCACCTCTAATTCTGCAGGCCTGTAAGAAGCACTTGTGCTCTGGTATATTTTTGATGTGGTGTCAACCTTCCTAAATTAACTGAAGTGGTATCTGTAGTGCAGATGCACTTGTGTCTCTCATGAAAATATGTCAGATAAACTTTTTTGGGGAAAAATGCTAAGAATTTTCTTAATTCAGTTGTATAGACATAGTTAACATCAAAACTTGATTCTTAATTCAATACTCAAGATGGTCAACAAGATGAAATGCAGCTGATTATAAACATGTACATTTTTGTTCTTGCAGTACAGAAGAACACTCATTACATGATGATCTTCGATGCTTTTGTTATATTGACTTGTCTGGCCTCATTGATCCTTTGCACACGATCAGTGGTTAAAGGAATTCGGCTCCAAAGGGTGGGTATAACTCTTTCCTTGGAAAGTCTTCATGTCTTGTGTAAGTCTGATTAGCTTTTTTTCTTTCCTCCTTTTCCCTAGGAATTTGTAAGCTTTTTCCTATATTATTATAAGAAAGAAGTATCTTTCAGTGATCAAATGGAGTTTGTCAACGGGTGGTACATCCTGATTATGGTTAGTGATGTCTTAACTATTGTTGGATCAACTCTAAAGATGGAGATACAAGCCAAGGTAAGCTTTTTACACTGTCAGGTGGAAGCAAAACTGTTTCTGTCCCACCTAGATTTAAATGTCTCGGAAGACTTTAGTCTGGTCACACTTGATTCTGAGTGGCATGAAATTTTAAAACTCTATCCTCTCCTCTGGAATTGTAACTGAGATGTGTTGTTTCCAACTGCGGGATTTAAAAACTCCAAATATCACTAGATATTATAGTTCTAATTATCTGTGCTCCTTTGTGACCCCAAGGAGTAAAATGAACTTCATCTCTGAAAGTTTAAGACTGTTGACTTCCTCTCTTCCCCATTTAGGACCAGTTATATTTGCTTATTTGATGGGTGTTTTTAAATTTAGCATTTAACTTTCTGTTGCCCGTTTAACAAGTGTTTAACTAGCACAGAGACTCTCTCCTTAAACATCACCTTGCTGCTTTCCCAGTTTCTGGTTTCCAGCATGTACATAACAGTAAGCCACAGCCAGGTTCCAGGCCTTCAATTTCTAAAATAAACTTGATCTAGGAAAAAAAAGTCTTTTAAAAACATATTACATGCAGCCAGAATTAGGAAGAAAAATTATTACAGCATGCTATCCTGAAGCACTCTAATATTCAGATAATGTTGTTGTTCACCAAATCTGTAGCAGACTTTGAAGTGTGACATTGCAACACAACAGACTTTGGACAGTAATGACGAAAGGATACGTCTGAAATCCAGCTGGTGACAGCTTGACTATCATAAACGCCCTGTACAAATTGCCCTATCTTACCTTAGGAACTATAAACTCAGTTCTTAGGAGTAGAAAGAAGCTATGAGGAAGTTGGCTAAGATAAGAGATAACTCCATCCTGCTTTGGGAGAAGTGAAGATGAGAACAAGATTGGAGTAAGAGCTTGCATTTGGGATTCTGGTATCTTATATATATAAATACATCTATTTATATAAACTTCTCTTCTAAGAGAGTATTTTACTAAAGCTCTTCTCTACAGGTACATTTAACTTTGTTTTACAAGCCTTGTGGACCGTAATAACAAGGTCTTGTTCCATGTTACTGTGTGAAAGTTAATGGCTGAGTAACAAGGTCACATTAAAGTGGCCTAAATTTGTTTTTCTCAAGCTGTAAATGAGGTTATGCCAATATAAAAGATTAGCCAACTCTTAGAGGAATAAAACCAGAAAATAGTGAAAACTTATTCAAGTAAGCTGTCATGATGCATTTCAGAGTAGAGCTGCAGTTCAGGGAACAGGGTATATGCTACCTTGGATGAAAACAGCCCAGTATGTATGGGTGGAAAAAAAACAGTGAAGTGCCAATGAAATATAAATGAAGTTCTGGTTAGAATTAATTAGAAGCTGATTAGTCGTCTCCTTGATAACTTTCTACACCTCACAGTTCCTGGCTAGCTAACAAGATCCTCCTTGGCATTTATCTAAGCTCTGCTGACAAGTCATGCTATTTTTTAAAAATTGCTTTGCCTACGTACTGGCAGAACCTTCTTCGCTCTGCGGTTCTAAAGTCTGTCTGTTGGGGTGCAGTGGAGAGATTCCCAAGTTGTTCTGGGGAATCTGTCGAGGCAGATTCCAGAAGCAGTTGCCGCAGGTCTGGATGCAGCATAAAAATGTTTGCAGTGCCACTGCAGGTCTTGGTGAGCCAGGTTCAGAGAGGGTGTCTCTGCACCTGCACTGCAGCTGCGCTCCTGGCCTTGCACACGAAGCTTGTCTTGTCAGAATCTATTTTCCAAACAGCCATATGTAAAGACATGTGAAATGATTTACACTCGAAAGTGCCCTTGCTCTTTGGTAGGACTTCTGCTCTCTAATGCATATTGCCGCCAAACTAATTTTTAATGGGAGACATTGCCAAGGAAAACAATGTTTCTTAACAGATCTTTGTAGTAATGAGAGTTGCAATTTAGAACCTGTCAGTTGTTATAATACTTGATATTTTTTGTTTCTTTTTTTCTTCCTTTTTTTAGAGTCTGTCAAGTTATGATGTCTGTAGCATACTCCTAGGAACATCCACTATGCTTGTGTGGCTTGGAGTCATTCGCTACCTAGGTTTCTTTCAGAAGTATAATGTAAGGATCTCCTGGGATCTCCGTGCTGTTGGTATTTATTCTGTTTGTTGCTATAAGAGGACTGGAAGAAATGCCTGGTTGAATTCTAACTGTTTGCATTGCTTTGTGCAGCTTCTTATCCTAACACTGCGAGCAGCATTACCCAATGTAATGAGGTTCTGCTGTTGTGCTGCTATGATCTACCTGGGCTATTGTTTCTGTGGATGGATTGTGCTGGGACCATACCACGTGAAGGTAACATACTTAACATGAAAAAAGACAACTTGCATAACAGAATGGATTCCAAACAAATGAGAGATTACTACTGTTGTCTTCTAAGTTTCCATGTCAAGGCTTCCCTTAATATAAAAATAGTGCATCTTCAACATGATGCTGCTCTCTTTGAGGAGTCTGACTTCCATGACTCAATCAGACTTTCCTCAAGTTATGAAAGCTCTGAGTCAGAAGTGGAAGCTGCTGTGACTCCCAATCACATGCTGGTATTTTGAGAAATAATTTTCATCTTGCAGAACACCAGTGTTAGACTAAAGCTTCGGAGACTTTATCCTTATCCCTTTTAAAAGTTAAATTGGCTTACCTGCAGGAGTTTACAGGTAAATGAATTGGATGTGTGTGTGTACAGAAGGTGGCAAACTTTGCTCATTCCTCAAACGTTTTACTGTTTGCACCTTGCACACCCTGGGCGTACAAAGAGATCCAAGGCAGCCAGTCAACAGCTGTGTATCTTCTTCATGTTATGTACAGTCTTTGGATCCAAATAAAGCGGCGACGGATGTCCCTGTCTTCTTCCCTCCTCTCTAGTTTCGCTCTCTGAATATGGTTTCCGAATGTCTTTTTTCATTGATCAATGGAGATGACATGTTTGCCACCTTTGCAAAAATGCAGCAGAAAAGTTACTTGGTTTGGTTATTCAGTAGGATCTACCTCTACTCCTTCATCAGTCTGTTCATCTATATGGTTCTGAGTCTCTTCATTGCACTCATTACAGATACGTATGAAACTGTCAAGGTAAGCATGAACTCTTACTCTTTGTTTGGAATAAAAATGCAAGATTGGTGCCATCAAGACTTTCATCTCCCTCAATATTTTGACTTGCAGTGCATGCCAATTTAAACAATAAATGTAATGGCTACTTTTGAGGGTACAAAGTGATGACAAGAGGTTTTTAGTCCTTCCCTACTTCAGTTTTCTTCCAAGCCTATCTGATTTCCTGCCCCAATGGAAGATAAATATCTACTAAAAAGCAGTAATTTCATATTCAGGTCTCTGAATCTTCTAAATTCAGGCTTAAGCAATGCCTGAAAAGTGGTCTGGGGACGATTTGGGTTACCGTGTGGTTTTGCTCTGCTAAAGGTTTAACTAAATATCATTTTTTAGCACTACCAGCAAGATGGCTTTCCAGAGACAGAACTTCAGAGATTTGTATCACAGTGCAAAGACTTACCAAACTCTGGCAGGTACAGGTTAGAGGATGAGAGTTCTGTATCTCCCTTCTGTTGTTGTAATGGTATGTACCTACGTTGAAATTATACATTAATGTATATGCAAAAGCAACACACCACAAAACGTCCCTGGTATAATGTTTATGAAGAGTACTTAAATTTGGGGAAGTGGAGGGGGAAAAAAACCCACAAAAATCTCAAACTATTTCTAATGCTCTAGAATGGAGTGCTTCAGTGAAATGTCTGCAGCCAACAAACTCCTTAGGAGACATGAGGGAACTTTTAAATTAAGAATTACTTAACATATGAAAAATAGTACAGAAAGTTAGATAATATATACAGTAATTGAGGAACCCGTATGTATAATGCGCAAGCATTAACACTTCCTGTACTTACTGCAGTAGTCAGGACTTAGTGAACTCATTCAGTGTCGTCTTTTTAATGATACCTGCTGCAGTAAGGTGTCTTAAATGGTAGCAGGCCCAAAACTTCGGGAGAAGATCAGCTTGCCAAGGTTGTAAGATAGCATGCAGTTTAAGATATAATCACAGCACTTGGAAAAGGATTGCCTAACTTCCACTATAGAGAGCTTAATGCTTCAGTTATTTGAAGTTTTGTTTCTTCAGGAATACTGATTGCAGGTTACGTGGTTTATGTTTAACCTGGCTGGCAGCAACTCTGAGTCTTGCTTGCTGAAGGGTCCCTTGGTGGGGGAGCCTTAAAATATTTGCAGCTTGATTTAAAAGATCAAAGGCATTTGCAGCTCCTTGGTATTGGCCTTTGCTGGTGTGCTATATTGTTATACGCCAGACAGAATATATTTCTGAGGGGGAGGAGAAGGGGGCGTGTTTTGGAGGAGGCAGAGAACAGAGCCTGCAGTCAGATGGTCCAGAGCGGAGAGCCGCTGTTCTGACTGAATGCCTTTCTTGAAAGGGAAGTGTGGGATGAAGCAGAGCAGGGCATCTTACTCCTGGGTAAAGGGCACTGAAATGTTAATATTTCCTTTTCTGCACACACCTCTCAGTTGAACCAGGCAAGAAACCCAATGCAAGGTGGGACAGGGTGGGGATGTAATACTTCTCCCACTGACTTGGAGGTGGGGACCAGGACTCCAGAAGAGCACTGGAAAAGGAAAACTTGGTCACTCTCAAGCAGCTTGTTCTTCAGGAGCATTGGGCAGCCAGCGGTGCCCTGGACACAAACAGAGCTGTAGGCATTTAAGTGCCTGGTTTCAGAGCCTTGTTTCCTGAACTGATTACCTACTCTTTAATGATTTCACCCTGGTCCAAGATGTCTTGATCCACACGCGTGCCTCATGCTGTGCATGCTAGTGTTACAAACTGGAAATAGCGTGTTTCTTTCCCTAGAAGCTAGACCCGGGGCTGACTTTGCAGTTGCCTGCAAATACTGGACATTGCTCCTTTAGCTCAGTACTGTGGCCTTCGGTTTTACTTTGAAACAAATGATCTGTAGGAATAAATAAGTATCTCAAATGGGATATTGAGTTACCAGTTCCATAGCTTCTGCTCTTTAAACAGTCATACGGTCCTACAGCACACACAAGGCTTCTCTTAATTCTTTCACATGTTCAAAATATTTCATGGTGGTTCATAGCAGCTTGTTATCAGAGTATGTCAAATTAGTAATTACATAGTTCAGATGCATTTTTAAGGCCCCCTGTACAATGAAAGTATTATTCTGACGCATGCACCTGACAACTTTTTTCCCCCCTCTCCTGTACAGGTACTAGTGAACATATTTAATGGATTCTGGGAGTGTATCATGGAGGCTTTAAAGCAACACACATTGCAAGAACTGGACAGTGGAGCTGGTGGAAAACCTTATACCTAAAGCCTGAATTTGCTTTTCTCAAAACCCAGTGTAAGCCTGTGGCAGAAGCTTGTGATAAACTTACAGTCTTTCTGATTAGGCACTCTCACTGCTAGTTCGGGGGTTTGTTTTTTTATTAGACTCGTTCTATTTGTTTCCTCAGTTAAATTGTGCTAGAATGCAAAGGGCATTAAAAAGCTGTCTCTGTTCAGAGACTTGGCTAGATTATTTGAGTAGACTAGAAATGCAGTAACTTTCAACTGTAAGTAGAAACAGTGCCGGACAACTGCAACTTTGAACACCACCCCAGCGCTCAGTACTGCAGCCGTTATCTAGCTGTGGCTGACCCAGCACTGAATGAATGAAAGCTCACGCTAGAGCCCGTAGCATTTTTTGTTCATCTACATTCATAGTAAAAATAAACTAAAACTATGAAATTTGGTGTAACTTGTTCTGGAGACATTACAGTGTATTGAAGCACAAGCCATACAAATATGGCTGAGAGCATAAACTAAATAGTTCTATAAACATAAATGCCACTTAATGTAAGTGGCAGTCTCTTCTCAGAGGGGCCAGGGATATGCCAGGCCCAAACTGAAGTTTGAGGGGTGAGCTGAGTGGAGAAATGTAGATGTTCTCCTATATCCAGCACTGGGTAGGACCAGTTACAGCCTTCAGCTTCGCAGTGTGGCTGGCCTTATGTTTTTAAAGGTCAGACAAAAGCACTTTCAAAATATCTATTTTTTTATTTGAAATCTTCCTCTGGTACACAAGTCTGTAAACCCGAAGTCTAAACTAAGTTAAATACATATGTATTGAATAGATAAGTCTCTCAGAGCCATATCTCTCCACGCTTTAGAAACTGGACGTTTCCTACCAACCGAATAACGTGGTACTGTCAGCAGCTGTCTGAAACATTAGATCTTTTAAAAGTTCAGTTCTGACAACTTAGTTTATCTACTTTGTTGATTGTGGTACCATTTAACGGATGCCTTATTTTCTATAGTCTATTCACTCTGGGAGCGGAATAGAAAACCAAAGGGAAGCATATTTTAGATAACTTGCATTTGTGAGCAACAATCCTGTAGGTATGTGTGACAATGTATGATGCTGTGCACAAAGGTGGAGGACACTAAACATGTTCTGTCTGAATGTTTACACATTGTAAATGTGCTACAATAAACACTTCCAGCTGCAGTAAGTATTGGGTGTGTCGGTATTCATCTTGAGAATAAGTATGTTGCCCTCCATAAGTATGGAGCTCTTTTTAGTATGGAGCTCTTTTTTTTTTTTTTTTTTTTTTTTTTAATAGCAATATGCAATTTCTGGCATGAAACAGTGTGTCGAGTGCGTGAACTTGCATTTCCTGTAGTCAGGATAGTTCCTGTGGACTCTGGTGAGGACCTGTTCCCAGTCTGATCCTGTTTAACAGCTTTTCAGAGTTTGCCATAGAAACAAATAAGCAAGTGTTAAACCTTACACTGAAAACGCTCTTGTACATTACATGGAATTCAAATTCAGCAAAGGCAAACCAAATGCAAGGTGTAGGCAGAACAGATTATTCACAGTATCTGAAAGTTGCCTGTATTGAGGTCCTTGTCTTCCAACAGTCATGTAAGATTGAAAACTTTCAAAGCTTTTCAAGGAGATTCAAGGCAATCTTGCCTCAAAAAGCAAATATTAAGTGACCATGTTTTCTGTTGACACATTAAACTCTTAATGGATCTTTGACAACACGCAATATATAATGTGCACATCACTACTGTATAACATAGTTTGTGCAAGGAATTCTGACAAGGATGGCAAGCACTTCAAGATCACTGAAATGCAGGGGCTGACTTCTTAGCAAGGCTTTTTCATACAGAGTTAAGAGAAAGCTAAGATTAATAACTTGCCTAAAATGCAGGTGCATTTTGTAAACAGTTATGGAATACTTTGTTTGCCAATACAGTTATAAGGCAAGTAGTAGTCTCATTTCATTTAGAAATGGGGCAGAGCACATGCTTCATCACTGTAAATATGAAATTGGCAACAAATTTCAAGAAAATTTGACAGAGCTCTAAAATATCAAATTCTTACAAAGTTTTATAGAAGCAGGGAGAAATCACGTTAGTAGAATCCTGCAGTACGAGCATAAGGCAAGGAAAGCTACAATGGGTGACCCCAGAGCAGGAAAAGATACCGTGCATAGATTCTTTGAATTCCTAATAGGAGAAATCTTCCACTGAAGACTGGTTTCTGTTGCCTGAAGAGCAAACTTCACTGTGAAGTTTGTTTTGCAGTGAAATCCCTGTTAGAGTCTTTAAGTAACGACCCGTGCTTGCGCTACAGCTAAAAAGTCCATCAACTGAGACGCAGAAATTCATTAGAAAACCACGCTCTGTTACTTCTGCTGGACTACACAGCTTTTAATTCAGCATTGCTGGCAGCTGTGGGGGCTTGGGGAGGAAAGAGTTGATGAAAGGCAACTTGCCTTCAGACAGTAACGGGCAGGGTCACAGTGGGAAGCCAGAGGGGAAGGGCTACCTTAAATTAGGAGAAGGATGCGTAAAGCAAAGGATAGGATGGGAAGGGAGGAAAAGAAGGGACAACTGTGTGTAAAATTTTCAGAAATGCGTATTTCTGGCCATGGGTGCAGGCTGTTATATGGGGGAAAGACGAACAGTACCCTGACAAGGTACAGGCTTACACCTGCTCAAAATGTCCAGTTCTGCCTGGAAAAATAAACACTGCTTGTATTACACATCTGATATCTACCTACATTTTGTTTTTTAAGAAACCCATGTATTGTTCTCCTTGGTAGTGCTGCTGGCAATCTAAGTGCTTGCTGTCCAGGTGTCTGACCTGCTTGATCCTTGGTGTTCAGGGTCTTCATCTGCCCAAGTATTACTTGGCTCACCTGAGCAGCAGCCAGTCCGTGCTGTGTTCTCCAGCCTCTGAGATGCATCTGAGATGCAGCGCAGCGCTGCCAGGAGATCTGTGGCCGCTGCTGTTGTGTTGTATGCGCGGTGGGGCTTTTTAATCTTATTTTGTGTCAATATATGATGTGCTGGTTATGGCCTTGCGGAGCCAAGAAGTGTGACAGCGATCTTGTTCTAAAAAAAAAAAAAAACCAAAACCCTCCCAACTTCAGCAGTATCAGTGATCTCAACATTAGCAATGCTAGTAACACATCTGAAGTGCATCCTGGAGACATAGGTATCTTTATGCTGATACAATCAAGGTGGCACAGATAGAACAGTAAAATGCAGGTAGGGAGAGCAAAGCAGCAGATAAAGCATCAGATAAACTCATTATGCTGAAAAATGCCATCCTAAGGAAAACAGGGCTTTCAGTGCTGTCCAGGAGGGTGTGGAGGGCTAAGAGAGTTCTGATTCTCACTGCGGTCTGGAAAGAGTTGCCTGAAAAATACCGATAGTCAGTATTTCCTCATGAAAACAAGTCGCAGGGTGCTAAACTCGGGTAACAGCTGTTTTCATACCAAGGCTCATTTCAATGCCGATGTTTTGCATAAGCCCAGGTAGTGAGAACTTCTTGTTTTCAGCAGGGCTCAGATCTCTTAACAGAATGAAGTTACGCCGAGGGGAAGAGAGAGGTGGGGGCCATGCTCTTTTTGAAGTACCAATTTCCATGTTGGATGGAAGCGTATTCTCAAGTAAACAGTGTGCCTGCAAAAGAAGAAGTCAAATCCAGACGCCGCTCGTACCTTTCTGATAAAAACATGTGTAAAGGCATAATTTCTCTCTGGCAAGTGGGGGGGGGGGGGAACCAGATGCTGCTGTAAAAGACCAAACCTGTGATTGCATCTGTCGGGGGCACCTTGCTGCCTGAGGCAGTAGCCAGCACCAGGTGCTTCAGAGGACGCCTTAAGAAAACTTTCACGCCTGAGCTGACATAATGCTCCTGCAGCTGATTTTGAGTAACCGCGCACAGATGTTTGCCTGGGCTTTTGCTCCTTCTTCTCCCTTAAACAGCGCGACCGTAAGCAAACACAGCAGCATCCGAGAGGGTGAAGCAAGAGCCCGGCGCTGCCCATCCCCGCCGTGCGGGCAGGTAGAAGGCGCCCGGCTGCTGCAAGGAAGCCTCTCGAAGCCTTCATTCTGCTCTGAGCACCCTAATTTGGAGCCACCACCTTCAACCACATCCTCTGAGGAGCCGAGTACCCTTGCAGCTTTGCAAAACGAGCGGCTCCCTCGCAGCCACTCCGAACCCCCCGCCTTCCCTGCGCCTTGTCTGCTTGCCGACACCAGCAACTACCGAGCTCGCTTCACCGGGCCGGGGGGGGGCTGGGAGGGGGCCGGGGGGGCCCGGCCCGCCCGGGCGGGCGCAGGGCACGTGGCCGGCGGGGCGGCCTCCTCCCCCCGGGCCCCATAAAGGCGGCGCGGCCGGCGGGGCGGGACGGGACGGGGCTCGCTGGCGGGGCAGGACGGGGCGCCGGCTCCCCCTCCCCACCCAGCCACCGAGGGCTGCCGGAGCCCCGCGGCCCCATGGAGATCTCCCTCAAGTACCTGCCCGGCGGGCGGGCCGCCGCCAGCGGGTGAGCGGGGCGGGGGCGGGCGCTGCCCGCTCGGGTCGCGGCGGGGTGCGGGGGGGTGCGGGCGCTCCCTCGCCGAGCGCAGCGGGGCGGGCCCGGGGCGCGGCGATAGCGGCGGGGAGGAGCGCTCCCGCTATCGCGACCTGCGGCGGCCGCTCAAGAGGCGGAGGGGCTGCCCCGGCCCCGCGCTGGGGGCTCGGTGGGTCCGCCCGCCCGGCTCGGGGGCTGCGGGGCGCTCCGTGGGCCCCCTGCCCTGGCCGCGCTTTTGGGAGCCCCGCCGCTCCTCCCGCTGCCGCTCAGCGCCTCGGAAAGGCTGGCGGCCCTGTCGGAGGAGGGGGCTGCCCTCGGCTTTCCCCAGCGGCGCCGGGCGCTGCCCTCCGCCGGGCGGGTGGTGAATTTAGTGCAGGATCAGGACGGCGAAGCTGCGTTTGCCCAGTCTGATACGTCGAACCCAAACCGGTGATTTTTTTCTTCCCCCCCCCCCCCCCCCCCAATCTCGTTAATACCTCTTCAAGATGTAGAGCTCAAGTAGGTGAATATTCCTGATACGACTCTCTGATGGACAGTGTTAGTGTTGCTCCTATAGTGAATTATTCCCCCCCCCATATATATATATATTTTTTTTTTTTTTTTTTTTAAAGGTGCATCTGTGCCCTATAGCTTTCTAGGCACTTGATTCAATGGCGCTTTCTCGCTCGCTGAAGCGCTACGGTTAAATGCTTATTTCCGAAGTAGGTGGCTTTAAGCGCTGCTCATTGCTGTGGAAGCCTCTTTCTTGACTGGAACACTGAGCTTTAAAAGTGCCTCACGACAAAACATGATCCAAACAACAGATTGTCCCGCCAGCTACAGCGTTGCGATGGCGGCTATCCTAATGAAGCTTTTAGAATTGCATTAGTAATAATTATTATTTCTGACACGCCACGCTTAATGACACTTGGATATGCATTTAAACATGCACAGTAGGGTTAGTCTTCATTCGCAAAACTTGCTTGTATCAGTGCTTCGCAAAACATACCATGGAAACCTATTGAGCGGTGTTAACGACGCTACTGTGTCTGAATTGAATTGTTCTGTTACTCTGTCTTGAGCTAGGTGCTTTGTCTGGATTATTTTTAAATTATTAGGCTAATAAACATTTGGTAGAACTAGATGGTTCGTTTTAAATAAGGTAAGTCGCTGTTAATTGCTCGGAGCTTTTTAACTTTTTTTAATGCTTTGGTTAAAGGTTCTAGTTCTGCAGATTTAATGCAGTTTCTTTGGATGTTATTTTGAATCTATTCTAGAAACAAATGGATTAGAAAACAATTGCTGTATTTCACCTACTGCCGAATGAATTATTTCTTGACTATTACACCAGAGAACGCCTCTTCTTTATTGGAAGACAAAGTCCAACAGTGATATAGGCTTAAATCTCCTCTCTTCCTCTTACGCTGAAAAAGTATGTTGCTTTCCTTGGCTGAATTTCCTGCTTACAGTTTCTACAGCTAATTCATAAATGAAGCTAAAGGCGTCAGTGGAAATAGTCCCTAGCTGGTGGAGTGAAGTGAGGGTTGTGTAAAAGCAAAATTATTGTTATTAGTCAGCATCAAGTTTTTAGAATAGCTGTAGGGGCTCGAAAGACCACTTGGGGAAAAAACCACCATGACTTCCATGGTGTGTATTTGAGTATCAAAGGAAGTAGTGTTTCTTGCAAGGTTTGCTCTTTGATTTTTAAGATCTGTCACTTCAGAGATGCTTTTACTGGAAGTTCAGGGGAAGATTTTGCTGAAGTCTTGGAGTGGTTCTTACACCATACCTTTGTGCTTTAAGTCTTGACCAGATCCAGCTTAAACCAGCTCTGTTTCCTCTTTCTTTCCCACCTCCTCCTGTGACTTCCACTCTGCGTTTGGTCTCGTTCATGGTGTACCCACGCAAATGCTGCTGCCCCTTCAAGAGAAGATGGTACAGGAGTAGCGATGTCTTTAGGTGTCGGTGGAGGATTGAAGTACGCGTGTACCTGTTTCCTTAGGCAATCAATACTCACAGCTGTAACTACCATACGCTTTTCTGCCAGATGCGTTTAAATTTTTCAAAGCTTTTATATCATAAACATTATTAAAACTAGTCCAGTATGTTTTTATTATAAATTTAAATGGGGATGTACTCCACAGTTTCTCTTTCTTAAAAACCTGCCTGTGTTTTCCCTGTCTCAAACCCAAAATCAGCTTACTTCCCATCATCTTCATGAATGGTTGATTTAAGGCTGTGTAATAAAGATAACCTTTGAGCTTCTAATGTTAAAAAATATTTTTTGGGGTGTTTTCACTTCCTCTTATGAGGAAACACCACAGTGTTGACTTTACTGTGTTTTTTAACTCTCATTTCTCTTCTCACGAGATAGCTGGTTCTAGCAAATCAAATGTGCTTTGTGGTCTATAGTTTGGGCTTAAATACCGAAACACTTCAGACAGGTGAGGACAAAAGAAGTAAGAGTGCATCTGAAAACTTGGAAGTGATGCTTTTGGTTTTGACCTTGAGAGAAAATGTTATCCTTCATAAAATTTGGAACATGGGGAGTTATCCTTTATAAAATTCAGACCATGGGGAGTAATTTTCTGGATAGTAAAGGGGACTGATAATCGGCTTATGTAGCCAGTGATATTCAGATATGATTGCTCTACCCTAACACATGGAGGAGGAAGGAAAAAAATTACAAGTTTAGTTCTGATCTTTGTGCAAAGTAGGAAAGTTCTGACAATTATGGTACTGGAAAACAGGTTTAAGATTAGGAGAAGGGGAAAGTTTTCAATGTCCCGTTCAGCTGAGAGGGAGAAACTTGGAGTGATTTAAGACACCTACAACAATAGTCCTCTGTGCTTGTTCCTCTAATTTTTACATGCCCAGATATTTAAATAAATAACTGCCTGTGAGTTTAGCCCTTAAAGCTGCATGTTCGTAACAGAAGCGTGCTGTGAAGCCTGCTCTGGCTGTTTAGTCTTTAAAACACCTTTTTCTGGAGGTAGAATGTGGCTTATTCAGAGAAATGTGTTAACAGTGGCCTCTGTTTAGTTCAAATATTTAGTTTTAAGAAAGAGATAAATGTAGACTTGCTATTACAGATCCTCTTATTTTATGTCTATTTCCTGAGAAATAGTTGTGTAAATGTTGTGTTTTGATGCTCTGATGTGATTGAACGATTTTTAATGATGTGATCATAGGGAAATACTTCTTGCATTTTGCTGTAAAACAAACAGAAAACTCTTGCAGGTCTGTTATGTCATGTGGTGATCTGAGGTGAAACTGCATATGAGGAAATTGTCTGCCAAAGTGTTCTGTTGGTTTCTAATTAATGTATTATATTGTTTATGGCAGAAATATGATGGCTCAGTCAGATTTAGATGGAAAAGAGATGGCTCTGAAAGAGGATTTGAAGTTTTACTTCATGAACCCATGTGAAAAATACAGAGCAAGACGCCAAATACCATGGAAACTGGCTTTGCAGATCTTGAAGATACTTATGGTTACTACACAGGTAATCCTTCCTCTGTTTTTACTCTTAGGAAGCGTAGCAATGATGTGCAGGAGAAGCAGGTATGTGGTTCTGGGTCTTTGCCATCCCTGGATATTTGTTACTGACTTGAACTTCCTGCTTCAGTCCAGAAAGGAAGGAAAAAAAACAACAACAACAACAAAAAACCACCCAAAAAACAAAACCAAAAAACACTATGAAAGGTGTGTCGAGGGGTAAGAACAACATAAACTAAATTACAGAAGCCTCCTGGAGATTTTGGGGCAGTATTTGACCAGGTATTTTGCTGTTTTTAAAATAATGCTTTAAAGCAAATTACTCTTCCCACTAAATCCAACACTGTCTTCAGGCTTGCTGTCGTAGTACAACTTTATGTTCTGCTTCCTGTTACATTCATAGATTGTAGTTTTAGTGGGCTGTTTCAGAAGTGATATTTCTTGAAATCTAGTCAGTAACTTGAAAAGTACATGTTCAGTGTGAAAAACGCTACAGTCTCTGGTGATGATGGGGAAGACTGGGCTACAGGAATCGGACATGCCCCTTGCTTCTGTCGCCAAATGATGCATTTCAAACAGTCGGGTACCTAGGTAGGTAGAGGCAAAGAAGAGGGCGGATTTTAAACTGCACCGGTATCACAGTGTAGTTGGTTAACTTACAGTCCACTAGGAAACAGTGACTGGGGGTCGAGGGAAACAAAACGGGACACATGCATAAGTAGAAATTATTTTTCTGGACCTTTGAAATGCAGGACTCTGACATCTGACACTTTGCTAGATATACAACTCCTAAAAACGTGCTGAGTTGCAGGATTCCAGGCTGCTGTTTGACTTGCCCGCTAGAACGAAGCGTAACCCCGGCTTTAGTGTCCCTGTGTTTTATTGACCGCTCCCACTCTTCATCTCCCCGCTGGAGAGACGTGGCAGGCTCCCTGGCCCCGCTGGCATGGGGTCTGGCCTCTGCTGCTGCCGTGCTGCGCTGGCGTCGTGCCGGCGCTCTCTTCACAGGTGGGAGCGGGATGCAGTGCTCGGTCTGTCTAGGCAAAGCTAGCTGAAACAGGCTGCTTACACTAGTGCTGGCACAATTGCTACCCGTAGGGTCAGAGCTGCTGAGAACAGGGAGCGTGTTAAGGTGTTGCGGGGGAGGAGGGGATGGGCAGCGCGAGCACAGTGTAAGCGAAGAGGACAGGTTGCCCCATCTTACTTTACTGGCAGCCGCACCTCAGCTGCGGGTTATTACATTCTCCTCAAACACCAGGCAGTAACCTTTGTGTGTGAGTAATGAGACAAAATACAACTTCACATGGCTCTGAAGAGTTTCAGTGCTTTCAATCTCTCCTAACTTATTGACTTAAATTCTTGGGAGAGTCACTGAACGTGTCATTTTTCTGTCTGCTGTCCTAGTCTCCCACTACCCTTGGTGAGCAGAAGGGGTGCTCTGCTGCTTGGCTTTCAAAGGCCACAGGATTTTCTAGGTTGCTGCTTAAGTTTTTTTCTCGTCGGCCCTGGGTCTCGCTCAGATGCCAGGCAGGGAGTCAACAAGGAAGGGAAAACAGTTTCTGAAGGAAAATGTGTTGCCGCTCTGCAGGGAGGTCTCAAATGTGAGCTAATGGTAAATGGACGGGTTCAACAAGCATCTCTGTATTTCCGAGTGAGGGCAAGACCCTTGAAGGACAACCTAGGAATAAGTTAAGCCTCCTGCTAGCTGCTTCTGCCTGACGCCAGCCTGTTAGTCATGACACTTGTGGTTTCTTCAGCGTGGTGCGGCAGCTGGGCTATCTGTGCCTGACTGAAAAGCAGAAGAGGCTTCTGTTCCAGTACGGGGAGTAAGTTTTACTCCAACGCTGTGCTGAAATCCCCTAGGGATTCCCCCGAGGAAACCCTGCAGAATATGTTTTTTCTCTGTGTGTTGCAGCTGGAAGATCCCCGATTTCTTTAGACATATTAACTAGGATGCTGCAGATTTATCTGTAGCACTCAGTGATTTTTTTGCAGTCAACTGAAGATATAAATAGTTGATTTAAAACTTGGCTAAAAGTATGAAGATTCAGTTCTTAATCTGAAGACTGTATATACCTGGCAGAGCCGACATCCCCATTTCTCTGTCTTGGTTGTGACTTTACTGTACAACCAAACAGCCTTGCACTAAATAGTCCTGTTGCGTATATTCTTTTAGCCTGGCCCAGATCTAAGCAATTACTGTCTAGGACAAAAGATGACATATTCCAGTGAAGGGGGAAAAAAACAGGTGTGCTTTCCAGTTCCCGTTATTTTGAATGAAGGCATTTGGGTGTTAGTGGAGTCTGCCTGTTTGCTTTGGGGGATTTCTAAGTTCACAGTTCTTTTGCTTGCAGTTTCTCACTCTTACTTCTTCCCTACTTCTGGCAGTTTCTTGTGGGGCTTAGAAACTCCATGCAGCGATGAGACAGTTTCACATTTGCTGTTAGTTTAAACCTAGCATGAGGAGTTAGCTCTCTGGGGCTTGGGATATCCTCCTGCTACTATACGTGTGAAGAAACTCATGTCTATTGGGTTTGCATGGCAAGGTTTTGGTAGCAGGGGGGCTACAGGGATGGCTTCTGTGAGAAGATGCTAGAAGGTTGCCCTGTGTCCGATAGAGCCAATGCCAACTGGCTCCAAGACAGACTGGCTGCTGGCCAAGGCTGAGCCCATCAGTGACAGTGGTAGCACCTCTGGGATAATGTATTTAAGAAGGGGGGCAGGGGGGAACCAAAGGAACACAGACTGCAGCTGGCGTGAGAATACGTGAGAGGAGCTACTCTGCAGACCCCAAGGTCAGTGCAGAAGGAGGGCAGGAGGTGCTCCAGGCACCAAAGCAGAGATTCCCCGGCACCCCTGGTGCAGCCCATGGTGAGGCAGCTGTGCCCTGCACCCATGGAGGCCCCTGGGGGAGCAGAGATCCACCTGCAGCCGGGGAGGAGCCCATGCCGGAGCAGGGGGATGTGCCCCAAGGAGGCTGTGACCCTGTGGGAAGCCTGTGCTGGAGCAGGCTCCTGGCAGGACCTGCAGACCCGTGGAGAGAGGAGCCCAGGCTGGAGCAGGTTTGCTGGCAGGGCTGGGGACCCCACGGGGGACCCACGCTGGAGCAGGCTGCTCCTGAAGGGCTGCACCCGTGGGAGGGACCCACGCTGGGGCAGTTTGTGAAGAGATATAGCCCATGGAAAGGACCCACGCTGGAGCAGTCTGCTCCTGAAGGGCTGCACCCCGTGGGAGGGACCCATGCTGGAGCTGTTAGTGAAGAACTGCAGCCCAGGGGAAGGAGCCACGCTGGAGCAGTTCCTGGAGGACTGTCTGCTGCGGGAGGGACCCCACGCTGGAGCAGGGGAGGAGTGTGAGGAGTCCTCCCATGGGGAGGAAGAAGCAGCGGAGACAACGCGTGATGAACTGACTGCAACCCCCATTCCCCATCCCCCTGCACTGCTCTGGGGGAGGAGGTAGAGAAAATTGGGAGTGAAGTTGAGCCTGGGAAGAAGGGAGGGGTGGGGGGAAGGTGTTTTGAGGTTTAATATTTATTTCTCATTATCCTACTCTGATTTGACTGGTAATAAATTAAACTGATTTTCCCCAAGTCAAGCCTGTTCTGCCCATGACAGTAAGTGCTGAGTGATCTCCCTGTCCTTGTCTCGACCCTTGGGCTTTTTTTTGTTATATTTTCTCTCCCCTGTCCGGTTGAGAAGAGGAGTGATGGGAGCGGCTTTGGTGTGCACTTGGCATGCAGCCAGGGTTAAACTGCCATGCGAGTGAAGAAACTCTTGTTGCTTGATTTCCCCCCCCACCCCTCCCAGCTTCTAGGCTCCCTTTGTATGTTTTCCTTGGTGGTGGTAGAATTGGGAGCATCTGTATGGTTGGGCAACACAAATCCTGAGTAGTAACTCTGCTGTCTACTGCTGCTTCTTATTATAGCCTCCTTAACCAGCACCTGGGTCAGGCAGGTGATGCTTTTTGTTGCTGTGAGGTCCCATGTAGATTTGCTCTAATCCGGTGCCATGCCAGAGGTAGGAAGAAGGTGCAGGAATTTGTCCCATAGCAAAGCAGGGCATTTATGGGGTAGCAGGCTGCGCTTGTAGGTTGGTGGTTCTGCCACTTGCATCCTCAACAAAAGTTTTGGCAAATTCCAGTTAGAGTTGTTGGTCCGGGCTGCGTGAAAGGTGGCAGTGATCTAGCTGTCTGTTTAGTTGCTGCACTGTAAGTTTTGGAATCAGTGGGAGACTTTGATTTCTGTTTCTCTTACCCTGCATGGGGTAACCTTGACTTTAGGAGTCTTATGGCATTAGTTAACAGATTCTTTGCTCCTATTCTAGCAGGGTTACAGCAACAGGCACTCTTCTGTTTTGTATTTATTCATTCATTGTATTTATGTATTCAAAGCTGTTTCCAAAATGTTGCTACTTGACCAGTATTCAAAATCTGAATTTGTTGTGGTTTGTTTTTTTTTTCTCTTGTCAGCTTATTTTTTTTGGTTTGAGTAACCAGTTGGTGGTCTCATTCAAAGAGGAAAACACTATTGCTTTTAAACACCTATTCCTGAAAGGCTATTCTGGAGTTGATGAAGATGACTACAGCTGCAGTATATATACACAGCAGGATGCTTATGATAGCATTTTTTATGTTATTAATCAGGTAAGTGTGTGTGTTTATAATGAACAGTGTCAAAGCCGAAGCTACAGCTATAATCTTCTGCTAAGATTCTGGTTTTCTGTTGCCATTCTTGGATTTCAGTTTTGATATTTCAGTGAATCAATGTAGGTGGGTTATCTTGAATTTTGTGTGTAGATGTCTGCATTTTTGTCTCTTGGAGATGAATCGAAACCAAAATTTTACTCAGTGCGTAGTACTGAAATCCAGAAAGTTTGAAAACCAGTCATCTTGCATGAACTGGAACCTTTGTTTAGGTGTAACTTTGAAGAGCTATGGGCCTTAATATACCTATGCATGGTATTCAAAAAATTTGTGCTTACAGCTATGCTGAATTGCAGCTTTGTAGTAAGTGCCAGAGGCCTCAAAATGGGGAATATGGTACTTCCAGGAATGTAGGGGCGCTCGCCCTGATTAGGGATGGTATTTTAAAGAACAGTCCCTTTACAATCATGGGAGGAAAGTGAATAAAGCTAGGATGAAAATTCAGTAAAGACTTTTGCATTTAATATTGATACATTTAGAAGCCATGAGATGAAAGGCTCTGTGTGTGGAAAATGAAGTGTCTCTTGTGTTTGGGGATGACGATAAGCCCAGAAACCATTCACATGGGATGAATGGAAAGTGGCTTTAAACCACCTTTCATTTGCCCTGACCTTGGAGCACCAGCTCTGATGCTTGGTTTAAAGCAGTTTTCCCACCGCCGGTTATGCCCAGCAGTCACAGTGGTGCGAAGGCTGTACCTCCTTTTTAAACATGCACCTACGTGGGGGCTTGCTGCTCCTCGGCCACCTCCTCTAAGCTGCAGCAGAGCCATCAACAGATCAAACACGCTGTCTCTCTTGTGCTGCTCAAGGCCAAGGCTCTCGCTCCTGGTATGTTAAATGAGTGTTGAAGTAGTTTTCTCAATCTTCCTTTGAACTCTCAATATTGCCACTATTTCTGCTATAAACTGTGCTTTTTTTTTTTTTTCCTTCCTTGCTTGCTTGCTTTGTCTCACTTTCCTTCTTTTGTAGGCACTAAGGCTGAGATGAAGTCCAGATAGAAGACAGTAGAGAAATAATAGCTTTATATCCTCAAGAATGAGCCAATGTGTGATACAGGCATCAGAAAAAGGTCACTTCATAAAATGTCTATGTTGTATGAATGTAGACATATCCTTTAAGGAGATTTACACTTGTGTAATCTGGGTTCTTCAGTGTTCTGTGGTGTTCCTGAGGCTTTTTTTATCACATACAAGGCTTAAAAAAGTGTGCCTCCAGGTGAACATTATGACTGGTGTTGCTTTTTTGGGTTGTTTTGCTTTTTAAAAGGGTGCCTTCTAGAAAGATACAAGCTGGCTGGCTCCTAAGCTGAAAGGAATGTTTTTTTGTTTTGAGATGGGCAGCTAGAAGCCGTAGGTTTTGGTGTTCTGTTTTGAGTTTTATTTTGAAATGTGTGGTGGGTGGGGCAAACAGAAAGACATGATATTACAGAAGACGGTAATAGTGCACAGCAAAACTGGAGTTGTAAAAATGGAATTTTAGGCTTTGTATAGTGTGCCACTGCAATATTTTCACACTCTGAAAGAAAAAAATGAACATACTTGCCACTTGGAAGAGTAAGCAGCTTTTCCTTACTCCTCTCCTGGGTCCAGTTTGGAAGCTTCTCTTACAAAGAAGCCGTGCGGAGTTGTTATGCTTGTATCCTGCCTGCAGCAGAGTCTGGAGCACCAGGATGTTCTGCTGGCTGCTCTGTCTGAGGCCGCTTAGAAATGCGTAAACAGGGATTTTGCTTTTACTGTTTCGTAGTGTTGTTTGAAAGTGGCATGTGAGTAACCCAGAGCCACGTGTTGAGCTGTCAGGAGGGCAGAGCCTGACAGCACATGTGGACAGAGCAGCGGCTGGTAGGTGCAGTCATCTGGAGATGTCCTCAGAGGGATGTGGAGTTGTGACTAACTACTGTTTCCACTCACTTGACCTGCCTTAGTCAGACTTGGCTTCCTTAGTTTACTTTACGATAATGTTCTGACAGGGTACGGAGGTTATGCTCTTCCCCCAGGCTGTCTGAACCTGTTGCAGGGCCAGCTGTGAGGAGTCGAAACGGCGCTGCAAGGTGGAGTTTTGGATGAACATGTGGTTCCTGTTACAGTTCTTTTGGACACAGTGGTTGTTAATGACCACTGGGAGTTTGTACCCCACACGATGGGCTGGTGGCCATAATGCCCATAGGAAGGAGGAAAGAGGATGATGCTGAATGATGCATAATAACAAAATCCGTGTTTAAGGGGTAAAGGGTCTAATCTGTATCAAAGGCAGCTGAACGTTTTTTTTAAGGAATGGGAAGCCTTGTCTGGCTTCCCACCTTTGTTTACCCTGGCCTCCTGGGAGGTAAATGCTTCCTTCAGAGTGGACCAACGCTGTACGCTGCCCTGAGCTCTTTCACTAGATGAGGTGATGATAAAAACTAATGAATTGCTAGAAGTTTATGCCTTCTTCCTCAAAGGGCCAGGGGTCTATCTGGCTTCTCTTGGACAATGTGAGCTGGTGCTAAGCTGAGCTGGCGCTAAGCTGAGCTGGCAGACAGCTGCGTTCACAGTTGGTTGTTGATCTCCTTGGCTGTTGAGGACTCAAGAACCACAGGGAGGGATGTGCCCCGGGTTGCCTGGCTTGTGCAGGACTGGGAGGTGTGACTCCAAGGATCAGAGGATGCATTTTGCTTCCAGCAGACATCGAGGGCATGTGGAAGGCAAGTCAGGAGAGGCCTGGCCTTGTTCTTTGGTGGTGCTCAGGGCTGATCCATGCGTGGACAATGCTTGGCTTGGCATAGCTTTATTTGCTTCCGCTTCTAGTCCTTGGTTTCGAGCGTATCTTAACATATGAAGAAGGTGACTTGTGCTGTATTTAGAGTAAGTGAAAAAGAAAGTGCCTTCCTCGCAGGCATGTTTTCAGTTGCTTCTGTGCTTGTGTAAAGCAGGCAGGTTAAACTACTTCTGGAGGCTGCCCAAGCTCTGTGTATGTTCCTTGGTTGCTGGTTATATAGTGAACACGTGGCTTCCCTCTCCTATAGCCACACAGGGAGCAGCTTTGGTTTTACTTTTGGGATGGATTTGATAAGAACTGTGACTTGCATTGTATATAAAGCAATGAAGTTTCAAGTGGTGTGAAAACCAACACCTTCATGAGATAAATACATAAGGTATCCCTGGAGCGTGTGTGGTTAGTAGCAATGCTGCATTGAAGTCGCTGCCAGGCATCTAATTAAAAGCTGTCTGCTGGCTTGCTGTCTGGCACGTGGGTAATCATTTGCAGGCAGCCCAGTAGGTATGGGGCTCCCAGTCACTGTGTCACCATGATGCCAGTCACTACTAATTAGTGGCCAGCAGCCCTCTTAGCTTCCCATGAGATATCCACTCTCAATTTACAGACTTTATGTGAAAGTAAAGATTTTTTGGGTTTTTTTTTTTTTTTTAAATGTGAAGAGCTCTATTGATACACATAACTTTGAAATTGCAAGTTACTATCTAATGCAAAAAAGACAACTATCTCTGTAACTTCTGCTTCTGTTTTGTTTTTAAACTAGTACAAGGAATTAAAGAACATATCCCTGGGGACGCTTGGCTATGAACATGAAGGATCAGGTTTAAAAATCTGTAAGCACCAGTACAAGAAAGGCACGATGCTTCCTTCCAACGATACACTGAACATAGATGTTTCTACTGAAACAGGTATAGTATTGTTGTACTAAAAATGTCTTGCTATGGAATACTTATATTCTAATGCTAAATCAGTAAAGTTTAAAACCAGTAGCTTTTTGCGTGGCAGTCATAGGAACAGTAACATGCCTTTTCCCTGTTTTCCTCTTGGTTTTTAGTACCTGCCTAGAAATGGCAACTGTGTAGACTATAGGAAGCTCTTTTCAACTGCTGTCGTTAGTGGGTTGTGGGTGGGTTTGTGGGGTGTTTTTTTTTTTTTGTTCCCCCCTTCCATGCAGAAAGTTCAAATACAGAATTCTGGATGCTGGTCAGTCTGTACCTTCAGTGGGTGGGTGTCCTTACCACCTCTCGGAGCAGAGTCCTTGCTGTTAGCCTCTCAAGATTTACTACATGAACTTGCTTCTGATCCCACTAGCTGGGGCTCTCTGTGGATAGGTTTGCTCAAAATTAACATTTTGCCTAATTAGGACTTGCCATTCAACGTGATTATCTCAGTTTTATGCTGCTTTCTGTGTGAAGTTTTTAAGATTACAGCTTTTCCTCTTCTCCTCCCAGAATGTATCTTTTTTAAGCCACAGGAGCTAGCTGGTAAGAAGGCTGAACTGAAGTTGAACTCCTCTTTTTTCAATCTTGAATTTTACAGGTAAAGCAGTGGTGGGGACTTTTTTATTTTTAACTTGTCCTTTCGTATGAATATGGTAGATTCAGAGTTGTGCAGTTTCC
Source organism: Pelecanus crispus (assembly GCF_030463565.1). Classification (NCBI taxonomy): domain Eukaryota; kingdom Metazoa; phylum Chordata; class Aves; order Pelecaniformes; family Pelecanidae; genus Pelecanus; species Pelecanus crispus. The sequence goes on along the minus strand of NC_134647.1, from coordinate 76,874,546 downwards.
TGGCTTTGTGTATGTGTGTATTTTTTTGTGTATTTATATATATATATACATATTTATACACTTTTTAAAAAATCCAGGCTTATACAGGTTGAAATCTCTTTCAAGCTGAAGGGCATTGCTCTACAGACGATCCATGCTCGTGAATTGCCTGACTGCTATGCGTTTCAAAATACTGTAAGTGAATATGGGGCATGGCACTTCCAACACCGTATATATAACAAGGGCTTAAGCTAAGGGGTAGTTAGCATCCTTATGACTGCAAGGGAAAAGCAGTTGAGCATGTCCGGACCGTTACCCCTCCTTCCCAAAGGTTGCTGAGAATGGTGTTGCCAAGGGACAATATTATTTTGTATCATATTCCAGCTGGTAACTTCCTAACTTGAGAAGGAGATAAGTAATTGTTATTCTTCTAAAGATTGAACTTGAAGTTTGGCTTCTTGGAGCACTGCTTTTTATACTATATGTGATGTTGTCAAATTAAGACTACACCAAGACTTGCGGTGGCAGCTTTCTTAAAGCTTACCTGACCAACAAATATAAATGCGTATTATGCCAAAGCACTTGCCAAGCTTTTTTTTTTTTTTTGAGGGAATGAAATTCTGTTAGTCTTGTTTCTGATATACTCTTGTGTTTCCAGATAACTTTCAATAACAGAGCCCACAGTGGAAAAATCAAAATCTATTTTGATAGTGACACTGATATTGAAGAATGTAAAGACTGGCACGTATTTGGCTCTGGTAAGTATGGTGCAAGTGTGTTTGCATGATAGCAGTGTTACACATCTCCTCCCTTCATTTGTGCTGCCCTAGAACAGTATTTCTAGCAAGACATTCCCCATCCTGTTTGTCAATTGATATGAGCAGACCAAGGAAAATAATACCTCATGTGGGTTCACATGATGGCTTATAAACCTGTGGATGAAAAGAATACAGCACAGAAAGTAGAACAAGTTTCTGATCGTAGGTCATGGAATGAGAAATGAGGTGGGATTTTTTGTTTGGTTTTTATTTAATAATGCTGGTATGGGCCACAGTCTGCATTTCTTTTAACCCTGTGTAGTTGTAACGCTGTTGGAGTACAAATGGACAGATGAACTTAGTGCAAAAAGGGGCACTTGTATTAATATACCCATTTTTGGTTTTATTTTGAAGAACTTGAACATGCTTTTCACTCTTGTGGCCCAATCTCCATAGCTGCAGAAAGAGTATTTCTCATAACATATATATTTATGGCATGAGAGTGTTTAAATGCAACACATGTGACACTTTGTAACAATTTGTGCTCAGAGAGATGTGAAAAGACTAACTTTACTTCCTTTCTTGGACTCTTTACAGTTCTCCAGAAAAACACTCAGTATATTCTAGTCTTTGATGGATTTGTCATTTTAAGTTGCTTTGCTTCTCTTGTCCTCTGCACACGATCCATTGTTCTTGCCCTGAGACTACAAAAAGTAAGGACAGTGGTCATAACCCATAATCCCAATGCTTATTTTGTCTTTGTCTTGTTTGCTGCTAGTCTTGTCAAATGATATGTTTTGAAACATTTGGTAGTGTATATGCTGCAGGACATTGCTCTCTTACTGTATCTCTATCTCTAGAAAGGATGGGTAGATGTCTGTGATGAACGGTTGCTAGCTGAATGGGTTTTTACTTCTGTTTGTGTAAGCGCTGTAATACGAAGTATTTTGTTGTATCTCTTGAGGGCAAAAGAAGGACTCTTTCCCCTCCCCGCCCCAACCTCAGTTTTGTCCAGGATTTTGCACAAAAAACTTATGAGTCTTTGTGCTGCTAACAGTCAAAACATCCTGCACCTTGAAAACACGAATTCTTCCTTCACTGGCTTCAGAATAGAATTTCCATAGAGGTCTTGTCATAAATCAATGCTTTAATGACTATCCCTCAAAGCCAGCTCTAACTGGAGAAAATGTAAAGCATAGCATATAGTCTAACTCTGGCTGGGTTTTTTGGTCTTTCTGGGGCTGGAACCACCCTTTTTCAGTTCTTATTTCCTCCTCTTCCCTCCATGATCCCTGATCACCCTCTGCTGTCACCTTCTTCCCTGCTCACCCTCCTTTGCAGGCTGAGACTAGCCCTGTCTGACTTCATCTCAAGTTGCTTGCAGAGTTTCATGTAAGCAGATGCAGTTCTTCTGGTCTAATGATGCAGAAACACAAGCTGGGCTGTGAGATGTTCCAGCTTATAACCATTAATCAATACAAACTTTGCAAGCATGTGGCTTGTGGGAGTTGGAAGAAGAGTTCAGGATAGGTAGGATATGAAAGCACAGATACTTGTTTATCTTGTTCAATATATCATTTTTGTAGCTTGTAAACAAGACAAGGGTGAAGAGGATGCAATTCAGCAAAGGCATTGTCAACCTGCTGTCAGGAATAGGGACATCAGCATTTATTCATGAGCAAAAAGAGCAAGTGAAAGCAGATAGGCAGTGTTGAATGTGGGGAGTGATATTCTCGGCTATATTGCAAATGAGAGCTCTTGCCTTATAGTTGTATTTGAGTTATTAATTCTCTTTTTAACTCCTTTAGTTGGGTGGTCTTGCTCTGTTGGAGGTGGATGGAAACTTGTGAAGGGGGCTAAAAAGGGGGTAACAAGCCATGGTTAGGCTGGTGGGGATTGGTTTGAAGTCAGCTGTTCTGTGGAAAGATGATTTTCACTGGTCTAAACCAATCTTAATTTTTTTCCTATTTCTGTTGATACTGAGAATGAGTTTTAAGCTATTACTCCAGCAAATGCAATAGGAAAAGGGGGTATGTGAAACTTGAACATTGCTATACTACTGGGGCATCTGTACATATTTGTCATGTAAGGTGACCTGTAACTAAACATCTAACTGCTTGTCAATAGAGATTTGTGAACTTCTTCCTGGAGAAATATAAGCGTCATGTCTGTCATGCTGATCGCCTGGAGTTCATAAATGGATGGTATGTCCTGGTAATTATCAGTGATGTGATGACAATCATTGGGTCAATCCTAAAAATGGAAATAAAAGCCAAGGTGAGAGTTTAATGCTTTAGATAAAATACTAGTCTTGTTACAACCATATGTAATGTGGTTTAACTTGGGGGCAGATGAAAGTGAGATATTGTAGTCACTAGTCATCTTGTTTACTTTTGCTAGTTCTTATTTCTTCATTTCCTAGTGCTAGTTTGAGTGATAACTGGTTTCAGTCCGCTTTCCCCAAAGTCTTCCAGTAAGACCACGTAAGCTATTTAAACATCTTATTTCCACACTGCTAAATCCCCTAATGCCTGGTATAGGACCTCTGGGTAGACAGTTCCTAACAAAAACAAACAAACAACAAACAAAAAAAACCACAACAAAAAAACCCCTACAACTTGGGTTGCGTTGTTTCTGTAAGAAGTAGTGGTACAATTGTACAGGGAAACCAAGAGTCTATTCCCTTGGATAAAACAGGGGTCTTGATGGCTTGTGGGACTGGAAACATAGCTGTTACAGCTTGCTTTCATGGCCTGTCCAAACTACAGGCACAGACAGTGTCACCTGCTAGTCCTTGACCTCCCAGTCTGGGCTTGCTGAAATCAATGCGTTTTTTCCAGCTGGCAGCTCTTCAGGGGTTTTTTGGGTGGGTTTTTCTTTTTTGGTTGGTTGGATTGTGTTTTCTTTTTTCTTTCAGCAGAGCTGTATGTCAACAATTCATGTGTTCACAAACCTTTGTATTCTGGGAAAAAGAGAGTAGGGTAGTGTGCTACTCCGGCTTCACATGTACTAAGGCTCAAAGGGCAGATGCCCGGAGTGGCCTTCGGAGGAAGCACTTGAGAACCTCCAGCTGTATGCTGAGGTGGGAGGATGAGGGTAGGAAATCTTGAGCTAGGAGGGTATCTCGTGCTTGTTGCAACCAGTTCTAGCCTTCTAAAGTAAAATGCAAGTAGAATTGGTTATAAACTTCACTGACAGTGTCAAAAAAAAAAAAAAAAAAGTTCAGGCTCTGAACAGCTGGCAACCTGTCCAGAGATATAAGTGCGTGTAGCGTGGAAAGGGCTGTAGTCCTGAGTCTCACTTTCCCTTTAAATATGCTCATGTCTTACTAAATAGCAAATGAGAGCCTGTTTGCCTAACAGTAGCATATATTCACTTTTTTTTAAACAAAAACTTGGAGCCATTCAATCTGATATTAAAACTGTGTCATAACCAAGGTAAAGGCTGTAGTTCTTCATGCAAAACGGCAAGAATATCTGTGTAGATGAGCTTTCATTTGCAGCGCTATTGCATTTGGGTGATCTCACTAAATAACTACAGTTCACTTTGGTCTGATTTTTGTGATGTAGCAACATCCTTTCAGTATTGGACTGCCCTGCTTTCTTTGTTTGAACTGCTGGAACTTGAGTAGCTGTCAAGCTGACATACCTACCGCTTTAACTTGACCACCTGCTCTCTTTGGATCCCTCAGACCCTCACAAGTTATGACGTCTGCAGCATTTTACTTGGAACGTCAACTTTGTTTGTCTGGGTTGGAGTCATCAGATACCTGGGATATTTTCAAACCTACAATGTAAGGCATGAATCAAATGTTCAACAATTAAAGCATGTATTTGTCACTCTTACTCAGGTTTCTCTAACCTGTGGCGTTTTCGCCTTCTCCTTTTTTCTGCCCCGACATGTAGGTGCTCATTTTAACTATGCAGGCGTCATTGCCCAAAGTGCTAAGGTTTTGTTGTTGTGCTGGGATGATTTATCTTGGCTATACTTTCTGTGGTTGGATTGTCCTGGGACCTTACCACGAAAAGGTATGTACTCCTTTTCTGGTCTAACGATGTGTGAATATCTCTGTGTGTACAGTATCTAGTTGTAACAACAGAAGTAGGTCTTAAATTCATGTTTTGTTTAAAAGCTGTAACATGAGGAACATGAGAGTGTTTCTCCTTCCATGTATGCCTGCTGCACTTAACAAAATAACTGTATTCTTGCTTTCACTGTGTGCTTGAACTCAGCGTAATCTCAAACACAAGGCTGTGCTTGATGGGTGGATGGTTTATCCAGGCAATGTCTGGCTGGGGACTAGAGGTAAATTGGTCTTATCTCTTTCGCCCTCTTCTGGCAATCCTGGTTCAGTTGGGTTAAAGAGGCACTAGTTCACCATTACCATTTCTGGGAATCTCCTTGACTCTGACTTTGTTTTTCTGAATCTTTCCTGTGCCATGTAACTTCAGCTCCTAGATCTTGACTCATAAAGGGGTGGATGAATGCTTGTCTTGTTTACTTTGCTTCCTGTCTGGGGCTTTGTTGTGGGGGTTTTTTGTTTGTTTTGTTGGGTTTGGTGGTTTTTTTTAAGGTTGATATCAAATTGTGTGCCTGGTATGTCTTCTTGTCTGAAACCTGGCTACAGCAGCAAGGCTTTGTATATTCCAAAACACAAGCAAAAAAAACCCCACAAAGCTTGTTTGTTTGTTTTGTCTTGGCAGATGCTCTATGTGACAGTTTGAAAAAAGGCAGATTCCTGTTGTGATAAATTCTAGATGTCCATTAGTCAGTAACAAATGTATGACTTCTCGTTCTCAATTTCTGGTTATACACAGTATATATTGTAAGAGACACATGCTGCAGTGCTTGCTTCAGCTTCTTGCACCCCCAGAGCTTGGATTACTGTAACATAATGTAATTCTCTCCTTTGAGAAATGTAGGCATTCAGTCTGCACATATGTTAAGTTGATGACAATACATTTCTCCACGGGATGCTGGATGCTGTGGGATCCTCAGTCATACTAGAGGCTCAATTGTTTATGACAAGCACAGCATAAATACTGTCGTAGCTTCCCTGCAGCAAGTGCATTAATTATCTGAGCAAAAGGAAGTGTAGTCAATAATATGCTTATCTATGAAAATGTTACCTCTTGACATTGATCTGCGATATTTAGCAAGGCAAGCCAGCGTGGTTGCATGGGGATTTCCCAATTCTGCCAGTTCCCCAGTACCCCACTGGAAGGCAGTGTGGCACTGCGCAGAGCCCAGGGCTGGCTTCGCCGGGCGCTCCGGCTGCATGAGCTGTCCCTGGTAAGAAATGGGAAGAGCCTTCCCTGCTCTGCAGGTACGCAGGACAGAGGTCCTTGGGCTCAAAAATTCTGAAGGCCTTAGCTCAGAGACATAGAAATACGTATGGGTTTTTTTCTTCTACTACAGCCAGAGAGAGAGAGGGAGTGGGAATCCTGCGTTTTGTGCTAATGTCAATCCAGGAGCTTGTAGGTGAACAATCCTTACAGGCTTCTCCCTGTACCCATGCATCAAAACTTGTGGGTTACTCAAGAATTACCCATGCCATGCACCCCTTCTCAGAAAATGTGCTGCTGGGTCTCATAATGGCTTTAAAAATAAACAAGCCATAGGTAAGACCAGACCTGCCGTTCCTGTGCAACAGTATGTTCTCCTTACAAACATACGCCTCTTGACATCTTGTTTTCAATATAGGACCACAATTCAAGTGGATATAGTCATGTTACTTCATTGATAATAGCTACATTAAGACGTTGTGCATTGATTCATATCGTCCTATAAAGTATAGTTAACAAAACTAGTTATTTGTGTTGCAGGGACAGAGCGGTGGTGGGAAGTGTGCTTACCTGGTTGCTGAATGGAATTTAGTCTCAGGGCATGGTCCAGCTTGGGGAAATGGAGTTAGGAATTTAAGAGGATGTCCTTGAAATGAAACCATGATTTTGTCTAGGGTGTCCTTACTAGCTTCACACTGCAGGTATAGCTTTTACCTACAGCTCGGGGGTTTCTGAATGACAGAGAGATGATGTTATCACAAGAGAAATGTTTAGACCATTCAACCTCTGAAGGCTGTATGCTGTCTCTAACTTCTCAATACAATATTGATTAATTACCCCTACTCCAGTAATGCTGCAGAGCTGGGAAACCAGAAGATGTGGATTCTGTTCCCACCATACTGCCACTGATTTACTGTATAGAATCTGTGAAATCACTTTATCTGTGTGCTTTGGCAAACAGAACGATATTTTCCTGCAGGTCTAAAACAACTTAAAATTCAGTAACTTAAACTTTCTGTGGTGGTCAATTACTGGTTGTTTTGCCTGTTGAGCATCACAAGTTTATTTCTTGATAATAAATCTTATTTCTGATGTCAGTGTGTAATGCTTAGCCAAGATTATATTTCTACATGGTTCTATTACTGACATGTATGTTTTGGGCAGAACATACAGGAAAGTATGGTAGCATTTGATTGACTGGGTTGTTTTTTTTCTTCTGCTACAAGTAAAACCCTTTAAAAAAAAAACTTTTGTTTTTATAATGCGTCTCACTTTCCCTTTAATGTGGATGATAGATCTTTATATTCTATTAATAATTTGTACTCATTATTTTCTAGTTTGAAGATCTGAACACGGTGGCTGAGTGTCTGTTTTCTTTGGTCAATGGTGATGATATGTTTGCAACATTTGCTCAAATCCAGCAGAAGAGCATGCTGGTGTGGGTGTTCAGTCGGTTATATCTGTACTCCTTCATTAGCCTGTTTATATACATGATCCTCAGCCTTTTTATTGCACTCATTACCGACTCCTATGACACCATAAAGGTAAATATTTTTTTTTTCCCCCCATTACACTTCTAATCAGTTTTGTATTCATTCTTGTTAATCACTCAGCACCATACTATCTAGCATTAGTTATAATGACTGGTAAGACTAATAAAATCTTTTAGCTTAGTCTGTGGTGAAACTGGGAGGATGACTGGGTAGTCATCCAAATGACTAAGCGATAATTGGTTTGGAAAATCATCCTTAGTGTGTGTCCCTGTTCTGTAGTTTCTGCTACTTCAGCTAGCTTCAAAAAGGTAACAGCTGATGGAAACGCAAGTGGAAGGATGAGTGGAAAGAGTCAATTTTTAAGTGTAGTTACACAGAGGTAGGTAAGTCTTGTTTGGAGTGAACACTTCTTCTCGTGGCGCCAGAAGCTGAGGTCAGGAAGGGTTTGCTGGCATCTCAGAGAATATCCCCTTGGCAGGAGTGTGGCAAGGGCCAAGCAGATAACTCTAAACTCACTTAGGTGTCCAGGCTTGCTTAATGTGCTGCTTGGAAATGCGTGGTTAAAAAGAAATGTCTTGTGAAAGACCCACCACTTCTCGTTCAAGTTAAAATTGCACCATCGATTTCCATTGCGAACTGTCTGAAAGTGAAATGAACTTTTTGGTAATTCGCTTTTGTTCTTGTCCTCTAGTGCTCTGTCTCCTTTATGCTCCTGGTAGCTGCAGTAACCAGTGGGAAGGAAATGTGGATCACGCTCTTTAGCTCTCGTCCCTTTCTTGTCTTAGCATCAGATAAACAGGCCAGCAGAATAAGACTAGTCTGACATGAAACACAACTTCCAGACTGAGCACGAGCTCTACTTTCTAAGCATCTCAAAATGCAACTTACCTGTCTGTGCTTCTGAGTTTATTGGATGGTCTGACCTGCACAACAGTGTTTTACTGTCATTCTTCTCTCTGAGCACTTCGTGTGGATCGATGGGGAGCCATTTCAGTGTGCTGAACTGGTGTTTTGCAGAGCATTTCTTCAGTACGGCAATGCTGAATATCCACATTAGGGCCCTTTGAATCCAGCATCGGGGTTCCTAGGGAAAATGAGCCCAGAGCACTCACAATGAGCACAGAGGCTGATGTGAACAAGGGAGAATCAATGCCAGTATGACTTGAGATCACTTGCTTGGTCTTACAGACAGCAAACAAAATGTAAGACAATCTGTGAACAATATGAATTTTATGTCACTTATGTAGCTGGTGGAACAAAGCAATCTATGTGGTATTTCTAGGACAGGATTGTATTTTCTTCTTTCTACAGCAATACTGAACAAATGAACCAAATAGTCTGGTTTTGGCTATCACACTCCAGAGGAAATTTGAGAACACTTTGTGCACAGTAACTTCTCGTGTCATAAATGAAATGCTTTCTCTTTCAGAAATACCAACAAGGTGGGTTTCCAGTAACAGATCTACATGAATTTCTGAAAGACCATGGCAGTGTTGGTTACAGAAAAGAACAGACTTCCATGCCGTTCATCTGCTGCTGTAGGAGGTCGGTAGGGTGTCTTTAATGAGTGTTTTTCTCAGAAGTGCACTAGTTAGCTTCTCACTGCGAAGTGCTGTTTCACAAATGCTAGAGCATTCAGAATTCAGCCTGCGGAATATTTGGACTCTGTTGTTCCTCTTGCACTTCACTTGGTGTTAGATCTTTAGTCTGCTGATGGTGCAGGGGCTGTAATTAAATGCACGTTTTAAGTGTTTTGCTCATATGAAAACTACCATGCAGAAACTGGTGGAAGCTGGTGGGAGGACTGCAGAGTATAACATGGAACTGCCAAGGAGTCAAGAGCAAACATGTCTCTGCTTCTTAGGGTTTTGCAAGTCTTCTGTTTCTAAAATGCTCTTCCACTAGGCTGGGAGTAGTAGCAGAAAGCAAGAGAATGTGATTCAGCCAGGGACCAGTACTTAATCCCAACGCTATGCCGTGTCTGTGGGCGAACTGGTTCAATACCATTTGTCAGAATACTGGAAACACGCTTCTAAATGTCTGGTTGCCACCAAACCCAAGCCTTTGGAGGTCTTAGCAGTGGTCCTTTTTTTTTAAGCTGATGTTGGTGAGAGATGAACATCTCACCTGGTGCTTGCTGGTCTGGAAGTCTGTTCTTTGAATTCTGTTTCTGAAGAAACCTAACACACCTCTGAATCCCTGATTGAGAGTGAAGGGATCTCGTCACTGTCCCTAGTTAGTCTGGGGGAATTCCTGCTTGTGCACAGAATGGTCATGGGCACTGCGCAAGGAAGCCAGGCTATGGGAGAAGGTGTAGAGCTGAATGTGAACACTTGTTCAATCCCAACTGGTGTAACAAATCCTATTTTAGCAGTAGGATACTTGTCTGCTTATATACAGAGGCTTTTGTGAAATGCAACTTTATACTTCTGATGTACTCTGGCAGAGGGAAACCTCATAGCCAAAAAGGAGCATGTGAGGTGATGATGGGCAGGTATCCTGGCAGTTGCTGTGGACACTTGAAAGCCAACTAGTTAATAGGAACTTAGGCCAGGTACAGCTTCAGGTTTCACATCCAAGTCATTGTGCAGGATAAGAGGTTTTTGTCTGCTCAAGCAGAATAAATATGCTTTACTGTAATACGCTGCAGAGTACTGAGGGCACAAGCCTGGTAGCTGGAGTGCAAATCTAGAGCCCTTGCTACTATAGCATTTCTGGCTGGTTGTCCCAGTGCAGGCGTTGGAGCTGTGTGCTGAAATGGGAGAGCACAGAATAGGAGGATCAAAACTGGGCTCGGTTTTGTACGGGTAAATGCTTCCTATTGCATTTCTTGCTGAATGAAAACTTGTGAATTTTTTCTTTTGCAGACAACAGAGTGATGACAACTTGATACTTATTAATTGATGATTACATATTGAAATTCACCACTAAAATATGCAAAGAAAGCATAGTTGTATGGAGAAGAATAACTCTCCAAATTGCCATGAAACCCACTATCTGGACCTGCCTCGTTCTGAACAGACTAATCTTACCTAATTAAGGTGTTGGGGGAAGAAGAGCTGCTAATGTGACCTCAGCTGGCTGACCAGGAGGAGAGCCCAGAAGCTGCACCTGGAGGAGAGCTATCAAGAACTTTGTATTCTTGCCCCAAGTTCTCTCACGTTAAAGAAGGCTGATCCTTGAGCAGTGTCCATGGGAGCTCTGTTTGCTAACCACCTCTAGGAGGAAGGAAAGCGGCCCTGAACCAACTGTTGCTGTTAAAAAGAAATACGTGAAAATAACTTTTAAAAATAATTCCATGCTAAAAAATATTAAATATAAAGTAGTCAAGGAGAAGGGAGGAGTTTTTCACCTAGTGATGCATTTGTCATTGAGACTGTAATTTCTACTTGGCACAACTCATTTCCTTGAAATAAATTTATGTAAAACTACAGAGCTGCACAAAAGTGCAAATTAATTGCTGTTCTCCCTCTTGTATATCATTTTAACACAAACCATTTATAGATCACAATCTTTTCTTTACCAGCTTTACTAAAACCAGAAGCAGTTTGTGGGGGTTTTTTAGGGGCTTTGAGTCTTTTCTATTATATTCACAATACTTGATGTGTACTGCGTCCAAATTAAACTTACTACTTTTTAGCTAAAATACTTCTTTTGCATGGTTGGAAACTTCCATAGCAAGCATCATGTGAAGGATGATGAACAGGTTATTGTTGCTTTTTTTTGCCTTTTAAAAAAAAAAAAAAAAAGTAGTATTGCACTGTTGTGTTGCCATAACCTGGAGCACAAATTCAGGCCAAAACAATGCCAGGGAGTTGACTTGCCTAACTACTTCTTTCAAGCACATCTGAAGTGGAAGAAAATATAACAACTGAGTCTGGCAGTTGGTTTGTTCAGTTATTGTCTAGGTGTCTTTACAGATGACCATCCTAAAGTACTGGGGTTTTTCCCTTTTGAACTTTATAATTTTTTTTTTTTTTTTAATGAGAACAGCACTTTTGGTAGCTTTAAAGCACTTCCACTATAGTACTGCAGGGGCTATCTGCTCCCTAAAAGCAAATTGTCTGTAGCAGATGATGTTCACTTCAGAGTGTGTTGGCTAGGACTTGGTCTTGATAGGTGTCATTAACTATTAATGATGGACTTGGTGCAGGTTCTGGCTTGCTATAGTGTTTCAAATTGCAAAGGCAATGTGAAATGCTGCCTTTGTATTAATAAGGTGGGTGTCAGCTTAGTTTGGGGGTAAGAAGGAAATGATGCTGGCAAAACTTGGACAAGATCCCAACTTATTGAAAGCTGTTCTTAGAGAAGATGCCTCAAAATACTGCATTTTCATCCCCTTGAAATCTGGTATGAAGAGTATGAGAGGGGAGCAGGAGTCTTTGATAACAGATAACCTTAATGTAGGAAGATGATGATCGGAAACTAACTAGAACTTGGGAAGTTCTCTGATGCTGCTGGGCAGTCAGGAGAACAAAAACTCAACTGTTAAGGGCTTGCTAACAGCGGTGTCCAAGGTGTGCGTTCTTGTTAATGGAACTACATGTTTACCTGCAGCCCTAGATAGAAAAGCCTGATTTGCTGTCCTTGAGCAAAGATATTAGAAGATCACAGTACAATCTCACCGAGACCTTCAGTAGTGCTCCCATGAAGCCTGCAGTGGGGAGATGTTAGAAGAATCCAGCATGGCCGTAGTGTTCTCGGCAGTAATCACCTCTGCTGTGAAGATGCAATGGTTGGTCGTAGTGTGGACTGGCCTGATCTTGATATGAAGGGCAAGAGAGAAAATAATTGATTCTTGAATTAAGTGGGAATAAATACTTTCCCAAAGGACAGCAGAAAAATAGACCAGATCCCCCTGTCCCCCTTCTGGGAAACTGGAGAGTGGATATATGGGCAAAGCCAGTGCTGGATTCACACCTTTTTTTGGTAGGTTGAAAAACTTTTTAATAGGTCTGTCTTCATTCTCTACCTCTCCTCTGGGATGTCTAAAGAAAGGTTAATAACTGCAGCTTCTCCAGCGGCGTTTCTGGCCATCAGTTAAGAGCAGTGGTGACTGAGGTCTAGAAAGATGTGCTGTTGTTCAAATCTTTTCCTCCCCTAGTATTTGCCTTCCTGACAATGAATACTTTTTTTTTTTTTTTTTTTGCTGGAAATGAATGCCATTTTGTTTTGCTTAGGCTGCAGGTAGATGTCTAAAGAAATGGTTTTCATGTCAGTATTTCCATGCATCTGGGCTCTGCAAATTTTAATGCTTCTCTTCTTGAAATGTCTTTAGGACAGTGAATCTTCTCATCAATCCCATCCCAGCCTGAGCCGTGCCTTGCTGTGGCCTCAGCTGTCACTACAGCTTATGGATAAAAATTAAATTGCTACCAATAACCAAGACTTCATGCTGCTAGCACAGATTTTCTGTAATTGTCTTTTCATCGAACAGATGCTAATTGTGTGGTCTAGAACAGAGGATTACTGTCTTCTACTTAGGACAGAAGAGTCAATTTTTCATGTATAGAACTTGTTGAGGTCAGTGTTAGTCTTTTAGCGTCTGCTTTGGGGCCCTGGATAATCCAAGTGCTCTTCTGCAGACTGCTGAAGTGACCAGCATTAACTGATTGCCAGCAGAGTTTCTTGGCCCATACCATGTGCAATCTTGACTCTGTTATGTGTAAGGTACTGGTGTTTTCCATATTTGCTGCTGTTTTACTGGTAGCCTTCTGGAATGTCTCTTCCTAAATCAAGCAGTTCCTTAGTAAACGGGACCAAAATTCAGTGTGTCTGAAAATTGAATAGTCTTTTCCTTGCTGACCTACCTTCTGCCAGTACTTATGGGAATCTTGGGTTAGGGACTTGAACCTAGAAAAAGCAGATAATTAATGCTATGTTAGTGGATAATTAGTCATATAACATGTTTTAGTATATGTTGCCCTGATGGGGCATACAAATACATTGGGCAGTACATGCTTCCAAGGGCTTTTGCTTGAGTGTGTGACTCTGTGTCTCTTGTGATTTTGAACCACCAACATCTGACTGAAGCAGGGCAAGTCCTTGGCCTTGGATTTTTTTTTTTTCCTTTTATCTCTCTAATTTTTTTGCAGTGCTGTCTGTGGAAGTACTTTCTTTTTTATGAATGGTGTGATAGGCTCATCACCTTCTGAGGTCTAGTGCCTCTCTTCCCTACAGCAGGTGAGGTACATCCCGTGCCCTTGGCACTGTGAGCCATGGTGCAGGAGCCCCTAAGCTCTGACTCAGACTGGTTCTTTCCAGTTTAGTAGGACACTGAGCATGACCTGTCAAAGCCATCGATCAGATGAATACTTGTTTGTGAGAGAATCTTCAGGGAACGAGGGAAAGTATTATCGGCCAAAGGAATGTAGAAAATACTTATAGTTCTTACTGATTTTGAGACTTAATTTCTATAATGGAATGATAAAGCTTTCTTGTCCAGTATTGATTGTTTTTAAATCATATGAGCTGCTTGCTAGCTAGACTACTGCTTCAGCCCTACCATATTAGAGCAGGTCACTAATGTATTGTAGAAACCAATTTGTGTCTTCACCATCTTTTTGGTGGTTTGGTTTTTTTTTTTTCTCTTGGAAAAAAGGTAAGAGCCAGTTGCTGGAGCTTCTCATTGGCTGTCTATTCCACAGAGGTTAAACTTAACAGGAAATCTGGCATACGTTGACTCTTAATTCTGTGCATTAATACAGATTTGAATACAGTTGCTGACTGATAGGTGGTCCCACTCCAACTGCTGAGGAGGTGATGCACAGTAATGGAAGCAGAACCGGAGCATAAGCTTTTGCGAAGTGTTCTGAAAAGAAGCTGTTAATTTTGGTTGTCTTGTTCCCTGGGAATAAGAAGCTTTTGCTAATTGCTTGTAGGACTTAACAAAAGGAGGAAAGAAATGGACGGAAAGGCAGTAAGAAGGCTGCATTAGAAAGAAACAGGCAGGAAGGAGGAAAAGAAAGCTTTCTGAACCATCTTCAAGGTGAGCATTCAAGTGAGGGGGACAGGGTGGATAAGAGTTTGCACTCTTATTTTGGGGCCTTCTATTGATGGATAAAACAGGAAAAAGCTGCTGGAGTGGAGGTTGTTTGGCATTTCGTGTATAATGTTCACATGCAGGGCTCCACCTCGTCTTTAACACACTGGCTAGGCTTCATGCTGTCGTCATTACCAGGAGTTCTGAGAAGTGGAGGAGAGACTTGCTGCTGCGGTTTTCTTCTGTGGGTTCTCCAGCTCTAAGCAGACCTGTGAGTAGCTCTGTACGCCTTGGATATATGCCTGGTCTCAGGAAATGATTTGGGTAGGTAGCAATGGGGCAGACCCACCTGATCATGATCCTCCGATAAATTTGATGTTGTACCACCGTCTATGTTTGAGTTTGGCTTGTCCTTCACGGCCAAGCTGTGTGCGCTCGGTCTGACGCGGGCCTCGAGGGTTCTGTGTCGCTGCGTTGGGCGTGACGTGGATCTTGTTTGCTTTTTACACTGTGCTTAAAAGAACAGCTGGGAGGATGCGGCACGTATACCTGTCTGTAGCGTCCTGATCTGCCCACGGAAGTTACCGCTGGGTTTTGGGGGTTTTGCGTTTGTTGCCCAAAACACGAGAGGTGACGGGCCTTCTTGGCCACGCGACCCGTTAGCCTTTGGCCGCTCCGGGTTGCCTGAAGCTCTCGCTCGGGTAGAGACGAGGCGCCCGCGTCTTGGAGGAGCAAGCGCTTCGCCCCTGGGTGGGAACAGGCGCCCCAAAACACGCGCTTCGCCGCCCCCCGGCAGGCCGCGGGAGCAGGGCCGGCGGCAGGTGCGGAGCGGCCGGGGCGGGGGCCGGGCGGCGCCGGACGGGTTAACGGGGCGGGGGCGGGGGCCGGGGCCGGGCCCGCTCGGCGCGGCGGGCGGCGGCGCGGAGCTCCGGGGGCTGCCGGTGAGTGGGGCCGCGGGGGGCCGGGGCAGAGCCCCCGGCACCGGCCGTGGGGGGCCGGGGCGGCGGGCGGGCGCGTCCCGGGGCCGGCGGCGGGGCTGAGGGGCCGGTGATGGGAACGCCTCTGCCGCCGGCTTAATGAACTCGGTGGCTTAGTGACGAGCTTCCCGGGCTCGGGCGGAACAAAAGTTTCGGCGATTTTATTAAAGTTTTCTGCCCTTCGCGCTGGAGTCCCCCGCGGTGACTGCAGCGGAGGCGCGGCCCCGGCTGGCGAAGGCGCTGCAGCTCTGCATCGCCCGCGGGTCTCCGTGTGCCGCCCGCGGGTCGTCTCCGTGTGCCGCCCGCGGGTCGTCTCCGTGTGCCGCCCGCGGGTCGTCTCCGTGTGCCGCCCGCGGGTCGTCTCCGTGTGCCGCCCGCGGGTCGTCTCCGTGTGCCGCCCGCGGGTCGTCTCCGTGTGCCGCCCGCGGGTCGTCTCCGTGTGCCGCCCGCGGGTCGTCTCCGTGTGCCGCCCGCGGGTCGTCTCCGTGTGCCGCCCGCGGGTCGTCTCCGTGTGCCGCCCGCGGGTCTCCGTGTGCCGCCCGCGTGTGACAGCGCAGGGGCTTCCTCCGTGCGACATGGGAGCTGCCGTGTCTTTGAGACTGGGTTTGCCCCGCTCGGGATTTGCGCGAGCATCGCGTCCTGCTGAGGCACCGGTAGTAAGTACGTACCCCACGGCGGGGCTGGCACAGACTCTTTTAGGAAGTCCTTTTATAAGGTGTCATCTTAATCTATGCAATACACTGAAAAATATAATGCAAAATAATATCATTGTATCTTTTGACTAGTTGTGGGTTTGGTGGTTTTTTTTTCCTTAAGGAAAAAAAAAAAGGCACTTTTGTACCTTTGTTCCCAGAGGTCATGTAGGTAGGTCTGTTCTCCCTTCTGTAATATGAATCTAGAAAAAGGCATTTCTTGTTACAGATTGGTGCGGTGATTGCTGTAGCTTTGTTCTCGAAGCTGGGCAGAGTATGTGGTTTCTTGCATGTTCTCATGGTCTTCTAAGAGGTGTAGCAGGGAGCGCAACTCATATCCAGTTATATGGTGAAAAATCTGACTTCACTAAGCTTATCTGTGTACTGAAAATGAAGTGAAATTAAAAAAAAAACCACCAAAAAAGTTGCACAATTGGTAAAGCAGCACTAGCTTTTCTCAGCAAGGAAAGCTGAAAGATATATTTGGCTTTTTACAGAATGCCAGACTATAGTTTCAAGCAAGTTGGACTGACTGTATCCTTATCCTCCTGTGCTGCTGTGACCATTAACTGTTTTGGAACAGCCTCCAGCATAGTCTTTATGCTATCAGATAATGAAATAAAATCTCTGAAGTATAAGGTTTGACATCGTAGAGAATATATTCCTCTTGGGTATTAGTCTTAAAGATTCACATACCTGGATTCTACTTTTAAGCCATTAGGTCCACTGCTACATCTCTAGCAAATATTTCTTGGAGCCCACCATTTCTACCAGCTCCATGGAAATGTTTGCTTGCAAACCAGGGCTCTGTGTCTGTTAACAGATCAGATACCGTCAGGTGGCTTGTTTTAATCGGCACCGGCGTGATTCAGGTCGTTATCAGCCACATGCTGAAAATAAACAGTAAAAGTTCACTTGGTTGTGGCTGTGCTGAAATAGTCTGTATTCACATTCTGTAGATTTTGTGAAAGCAAGCTGATTTGTTGAAATGGAGCTGATAGTGATCGATGAGCGGACCTGGAAGTTCTGCAGAAATGGAAAACTTAGTTTAGAAGCAGAACAGGTATTTTCTTCTAGGCATGTTTCACAATGTACAGGCTGTTTGAATGGCTTTTAAATACTTTAAATGCTGTGTCTGTTTCCGCATTATAGGATGACCTGCCAGCTCCTTCCAGAACCACACTTAAAGGAGACTAAATGAAAGCTTTGCAGTGAAGTTTTTAGTTTGAACTCCATATATAGATTTAGCAAACCATAATTTCAGAAAGTCTTAAATTACCAAAGTCTGAAGTCTAAACTTGTGGTAACTAGCGAGTTACTTCGTATCTGTCCCTAACAACTTTCTGCAGTGGATCAGAGCTTTAAAAAGCCATTTAGTGCAGCGGGGCAGCTTTGTACTAGAGGAGCTGGAGCCCGAGCTTTGTAGTACCTTGGTGTAGGTGCCCCTGTGTCACCGTGCATCGCAGTTCAGCTGCCCGTGCCAGTCTGCAGCGGCTTGCAGAGGAGTGGCACTGTCGCATGCATGCACAGGGTGACACTTCTGTGCCCTGACTGATTTTTAAGCCTCTTATCAGCCTGTGTGTACAGAGCACTGTGGCCTGTGGCTAGCAGCACCACTTCTTCTCTCTGCAATTTGCATATTTAGTCTTGAGGTTCTACGTGTTCGGTAGGTTTATTAAGACTCTGTTTGTACCGTATACCCTTGGTTTTTTACACAGGTTATATGATAAATAATAAAACCTTAATTAATTAATTAATTGATTTAGTCTAGTCTACCCTTGATTGGCTTAGAGTAGACTTGGTAGTGTAGGTTAATGGTTGGACTGGATGATCTTAAAGGTCTTTTCCAACCTAAACGATTCTATGATTCTTAAATGTTTCCACCACAGATATGTAAGGGTTGCCAAAGAATCATCTTGATTCCCTTCCCCCCATTCCTTTCCCTTTTCAGTCTAAAAGATAATGCCATTAAAATGAACTGTTACTGGAAATGACCCGAACCATGGTGGAAGTATGAGCACTGCTGTACTTCCCATCAAGTTGACGTTGCGTAGATGAAGCAGGCTTGGAGTGGAAATGGATGTGGCACTCAGCTCTCCTTATTCTAAAAGGCGTTGAAGACCAAGATAATGGGATAATGCCGCACCACTTGTGCGTGCTTGATTTGAGTTCAGCCGATTATCTGAAATTGGGGATACTTAAGCTACAAAGAAAAAAATATAGTGAAGTGCAACCAGAAGTAGATTCCCTTGCTAATAAGTAAGTTCTCTGGATTAAAAACTTACTCATTGAGCCTTATAATTGTTTAATAATAACTTTTTTCCAATTTGTAAATCTGAATTTAAAAACTGGCTTTTAAAAAGTATATTCTCAGTTCTTTAAAGTGGATCGTGTGGCATGCTGTTCTAAGTACAGGCAGTGCCCACAGAATTTCCCTAATAAAGAAAATGTAAAACGGTTACTTCTGAGATAATTTGTCTCTGTAAAACCTGTTAAAGGAATGCTGGCTTCTATGGCATCCTCTTATAGTACCAGATAAAAAAGCTTTAGTTTAGACTGAGATATTTGGGCATAACTTTGTGTTCATTATGTACTTCCTTTCAGTTTGTTTCTCTAAATTGATTTTTGTTATAATATCAATTAACTGTTAAAGACAATTAGAAGTGAACCAGCGTACTTACCTCACAAAACTCCTTCTTACGGTTACATATTAACGTTTTTGGCCTCTGCTGTGTTACACACCCTTTTCTGCACTGGTGTTTCTAAGCTGAGGTAACCTGAATGGGTTTCTTGGGTTACTGTGCAATCATTTGCCTGTGTGTTCCTCTGTGGCCATACATGTGCGCAGGGTGCGGAGGGAAACAAGGAACCGATCCCTTCTGAAGTGGTGCTGCTTGTATGTATAGCTTGGTTGCCCAGCGCCCCCGCTGCCTGCGCCTTCCTCTTGAGAATGAGGCGAGAGCAGGCTTTCCAGTAACAAGAAAAATAAAAGCAGCACCGGAGGTTTATGCGGAAGAAGAGGACGGAGGGTGTTCGTGTCTGCCTGTGGCACAGGCAAGCAAGAGCAGTGCCGCGGGGAGCCCTTGGCAGGGGCCATGTCTGCAAGCCTCCAGACGCTCCTTTCGCGGTCCTGTATCAAGGGCTGTTTGCCGCTTGTAGGGTAAGTTGAAAAAGCCTAAGCAGTACGCGGAGATAGGCGATTGCTGCTGCTTAATACTGTATTTCAAGTGACTTGCCTCTTTGCTCTGCCACCAATGCCTGTGATCAGTCAGCGTGATAAGCTCTGCTTGCTGCGGAGCAGCTTTTGTAATAAGTTTCAAAATAGCTTACAGAGATCTGTATTTAATACCTCGCTTTTCCTAATGGACGAGGGGAGGCAGGGAGGTGAAGTGTTGCGGCACCGGCTGGCAGCCTGCCCGCTTTGCAGGCTGAGCCTGGGCGCAGCTTGCTCCTCCGTGCTGTCCCACGGACCTGCCCGGACCGCACCGGCTTCGCTGTCTCTCCTTCTGTTCCGGAGTGTATCATTTGGGATGCTGAACCGCCCCGAACTTCTGCACAGGAATCTCCGTGCCAGCTCAGGAAAACCAGCAGTAAACTGGGCTGGGGTTCTGCCTGGGCAAGCTTCCCTCGCCTCTCCCCCAAGCTACTTTTCAGTCCTGCTATAGACTTCGCTGCTATAGTCCTCCTATAGGCTCAGTCCTGCTCTGTGGACTTTCCAGTCCAGCTGCAAACTCGGCTCGAATCCTCTCACAGTAGCCCACTGTGCCGACCCGTGCTTGTCTGTTCCCTCCCTGTTGCATTTATACAGGAGCACGGCAGAAGCCATCAAAGTCCCCCGAACTGATACCAACTCTTCAACAAGGTTGTAGCCAATGTGTTGAAACAACTTGGTTTTTAATGGACAGGAAAGGGGCAGAAAACCAGTGGGGTGTGCCGTGAACCACACTACGGCCTGCAGGCTAAATTTTGTAATGACCTTCTCATTAAAATAGTATTTGAGTTTTTCTTCAGAAATGTCTGCATTAATAACAAGTAACTCAACTTCGAGCTGATTTGCAGGCCAAATTTAATTTTGAATCAAAGTAACTTAAAAGGTGATTTTAACCACAGTTTGAATGGGCAAAATCCTTGATTTAAATAGCTGATACTAAATTTCATTACAAATATACAGATTTTTAGTAACTTTCTTGAAGCAAACTAGATTCTAATTGAATAACAACTATTAAAGCGTGTTACCTTGCTACTAGCTGAAGCTTTTGTCCAAAACATTATCTAGGTCATGTTTTATTTCACTAACTTCATTTAGGTAGCTGGTGTAATATATTCCTATATACTGATGCAAATTCTTGACTTTTATTTTAAGAATGGTGAAGAACATATTCTCACTTGATACAAGCTGCATTTACATAGAGGAATTTAAAATCAATTCAAATATACAAGCTGTCTCTAAGACAAACAGAGCTCAAGATGTGCTGGATTGGGAAGAATTCTTCATGCGTGCTTTTGCATTTGAAAGCAGTTTAACTGAACCAAATCCTTTGAGATTTTTGGAACAGATGATTTCTCCCACTCAAATCTTACATTTACTCAGACTGGTAGAGGAAAACACACTTCATGGTCCATCAGTTTCTGATCTTTGTAGCCACTATTGGTTGAACTGAAGTAATTAAATAGATTGAAATAAGGAGAAGAACCTTTTCGACAAGGATATGCTTTTGGCACTTGCAGAGTTTTGGTGTATTTGATTGCGAGTGACTTATGGCAAGCCAATAGTTGAACCCATCTGTAGAATACGCAATACATGGTTACTGCCATCAGGCTGCTTTTGGAGGCCTATATGGAGGGCTATAAAATACCAAGTGGCAAACAAGAGGTGAATGGAGATTGTTTGCTGTCCTTTCCCATAAAAAATGATAAGTATCAAGCTCGTGAGAGCCACTTCCAAAGCAAAAGAAAGCAATTCTTCATGAAGCGTGTAGCAGAACTGGGGAGCTCTCTGCTGCAGACTCTGGAAGACTCTCTGTTGTCTTTATAAGGCCGGGCTCACCAGTTTAGCTGTTTTTCTACTATTTCAGTTTCTATTAATTTTTAAAACTTTCATAAACAATATTTTGCCTGAATCTTCAAATTTGTGTGTACTTAACAAATCTGAAATACGTAATATTTAAAGGTGGTTTTTTTTTCTTTTTAAGTTTAAACCTGCCCTGATTAAGACAAACATCTCTGATTTGGCTGCAGAAGAGAAGACCTGGAGAATAAAGTCCCGCAATGTGTTAAACTGCGACATGCCGGGAAATATGGGATATCCTATCGCACATCTCTCGTGGCTGGTGTGGACTGGGGCAGGACCACGGAGGACAAAGCTGCATAGCTCTGTCACAGTTTCACAGCTCCCCTGAGGCCACGGTGGTTCTGCTGGGAGGACTTAAAATAGAATGAAGGTGTGAAATAAACCACTGGCTGCAAGGACCCTGGGGTGACAAGTGCTTTTTATACTTGGGCTGGTACAGCCAGCCAAGTGCTACGTCTCTGCTCTGAAGGACTGGGATGCAAACTAGCTCCAGTTCAGCTACCACTTTGATGCAGCTCCCATTTGGACATCTCCAGAGTTTGCCCTGTGACCCTGAGACCTCAGCTGGATGCTTTTCTACTCCCTCCTGCCTTCTCTTAACACCTCAAGACATCTCTTTCAAAATCATTTGTCATTTGAGCTCTGCTGTGCAACAGTGAGTGTTTGTAGTGTGATTATTTTGGTGGAAGATTACAGATGTGTGGGGGTTTTTTGTTTTGGGTTTTTGGTTTTGTTTTTTTTTTCAGGTACCTCTTCAAATGAGGTGGGATCTCAATAAGCAGAAGTATTTAGAATAAGTTCATAGTTGATATTTTGGATTTCTTTAAGCTTGTTCTCCAGATGAGATGCAAAAAGTATCTGCAGATCTCTTTACTCTCCTGTCACTGCAAGTAAAAGAGATTAATCTGTTGAGATGATTACACAGTAAGATACATGTTCAGAAAACCTTCCCTATAATTTTCACAGATTTTCTCTTTTTTTTTTTTCCCCCCCCCCCGCCATTCTTGCCCAAAGTGCTGGTTCTATTTGCAGGCATTTGGGCTGTCCTGTAAAAGCTTCATGTCAGGCTCAGCGAGTCCTTTACTGCATTGGTGGGTAAAAGCAGAGCTGTCTGGGTTGGGCAGGGTTCCCAGCGCTTGGCTGCTTGAGTAGCTGTTGTCTGCAGCTCCTCAGGGACTTCTGGTCACTTAAAGACGTAAATTGACTTTTGAGTACTTCCTAGGTGAGAATGGGGAATGTACTGAGTGCCCAACTCGACTATGTTGGCCTGAACAGGGAGTGGTAGGTATTGAATTCCAGTTGACTCCTTACAGTGGATCTGAGTTGCTGAGGCTTTTTTATTTTTAGATGAAGGGATGCTCTGTAACACTTCATCACAAGGGATGATTTTCTTGTTCCCTTCCACTTCTTGTCCTTAAGTAATTATTCTTAGTTCTGACTATGGACTTGAATTTGATGCTTTAAGTAATGTATTCTTTTATAAAAGAAGTGGCTTCCTAGGTTCTTGAGGGTAATAAAATGGCCAACAATGTCAAGTGGCCTGCTTTCATGTTGACTACTAGATGTAGGGTGGGAACCAAAAAAAAAAAGGCTAAGGAGCTAGTTCAGAAAAAAGAAATATTAAAAAAAAATTCCACTTTGCTGAAAATATTAATCATGGAATAGTGCAAGTTGATTTAAAATTAGATAATACAAATATTGCACGAGGGAAATAGCACAAGTAGCGTAACTTAAATGACAGACGATGAACCTTTTTATCTTAAAACTCAGAAGGAACATTTAGTATAAATGTGGCTTGTTAGCCAGCCTGCTGGGGATTGCTTAATTTGCTTCCCAGTCCCTGGGGAGATGAGATATAACTGTTAACTCAACAACAGGGTAATAATGGACTAAGTGAACCTGATCTTTATCTGTGATCAATTTAGCTGCAGAGGTGAAAAGCTTATGCTTTTTTGTATCTTTCTGCCTGTAACCACTTCTAGGTTTTTCCTCTTTTCAGCCCCCATCAGTCTATCACTGGCACTTCTGACAGCGTGAGGCTCCCAAGGAGCTTTGCAAAAGCTATTGGCATTGCTGCCTCTCCTGCAGCTTTATATCCCGATTCCTCCCCTCTGTCCTTAGTCAGGCACAGGTTTGCCACTCTGTATAATATCTAACGTGATTAGGATCTTGTGCCATGGTTGGGTTCCTGGCTTTTGCTAAAAGTGTACAGGATCTATTAACAAAGCCATTGTAAAACCCTTCTTCAGATGCTGACAGCAGATGCGAGGGCTGGTGATGATCAGACACAAACTCTCCCTCCTAGGCTGTGAGACCCTGCACGGGGTCTGGCCGCCATGAGTAATTGCTGTCGGATCTGCCTGTGTAAATTAGTTCGAGTTCAGTTTGGTTCATAATGAAGGCAGTAAAATTGTCAAGGCAGCTGACATTGACCTCACCGGAGTAGCTGAAGTGTGATGTAATCTGGAACACAGACTCCCCCTTCCATCATGTTTAATAGCCCTGTGTCCAAAATAGTGCTGAGTGGGTATAAGAAAAAAACCCCAGCACTATTGCTGTTGCTGGGACTTGCTTTATCCTGTGGTTGAGTAGGGAACTGTGTTTTGGTTTTGAAGATAATTGGGCTGTGTGGTGCTCACAGGGCTCTGGGTTGACAGCCCAATAAAATAATCCCTGGCTTTAGAGTAGTCAAATATGTAGAATATATTTTTCCCTTTTCAGCACATTTACTTAAATCCCATAGCAGTAAATAACAGGCATGCGCTCAGAAGATATATGCCTGTAGCATCTTATGTACGTACTTTGTTACATTTATTAATATATAATTGAAAAACCAAAAAATATTTTTCCAGTAATAGACCTTTTATTGCTTAGTCAGTAAAATGGAAGAGTTATGATTTATGCTTCCTTGTCCTGACTGGATACATTGAGAAATGGAAATAATGATGGGGCTGTGGCTCAAACATGGGATTTCACAGCAAGAATGCCTTGGCTGTTGCTCCGATTTTCTTTGTGACCTCCAGAAAGTCACTTTTAACCTCTTAAATTCCACCTTGTTGCCTGTACAGTATGACTGCTAGTGCAAAGGGACTGTGCTGGGGTTTTGTAAGCAGGTAAGTATTTTAAAAATTCCTGATTCATCCAAGCATCATGCACTGCAGTCCTCCAGTGGACAGAGTTTCTTCTTCTGCATTAACTGTGTACAATATGAATTTTTACCTAAGGCCTCCAGATATATACCCTCTCATGTCCCTGTCCCATCACCTTCCCCCGCTCCCCCCCCCCCCAAAAAAAGCTGTTAGATACGGTGATTGAAGCAAGGACCAAATGTTGCTTTTTAATCCTCCTTTCTTTTTTCCCTTCCACCCTTCCTAGGATGCAGGGGCTTTAATCCAGGATGAATGAATGCTACTATGATAAGCGCATGGACTTTTTCTATAACAAGACAAACACTGACACAGTAGACGATTGGACAGGGCCAAAGCTTATTGTTGTTCTGTGTTTTGGGACATTTTTCTGCCTCTTCATTTTCATTTCAAATTCATTGGTCATAGCAGCTGTGGTCAAGAACAAGAGGTTTCATTTTCCCTTTTATTATCTCCTGGCCAACTTAGCTGCTGCAGACTTTTTTGCTGGAATTGCCTATGTCTTCTTGATGTTCAACACTGGCCCGGTGTCCAAGACATTAACTGTTAACCGCTGGTTTTTGCGTCAGGGTCTTCTGGACACCAGCCTGACAGCTTCCCTGGTGAATCTCCTCGTCATAGCTGTTGAGCGGCACATGTCGATAATGCGGATGAAGATCCACAGTAATCTCACGAAGAAGAGAGTCACCTTTTTAATTATATCGATTTGGGCCATTGCTATTTTCATGGGTGCTGTTCCTACCCTGGGTTGGAACTGCCTCTGTGACATTACTGCCTGCTCATCCCTGGCACCAATTTACAGCAGAAGTTACCTGGTGTTCTGGAGTGTCTTAAACCTGGTTGTCTTCTTCATTATGGTGGTGGTTTACATAAGAATCTACATGTACGTCCAGAGGAAAACTAACGTCTTGTCATCACACACTACTGGATCCATTAGCCGTAGGAGAACCCCTGTGAAGCTTATGAAGACTGTCATGACTCTCTTAGGTAAGAGACTACAGACCATGGTGTGCAAGGCTGGCAGTGCCAATGAATGGGTTTGTGTGTTGGTTTGGTTTTGCTTGGGGGTTTTGAGTTTTTTTGTTTTGGGTTTGTTGGGGTTTTTTTTTAACCAAAACAAAAAACCTCAACCCCCTAAACCAAACCAAAAAAACCCCCTCACTGAACTTTTAAGTGCTGGAGGCATTTAGACTTCTGTCTGCTTTAGGTAGTGAAATAAGTGTTGCACCATGCAGAAATGTGCAGTAGAGGACTGGTCAACACATAGAAAAGTCTCTCTGTTCTGTAGGCAGCTCGTTAGAAAACACACATTATCTACAGTTTGGGTTTTTTTGGGGGGTGGGGAGGAGGAATACAAAATCACTTTGGAAGAACGTTTGTGAAGATTCACAGCTACCTAGTAGAACATTTTCAAAATAATGTTCTCCAATATCTGCACAAGGCCACGAATCCTATGGCTGGATGTGGATAGTTTTCTTTGCACTTCTTCCTCTTGGCTGTTTCCTAAACACACTAACTTATTCCCCCTGGAAATGCATCTTCCTCAGGGAAAGGAGAGGATGCCTGGTGGGTCTGCAACTTTGACAGAGATTTGCTTTGCAAGGGGAGCATTCATCTTCATTCTGTGAAGACTGCATAGTGCAAAATACTTTCAGATGATGATACAGTATGGCCTTGGATCTCTAGATCATAACATGAGATTTGACCTGGACTCTGCCCTAGGGACACTGTTGATATTTGGGCAGCTCAGAACACTTATTCAGCTAGTTGTGATATTGCTGCTTATTAAATTAGAGATGCATAGAGTGGATGATTGGTTGTTGGAACAAAATACTAGGTGTTGCAGTCAATTTTCCCCAGGAAGACTTGAATCTGAGCGAGGTGTTTTCTGGAAGCCAGGCATCACATGAGCGTGGCTCACGCAGCTCGCTGCAGGTGGAACTGGGGGGACACTGGGACACTTGTGAAGCTGGGCTCAGGTGCTGGGGGACTCTAAAACCACAAATAGGGCTTTACCACTCTGACAGCTGTTCTGTTGTTGTCTGAGCCAGCACAAGAAAGCTGGAGCTTTTTGGAAAGCTGGTGTCCATGTATACCTGGGACATAGTTGTGTCGTACTGCTGCATGGTAGTACTAGAGAGCTCTGGGACAAAAGTGTCACTTTTTTCATGGAGGTAGGAGTTGCCAGGGGAGGAAGTTCAGGCTGGGGACACTTTCTTCCCCTTGTGGTCTATGGATGCTGTTTGCACAGTCTGGTATCTGGTTCTTCTTTCACATCCCCGCACCCTCTACTCCCCCCAAAAAATAGCGATGCAGTATACAACACCTTTGTCTACAAAATGATGTTTTAAAATGCTTTAGCAGCTGAGATGAGTTAAACTTTGCAGTGCCTGACCTTGGAAAAGACAGTGGACAGTGGTTCAAGCGAGTACAAGGTTCTCACTTACACTCCTGTGTCTTCTGAAGTTGGCTTGTCCGCTGCCGGAGCCTTTCCCTTCTAAATCCCTCCCCAGTTGTCCTTCCTTTTCTTCCCTTGATTTTATGGCACCTATAGAGAGACAATACGGCGGTTGTTCCTGTCCCTGCCTTGACTTCCAGGGATAAGATTCCATCTTCTGCCCGGCCTGAAGCTCTTGTGCAGTGAAACTTAAACCATCCACTTGGAAGGAGGAAATCCCTGCAGAAAAACTGTGAATTGTTCCAAATATGATCCTGCGCTCATGCATAAACATTGGGTAGATTGTAGTTAACTGCTACATTGGAAAGAGACAAAAGAAAAAGGCTTTTAAAAAGTAGTTCTCTGAGCATTTCTATTGAAGGCAGAACTGCAGGCTGCTTTCTGGGAAGTCACATAAAAGTCATCGTGCACAGCCTTGTCTAATTTATATGTATGTTTATATAGTTAATATTACTTTGGTTTTGTATAAGCCAACGTTGGGGGATGCTGTGAGTGTTGGAATGGCACTGTTAGCTCTGGGTGCCACCCGTGCGTGTTTGCAGGTCAGAGCGGAGAGGCGGTCTGCGTGCCGGGGGCACGCCTGGCCGGCTGATGTGGGCGTCGGAAGGACGGTGGTGGTGTCTCCCGTTTGCTAAGCCTTCGCAGTCCTTTAGCCTGTGGCACATCTTCTGTGCTCACCACAGTCGTGCTGCTGTGTGGAAATAAACCCCACTTTAAACTTCATTTTCAACTTATTTCTTTTACTAGGGAGAGGGGCCTTAGGACTATGGGTTGATTTAAAGACCAGCATTAGCTTTCTCTTACTCGCAAAATATGGCTTTTCAGCCATATTTTCAGATTAAACTATAATTCGGGCAAAGCATTTAATGATATTGCATGCTGGGCCAGGCAAACTTAACTTAGAAAGCCTGAGTGCTGCTTTAGAGATCATAGTTTTGTATATTTACTTTGTCAGTCAGAAACAAAACTAAAACAGAGCCTGCTTCCAAAGAAGTCGAATTTGTGCATGTGTTGCCGGGTGCAAGATCTACCCCAAACACCTGTGTCAGAGGAAGTGTATCTTGGCGTGTTCCTTCATATCAGTTCTCCAAATTGTCACTCTGAGAGGCTTTTTATAAATGTTTATTTCTAGGAATGAGAATTTATTTTTTTAAAACAGTTTGAAATGTGCATTCCTGGCCAAATCATTCGAGCACACTGTGCAAAATGTATTAGAAACTGAATAGCACGTTTTCTGGGCTTTCCAATTACCGAAGGAGTCACCAAGTGACCACAGTGATTCTTCCAAACTTCTGCTTACATCTACTGATGCAACAACCTACAGCTATACGCAGCACACGGATTTTGCCCAAGGCCGTTATTTTTAATGGCTTGTTCCAAAACATCTGAAAATGCTTTTGGAGTACACGCCTGATACGGTCTTAACTAAAAGCGATTCCAAGATGCTCTGTTGCTGGATGAAACATGATGAAAAACTGAGTTCCTGTTAACATGCTGGGTTGGTTTCATGGGAGGTTCAGGACAAAACCCTGTTGCCCCGCTGCTGTGTGGAGGGAGGCGGGGTGCTGCTGGCATGGTGCTCCTCCTGTCTGCCTCCACCGCCCTCCTTGGGGAGGCTGGGCCTGTGGCTGGCTGCCCCTCCAGCAAACATCGCTGTCCTCTCTGGGTGTTCTCCTCCTGCGGTTAAGAGTTGGGGGAATTTGGGTTTCGGTGTGACTTCATGGTGATCGCAGCTGCAGGTGGCTTTTTGCACCAGCCTTTGGCCTTGGACGGCCCCTTCCAGAGGCTGGGGCTCAGGTCCCTGTCATCTGCCTCTTCCTGCCATAACCCCTGAAGTGGTCCGTCACAGGGTAGGAGCCAAGGCTTTCCCTTTGGCATGCCGAACTGTAGAAAGTTATCTGGTTGGAACTAGAACATATGAAACCTAGCAAAAGGGGCTAAAATCCTCTTAGGCTGAGCTTGTGGCATAGTCCTGGCTAAGCCTGCGGCTGTAGCTTTGAAGAAGGCTGGCCGCAGGTGTGCGGGTATGCGATTTTCAGGTGGTGTGCATGTGGTAGCTCATCTGGGCTTGGCAGTGGGATTCCTGCTGAAATAGCAGCTTTGCAGCGGATGATTTTCAGTTTCAGTGAATTTATAGTTTAATTGGTAACTTGCTGTTTTAACTCGGGCGCACATGTGGCAAAGGCAACTGGAAGCTACTGCACTCTTTTTTTTTTTTTTTTTTTCTCAGTGTTGGCATGCTCGGGGACGGCTTTGATGCGCAGAGTTTTGTGGCATGATGCTGCCGAAGCATCAGTAGTGCTTCCAGGTACACAGGAATTCACTTTCGAGCAGAGATGATGTAATCTATGAGAAAATCCATGTTTAAATCTAATGGAAAAATCCTCAAACTAACCTTGAGGTATTGTGACATCTGATTTCCCATAATCCGGTGGGAAGACTCTTCTGATCCATGTTGCAGCCAGGCTATATTTCATGTCACTTCTGTGAATTTTAGTTAATTAAATTAAATTCTTTTTGGAATGTGACACTCTGTCAGGGAGAGGAGCTCCTGCGGGACAAAACGTCTGCAAACAACAAAATTGCCAAAGGGCTAAGACAAAGGTATGTATTTATGCTTAACCATGGTTCGCTCTGAAAGCTCTGTGGTAAAAATAGCAAAATCCGAGCAAGGCTGCAAGTCTGAGCCATGCCTCGCTTTCTTCTCTGCGGTGCTAAGAGCAGGGTGTGAATTGCTTGTGTTGCCTCTGTGCACAGCAAAATGTATTTTTGATGGAGTCAAAGCAACAGCCTTGTGAAAGCATTAGCCAGTAACTCTGACACTGTCACCGCATTGCCCCTGTCCTTGTCTTCAATCGTGGGGCAGGGGAAATGTGCAGAGAGATGTCTGCAGATGCCTTTTATCTTCCCTTTTGCTACTGAAACCTTTTAGGGTTTTGCCTGTATAGGTAGACATGGATGTGCCCTAGGAGTTCATGGACTAATCCTGCGGGCAGTCATGGGGTTTTGTTTGAAGGAGAGATTTCTGTGTCTTTTGTTAAATGTTGCGTTGGGGTCTGTTTCCTCTCCTGCTGATTTCCATGAAAGCAGGGTTGGACCTTGCATGCTTTATGGTGCAAGTGGTCAAAATGCTTTCAGTGCTCGCTCTGAGGCGGGTTTGTTACCGTCTTAATTTCTGCATGGAGCTGGTGTGTTGGCGACTTTGCCAGTGACCCTTGGTGGCTCGCAAAAGCTCTCTGTGCAAATACTTACTGAGACACGCAGCTAGACACCAGACTGTTGTCTGGGTGGTCTGGTTCCAGTGCTTGTTAAACAGGCGGGATTTGCTGGTGAGCCCCAGGGCAATAAATCAGTACAGTGTCTTCTCCGTTGTAGACTGTAAGAGAGAGTTGGTGTCACAACTGCTTACTCAGCACGCTGGAGCCAAACCAGTGTGTAGCATAGAGACTGACCAGAGAAAACAAGTGTTGCGGTAGCAGCTTGCAGCTCCTGATGCCAGTGGGCAGTGGAGGAATGTTACTGATGTTAACCAGTATCTCAAAAGTAACACCATGAAATTAGTACTTAGCATCACAAAAATCTTGGTACCAGCAGAGAAGAAAACGCAGTTTCTGAAGGAGGTGGTCTCTTCCCTTTCTGTTCCGTACAGTGTCGCCTGGAACATAGTAAACCAATTGGTTGGATTTTGTCTGGACTCCAGGAGCATAGACTTGCAGCAAGATCCATGGTACCTCGTCCTGGATACATTTTTCAGCAATCCTAATGCTTACTAAATCACATGAATTCACTTTACATGCCGTTATGGCCTGCCCATCGAAGGGCACAGCGTCCATTAAAATCCTCGATGGGGAGAAGTGTCCAGTGCTGCCGAAACCAGCCCGAGCGCACGGCGCAGCCGATGGGATGCCTGGGGTGCTGCCGAGTCCTGGCTCTGGGGCTGCCTGGGTCCTGCCGTGAGCCCTGCTGCCCTCTCACTACTTGCTTGTGCAGCTCAGATATAGGAAAACCAGCGGCTTTAAAAGAACGAGCTGGACTTGCTTTCCCTACCAAAACTGTTGAACAGATACCAACACCCCCAGGAGGGCTTTTTAGCATGTAGCTGCTATCATCCTTAATTATTTGATTATTTTTTTGAAGCTCCAAAAAAGGGGAGAAACTCTGCTGTTTATAAATGATTGGAATTTCCTCCGTACGTTGTTCAAACTGTGACAGTTGTGCAGAGTTGTAATTTTCTATTTCTGTATGTCAGACAGCAATTGTGGCTTGTGCTAAGTTAGTATTATCATGCGTACGGCTACTCCTTCCTTGGGCTCCAGGCGAGGGATGACAGGCTGCGGTGCCGGGGGGAGGCAGGAGGGCAGACGGGGCAGTTCAGGACCTCTCCCAAGCTCGCGGCCGAGGGCTGCGTTTGGTCACGATGTTCCCCCTGCCCACACCCCTGCCTTTATGGTGGGGATGCGCGGTAACACGGAAAGATGCAAACACAACCTTGAACTTCCTTCTAAGCTGTTGTCTTCACTCTGTGAAAGATCTCTTCTCCCTTATTTCCTCCCCCCCCCCTTTTTTTTTTTTTTTTTTTGAGGGGCTGGTGGGAAAGGAGTGTGTTGTCCTACTTTGTCTCTTTCAGCTTTTATTGTCACCTTGTGTCTCGCTTCTTCCTCACAGGGGCTGCTGTCATTCCTGCCTTGCAGCTGAAACATGAGGAGAACTCTGCTGCTCCTGGGCTTGTTCTGTGGTTTCTTGCTATGTTTTGAGGAAATGCCTCTTTTGCAGAGTTGTCTTGTTCCCCCATCACTACTTACTTCTTCATCCTTTTTGTCGTCTTTTTTTTTTTTTTATTCTGTTTGCTTCATTTCTTTGCCCTGACTGCTACATCCTTTGGTTCATCTTCACTAACTCATCTATTTGTTTCTTTCTCTGTTTTCATTTACAACTGAATTTGTTTCCTGGGTCCGAGTTGTTGGGTCTCAAGTAGCTGGCACGCACGGCCTGGGCAGGAGCAGCGGAGAGAGGTGGGCTGCTGCTCCGCCGGGGAGCCGGCAGCGCTTGTGTGTCGCAGACAGCGGCGTGCATCCTACACTAGCTGTGGGGTTTCCAGCCAGGATGTGTTTAAATTATGTGACTCTTGTTTTATGAATTGGGCAGCGTGCCCGTGGCTCTGCAGAGTCAGCTGCAGTGTGACAGGAGACGTGTCTCTTCTTTGGATCATCCTGTGGCAGTGGAAGTGGGCTGCCTGGTATCTTCTCCTCCAGCATACGAGAGAGAGATGGAGAGGGTCTGCGTTCAGAGCGCCAGTTCTCTGCTTGTTCATGCTCCAGAGCTCTTGTTTATCTGTTGGTGTGGACAAATCGCTGTTGTGATGACCTTTCCCCACTTGTGTTTGAGCTGACACTGTCAGCAGCTGGATTCTTGCTCCCTGCAGCCTTCTGACAGCTGCCCTTGCCTTGTGCTTAGGGCTTGGCAGAGAGGCTGTAGTAGATATAATTTTGCTACTGTCATTAGAATTTTGTCCTTTCCTGCTTTTATCATTTTTGTGTAGAATTTTGATGAACCAAATCTTGTAAGATGCAAAAAACCCCCAAACCCCTAGCAGTTTGAAGTCGTCTGTTTGGTTGGGGTTTTTTTTTTTTTTGTCTCCTTTATTTCTAGGTGCCTTTGTTGTCTGCTGGACCCCAGGCCTGGTCGTCTTACTGCTCGATGGTCTGAACTGCACCTACTGTGGGATTCAGAATGTTAAAAGGTGGTTTCTTCTCCTGGCCCTGATGAACTCTGTCATGAATCCAATAATTTATTCATACAAAGATCATGAGATGTGGGGTACCATGAAAAGGATGATTTGCTGCTCCTCTGAGGATAAGAGCCAGGACAGATGCTCGTCGCGGATGCCCTCGACAGTTCTCTGCAGGAGCACGGATACCTCGGGGCACTACATTGAAGATGGCATTATTCAAGGGACAATTTGTGGAAAAGGAGATCTTGGTGACAAAGGAAACTCCTGAGCTATTCAAGGGACTGACTTGGCTGGAAAAGGAGAGGGGGAAGGGAGAGGTTTTGTAAGAGAAGATTGACTGGCAAAGCTAGTAAACAATATATCCACTTTGTTCCAGAGCCTAAACTCCAGTGTTAACAAAAGTTCTTATAAATAATTGCCTGATGGAAAAACACTTTGTAATGAAGAAAACTTTCTGTGCTGCCGTCTTTCTCCTTTTTTTTTTTTTTTTCTTCTTTTAAGTACATGAAATTGTTTTTTTTGTATGAATGGAATAAATACAACCGGAGACTTCTTGTGCATGGAAACAAAATGTAAGCAATGTAGTGAGACCCTCCTTAAGCTCCTACGAGAGGATAAACCTGCCTCCCTGTGCAGGCTTGGCATTCGTTGAGTATTTGTGCTTTGAACAGCGGAGGATAGGATTGTAGGCTTGGTTGGACAGACTTGTGACCTGTTTTCTCGGTTTATGAAGTTCATGAAATAGTTCATGCTTACCTTCTCTCTTCCCCCTCCTTACCTTGCTTTCAAGATAGGTAGTTTGATGGTTTATTAAAGCCATGCCAGGAACCTGGCTGTGATGGGAAGCCCAGACCAGACACCAGCGTGCGTGAGTGTGTCTGACCATGGATTGTCAGGATCTGAGAGTACAAAAAGCACAAAAGCCATTATTACTTCCATAGTGGGGTGAATGCTGCAATGAGATACATTGCACTCTGCTGCTGCTGTGTAGGCAGACGTTGAGGGTGGATTAACAGAAGAGCAGTGCGGCTGCATTCACTATGCTTATTTCTTACTTCCCCAGATAACGTCAAATGGGTGTGCTCACCCCTCTTTAACTGCTATGCCACTGAGAGAAATGAAATCTAAAACTCTGTTTTAAGAGGGTGAACTTTTGAGGGAAGTTTAAATATACATATATACAAGTTCAATCAAGCTATTTAAAATAGAAATTAACTTACAGGAAAAAAGCCTGAAAGCAACCTAAACCCCTACAAGAGTACAGTGTGCATTGATTGTCTGACCTTGTCTGGACCACATTTAACCTCTGATTTGCAAGCAGATCTTACTGGAAGGTACTTGAGGAAGAGGCCATGAAACTGCAAGCAATGAAGGGCTTTCAGCATTGTGACTAATCAAGTCTAGTGTCGATGCAGCCACAGCCCAAAAAGCTGAAGTTTTGTCTTACGGAGTGTGCTGTAATGGAGGATCCAGCAATTTAAAGCTCTAGGGTACTCTAAAAACCTGGCTCCTGCTGTCTGGTTTCAACAGCAGTGAGCTCCCTGCTACCTGTCCTAGTTTCAAGAGGAGTTACCTGTGGTGTGTCCTACAGGAAGCCTAATCCCTGGTATTAAAGCAGGTGACCATGATCAGAGGTCACTTTGGAAAGTTTTCAAAGTTTTGACCACTTGGAATTGTTGGAGAACACCACCAAGAGCATATTGTATGAGGCTGAAAGATAAAGACCAGCTGTGGTTTGGGCAAATTTTTCCTTTGATGCAACATGCATGTGGATATCTGGACTGCGTTAGTTAAACCAGAACCAGCGCTTGGCTCAAAGACCAAGTTGTAGTTTTGTAGAAGGCACAGGGGGATTTTGTAGCAGACCTTAGCTTACGAACACAGCAAGCATGTGTTCAGAGAGCTCTCCCATAACATGAGTTACCTTGTAGGGATATGACATAAAATTTCAAGGTAGATGCTGTATTTGAGTAATGCTAAAAAAGTTTACACATGTTTTTTGCCATTATAATGCAATATTCTTGTGCAAATACTACTTCATTAGTTTGGTGTTTTGAAAAGTATGTAAAGTGGTGCTTTCTAGAGCCCGTGGCATTGCAAAGGCATAGCATGCAAGCATTCCTGTCCCTACAGCTACCTGCAGTGCACAGTTTGTGTTAATTAGGCTGAAGCTCCATATGCAAAGCTAACAGAAAATAAAACGCTACTTCAAAATAAAATACTTGTTTTGTTTCCTGTTTGCATGGTGATTGAACGTTAGCTGGCACTACAGTCAGCAGTAAATGGCTGCTGTTACTCTTACTCGTTTCCATAGATCCATCCAAGCTAAAACGGATCAAACTGCAGATAAAAATGAAGATGGGGAAATGTTGTTTCATGTTGCCATGGGATGGTGGGGAGGAGGGATGTTTTAATAAAATTTTCATGTTTGCTAGCAATACTAGGCAGTGTAATACTTTGTTGAATCAGGCCCCGAAGAGAGCTTGGATGAAGATCTGGAACATCTGCAGCAGTGGAGAAAACGCTAGGTCTCCCCTGCGGAGCTTGGGATTCAGGCTGCAAAATAGCTACATGTGGATGATTTTTCCAGGTAAGCAGGAAAAGGTGACTCCTGTAAAGGTAAAGGACGGCATTGTTTGGAGAGCACCTCATACCGTGGACTCCTGGTCTAGATTAAGGTCTGAGAGGTATGATCAATCATTCTGCTACAAGTAAGTGGGAGGATTTGAGGTCCACACTCTTACTCTTTCTGTTGTCTCATTTTTTTTTTAAAAAAAAAAAAGCCAACAAAGCAAACCCCAAACCAAACAAATCCCCAAAAGCTTGCAAACTGGTGCTCTGTGAATGGTATTATTTGCACTCACATGCCCTCTGTTTTGGCATGATGCTTCCCTCAGAGCTGCTACCTCATTGTCTACTGCTATAAATTACAGCGTGACACGACTGGAACAGGAAACTGATCTCGCATCAAACTTTCCTACAAACTGCTACAGCAGAGACTGTATAATGTTTCCTATATCAAACTGTCTAAACATCCAGCTACTCACGGAGCGGGGAATTTCTTTTTAACTCCATAAACATTTATCAGAATAGTTTGTCTCAAGGAAAACATTAAAGCACTATTTGTACTTGAGGGTTTTTCTTAAAAAAAAAAAAAAAAAAAAAAAAGCAAAGGGCAGTTGGTAAAGGCAAGTTCTACAGGGTTTTCCTGCTGCCTTTTTCACTGATATCCCAAAATAACAGATATTAGTATCTGTTGACTTTGCACATGCCTGCTGCTATTTATGTATGCCAGCATACTGACGTGCGAGATGAAGTTCATTCTTTTGGGGAAGGCTCTAGGGTGAGCACCCACAGAAACCCGAGGACATTAATTCTTAGGAGGCAGAGGAAGGCAGGGGCAGAGTTACCATTAAGTTGGATAGTTATAAGGTTTTGCATCTTCCTGGTGATGCTGGAGGCCTTTCTGTGTCTGAGGGCGCCTTTAGAGCTGCTGTGTTGCAGTAAGTAGCAAGCAGATGCTTCTAGATACATCATCACAGCAATTATGGTTTGAAAACCTTTGTGATATTCTTCTCCTTTTCCCCTCTCCAGCTGCTTGTCCCCCAAACCGAAGTTGCTCTTCCAGTTGATCGGTGGATGCAGGAAGAAACGCTCCACGGCTTTTCCCAGGGCAAAGATGTACGGTCTGTCCTCCGTGGTTAGCTCTCCCATAAAGCCTGTGCGGTCGCGATCATTAGAGATGCTTTTCAGAGAATTGTTATTAAAAGCTGGGAACAATGGGGTTTTATTTTACACGATAGATCTCTTGAATCTTTCTTGATAAGCAGCTAGACTGATCATTGTTTAATAACCGCATGTGTGGGAGAGAAGTTTCTCTAATATCTGTGCTGTCAGTTTGACCTAGGTGGTGTGGGTGATGAGTCCCTCTGGGAGAGCAGCCAAATTGCTACAGCTTGAGTGGCTCTGAAGCATGGCTTCTCCAGTGCTTCGGGGCTGCTTTACCACGCCTACACTTCCCTCAGTGTAGGTTTTGGGGGTTTTCTTTTAGTAATTACTGCAGACTGGTGAAATACATCTGTATTTGTGCATATGACAGCTTGTGCACGTATTTGTGAACTGCAGTGATTACTGCAGCTACGTGACGTGATGGTGCCTTTCTCTGATCAGGTCTACATTTTATATATATATTTATACATGTATGGGGTTTTTTTGGTTTGTTTTTTTAAACTTAAAACTCTCTTCTAAGTAGCAGTTAACTATAGCAGTGATACTTCTACTATGATTCTTTATGATTCTTTTGTGGTTTTAGTGAACTCTGCATGAAGATTTCTAAACCGCTGGTTATTGGAAGCTGATGAGGAAGGGTCATTTTAAACTTGTCATATTTCTTACGCTCTTTCCCTATAGTTCTGACTATTGGCCACTATCCTAGCAGATGCAGTGCAGGGTCAGCCTTTGGTCTGGCCCAAAGCAACTGCTGCTTGCAAGATTAGAGCCAAGAAGTGAAAATATATGGAAATGTTGAAAAGAAGGCGGCAGAGAAATTCTGTTATTTATCCTAGCCTATAATTCTAATGCATGTTTTAAATCACTTGAAAGAAGTGATCCCACTTTCCCCCTTGCACCCGCTGCCTCCTCATGCTGCCATTTGTGAGACCGTATGGTGAACTGTAATGGGTCTGAAAAATAACCCTGGATGATATACGTTGCTAGTAACTAGAGAAGATTTTCCATTTGTCATGAGCTAGCAGCTGTGTTATTTCCTCAGTTTGTCATATAGAGTCACACAGAGGATTTGTTTTCTAGAAATCTTTGTAAAATACAGTCTTCCTTGAATGCTACAATTTGCAGTGCCTAGGCACGCTTCTGTCGGGGGGGAAAAGGGAAAAAATGCATCTGGAAACAAGGAATTAGGTCATGATAGTCTCCCCCCACCCCTCCCCCCAAGGTCTTTTGGAAGATAAGGAATTCAGACACTTCTATGCTTTGAGCCATCCTGCTTATCTGTCAAGTAGTAATTGGTCCCTGGACTGCTTTTATACATCTTTTTATAATATTGAGGGTGGTTTTTCACTGCAGCAGGCAGAAGCATCTGTTTTCTTCCAACCTACTTAGAAGTGCTATTTTGCAGCCCATAGGTATGCTATTTTGAATTGTCTTGTATATGCATCTGTGCATCTTCTCCTGTGTGTGTTGAACTAAATTAATTTTCACAGTAACCTCTGCTATGTTTACCACAGACAACTGTGCTCAGAACAGCTTTTTTTTTTTTCTGAACTAATCTTTACTAGTATCCCAATTGTGCACTTAGGACTCTGATGTACAGCGCTATCCATAAATCAACATGCAGAATAAGAAAAGTACAAATCATTTATTAATCTGTTCTCACCAATAGCTGTATTTTAACTTGTTAACTTCATTGAATCCATAGATATGGTCTAAGTTCTCTAAAAAAACCCAAACAAATGAACAAAAATCCCCATTAAAAAAAAAATTACAAAACAAACAAAAAACTTGAAAAAACAATTCTGCATATCCGTAGGCCAGGAGTAAAGAAGCGTACTTATCTTCCCTGACCTTTAGTTTACCTGACTTGCTTTGATATATATGAAAATAAGGAAGTCGTGTTTCTGAGCACAAGTAATTGCTTGGGGTTTTGGTAGGCGATCTCCTGGGGATGTGCTTTTCATCTAGAGAGGTTCTTCAGCTTTCCTCCTAAAGCTGCAGTGGAAAGAGATGGGATGCTGGCTTGGGAGCATCATTATTGATCTTGCCCAGTATTGCATTTCGTATGTGTAATAGTTAAGAATATATATCTACTATCTTGACAACCCTAAATGTTAAGATTCTCATGCATATGCTAGACTCTTACAGTACTGTAGGGTTAATTTTATTTCCAGCTGCCATTTATATTTATGCAAAAAAACGCTTGGGGTGTTGGCTTTAATTAGGTTTCTATTAGGAATATGTTCAGTTACTAATGGATGTCAAAATGCACGGGAGTGAAAAGGCTTGACCTCCAGAGATGGAAATGTTATTAATGCTTAAATGATTCTATTCAAATCCTGGTTAACGCACCAGTTGTTATGAATGTCAGCGTATTTGTTTGTGCAGCGCACTCTGTGATACTGGGCTGGGATTTTCCCACAGGTATAAATGAGTTAATTTAATTAGCAACATAAGGTCTTGTGCCTATAGGGAAAAAGGGCCCGTAGACTGTGAACTCACAATTGCTCACCCACATGCTTAGCTTTAACCTTCTGCACAGTTGCGTTGCTTTCAGTAGACCCTTTTCTGTGAAAGGAGGCCTGCGTGTGTCAGCATTTGTGAGATGAAGACATTTAATGTAGTGTTTTAGACTCTAAGTTTCTGCTAGATGGGGAACTGTCCCTTTACCAAGAGGCGCAGCTGCAGCAGGCTGGCTTCTTTCACACACCAGTCCCTCATGGACACGATTGTTGATTTTAAAGAGGAAACATTTGAGCCCATAAGCACAAATTTACAATGTTGGATTGCATCCCAAATTTGACCTACGTTGTTTTGTCCTATTTTCTCCTTTATAATCTCTTTGCACAGTCCATGTAATTTTTTGTGTGTTCTGCTTTGTTCTTCAAAGCATAGATTATAAACCGCACTTTTCTCTAAACAGATAAATTCCAGCAGTATTGGGTCGTAGAGCAACCCTCCAATTTCACAGACCAGAAAGCCATAAAAAGAAATAAACATGGTTGAGCAGAGATTTTAGTCTTGAGTTTTTGCAAGGTCAGAATACCAACAATAACAAAAAAAAGTTATGTTTGTATGTATTAGTTAAAAACGTTGGAGAAGAATACTTTGGCAAAAGAAAAGTAGACCCTAAGCTTATGACTCATTTTTGCAATTGAAATGTGAGTTGGGAGTCCTAGACTGTGAACTGGCGAGTTTTCTGAACAGCGGAACTGAAGATATCTGTTTTCTGATTGACTTCTTCTCTGAACTGGAGCAAAGCTGCCGCATGCATTCAGCTCCTTCCCGGCACGAGGGGATCCAGACAGAAGGGCGATCTCCTGAACCCTTCCCCCAGCAAAGCTCCAGCCCATGTGTCTGTCTCCATGGGCACCAGGAGCTTTGCTGATTCATGGAAACAAAACCAAGCCTGAGGATGGAGGAACTTCTGCCGAACATGGCGTGAGCGCTGGCTGGAGACTTTCTGGCAAGTTTTGGGGGCTTGTTTTTTGGGGTTGTTCAGCCTGGAGAAGAGCAGGCTGCAAGGAGACCTTGTTGTGGCCTTCCAGTACTTAAAGGGGGCCTATAGGAAGGATGGGGACAATCTTTTTAGCAAGGCCTGTTGTGACAGAACAAGGAATAATGGATTTAAACTAAAGAAGAATAGATTTAGACTAGACATAAGAAAGAAATTTTTCATAATGAGGGTGGTCAAGCACTGGAACAGGTTGCCCAGAGAGGTAGTGGAAGCCCCATCCCTGGCAACATCCCAGGCCAGGTTGGACGGGGCTCTGAGCACCCTGGGCTGGTTAAAGCTGTCCCTGCTCGCTGCAGGGGTTGGGCTGGATGATCCCTAAAGGTCCCTTCCAACCCAAAGCATTCTGTGATTCTGTGAAGTGCTTTTGCCCCCTTTCCCCAGCGGTGGCTGAGGTTGCGCCGCGGTCCTTCCTTCTGCGGAGGCAGGAGCAGACCCTCTACCCAACTGCCTATTTTCCCAAAACCTGTTGGTGAGGCAGTACCTTTAGATCTCTTCCTCTCAGCCAAGGTTTATTGAAAGTGACTGATGATTTCAGAAATTATGAGGGGCTAGTCAGGCGAAAAGCAGTAGAGCTGCACATGCCTCATTCCATTCAGAAATCAGGATAAAGCTGTTTTCTGGTTCAAGCTGTGTAAGTCATGGATGCAATTTTATGCTTGCCTGTGCATAGGTGAGGACTCCCAGGGGGAGGATGAAGGCAATCCCCAAAGCTGCTTCACAGCAAATCCCCAGCACCCTGATATCCCACCACTACTGTGCCTCTACTCATCTTCTCACCTGGTCAGTGCCAGGAAAATACCAGAATCTGCCACCTTTATCCCATTTTATAGCCAGAAAAATTGTTAAGGAATTATTGAGGTGAAGTAGCTTTGACTCCCTCTCTGCAGGAGTATGAATATGGATTGTGGTTCTCCAAAAGGTAGCAGGTTGACTTGCAAAGAGCTGTGAGCCATCTGTAAACACATTTAGCAATGAAGGAAAATCAGGCTCCCATGCTCGCTCAGCTTGTGCATGGTCTGTTCACTCTGTGATGGCTGAGTTTCAGAGGTTTTGCAAAATGGCTTGAGGATTTGCTTCTGTGTCTGAATCCTGAGACCTCTGAGTCCAGTGGTAGTGGTTCGAATGAGCCAGAGATCGCAGGCTGATGGACATGAGGGAGCCTCAGGGGATGCAGACGGTCACAGGAGATTCCCAGAGAGGGCTACTCCTCTTATTAACTAACCCTGATGCTATTGACTCTACACTGGGCTGTTCAACTAACAGCTGTGGCTGTAAGCCCTTTTTGTCTGAATGGGAACGGGCAATCCCAGCGGTGCTGTGGGTGTTCACAGCCTCAGCTGCCACGTTGAGGGGCAGCAGAACCCAGTACTGGTGTTCTGCGCCCAGACATGAGGGTAGGAAGCTTAAAGGAATAGTAAGAGGTGACACCTCAATATCTCAAGGGATCTAAGCCCGAGTGACTTGCTGAGGGTTGCCAGACCCAAGCCTCTGATGGATGACAATT
This sequence comes from Pelecanus crispus, assembly GCF_030463565.1. NCBI lineage: Eukaryota > Metazoa > Chordata > Aves > Pelecaniformes > Pelecanidae > Pelecanus > Pelecanus crispus. The sequence continues at coordinate 76,833,224 of NC_134647.1, read as the reverse complement.
CATTTCTCTCTGTCCCCTCTTCTCTTGCCCTCCGTCCTTTCTCACCCTTTGCAGAAGCAGCGCGAGCTTCAGAGTTGAAGTGCAAAGAGCTTTCAGTGAGTAAAGCCAAACGTTGATTAGAAGAGGTGCCAGGGATGAGATAACGCTTGGATTTGTTATGAGCAGTTCGTCCTCCCCTGCGGCAGTCACACCGAGTATTTTGACTTGCTACAGTAATTTCCTGTGGGCTGATACCCACTGATTTGATACAAATGGTAGCAACAGGCTCCATCAGGAGATGCCCTGAAGGGTCGTTGATTCATTTAGTCCTGCAATGAAGATTGAGTGAGCTATTATTTCAAAAGGCAAGCTGGATCCAGCATGTAGTTGTATCAACACACCAAAGATGACACAACCGGTGCCTCACCCAGCGGGGTGAGTGGGGTTTTGCTGATGCTTTATTTGGTCTCCATGTTTGGCTGGGAGACGAGCAATGCTCTTGTGATGAGTTATCTTTATGAAGAGTAAACTAAAACCATTCCCTGTGAGGGGGTGGGAGCTGTGTTCTGCTCGCTGGATTTCTCTGCACCTCTCTTCTGCATAGGTTAAAGCGGGAGACGTAGCTGTGAGGATAAGGGCGTTGGGCTTCCTGGGATGCGGCAGTGACTGGGACTGCCTGCCCACCAAATGCAGTTGGGAGCTCCTTACAGTTCTGGCCATGTTTTGGAAGCGACGAGGAGAGCTGGTGGGTGGCCTCGCTGATGGAGTCCTGGTGGTGCTGGTCAGTCGGCGTGCAGCGGCCGGTTCCCACCCGCACTAACACATCTTTCCAATTATGGGGCTTAAATTTTCATCCTTTTAGTTTTTAAGGAACATTTTTGACATTGTCAAAGTTGAAGCAACTGGAGCTTTCTTTGATCCAGGAGCGAAGTTGACTCAGCTCTGCTTTGCCCAGTTTTATTTAAAGACCATGACTACCACTTCTGAAATGTTACTGGCGAATGCTATATTATTACATTATCTGCTTTTCCATCTGTTAAATGCCATGGTTCCAGCAGCAAAAATACCACTGTCTGACAGTAGCAGCTGTCAAAGGTCTTATTTAGTCTTCTTCAAAAAGTAGTAAAACCTGATACCACTAAAGATAAGCCAAGTTTCGTTACAATAAAACTTTCTTTGGATGTGATTTTAGGAATGTTACTATTTATCGCACCTCTGGATTTTTACTCCTGCATAGGAGGGAGGTTGTACACATCTATAATTTTAAGTATGATTATTTGCTTATTCCTGGTTTAAACAATGTTATGTTATTGTTTATAACCCACGTACAAATATGTAACCCTCTGTGTAAATCTGGCCTCAGCATTCTGCGTGGTTGTTCCCCAGCCTTGGGAGACAGGACCTATGACCAGGCTGCTTCACACAGGATAAAAAAGTATCTCTTGGGCCAAACCCATCTCCTATCTTCTGTGTAACCCCAATGACTTCATGATGAATCAAAAGTCAAATTATAAGCATAGCTTGTGAAGCAGGAGATGCCCTAAGCCAAGTCCTGTGTATCACTTAGAAGTGAAAATTACAATTCCATAGTGAATAGTGCACTTAAATACAAGTGATAACTGGGACAACAAATTAAATGAAGCATTGTTTGTATTAACTGAGTAGTTCTGAAGACTTCTTGAAGTCAGGTGTCCCATTAATAAGCATTGCCTAATGGACTGTATTTCCCTGGGGACCCTCAGCCTCAGCCCGGCACAAGGAAACAACCAAAGGGGTTCTGCAACGCTGCAGCTCCGCGGTGCTGCACGCAGACAAGCGGCGTGTCTGCCGGAGGCTCGGGCACCCCATCCCTGGTCCTGGCTGCTCTTACACCTCTGTCCCCATGGGCTCAGTGCCTGCTGGACCTTCAACCCGCCTGGAAAACTACTGAAGAGCGCAGTCCTCCCGAGCACAGCCCAGCAGGGACAGGGGCGATGCTGTGATGGCCACCAGCTGCCTTCGGGGTTGGGTCTGCCCGACGTGGAGGCACAGTGGTGAGCGGTGCCCTACGGCAGCTCCCGGTCCCGTGAGAGCTGGAAGACGTGGCGGCAGCACTGGTGGCTCTCCTGGCATTGCCTGGCCATCTCCCTGCTCAAAACCAGCGATGTGTAAATAATGCGTTGGAGAAATGCATGTTTTAGGGCTAAAAGCAGAGATGGGAGGGGGTTGTGCTGGAGCCTGGGCTCTTCCTGGTTGGTGGCAATGACTGCAGTCTGCTGTCAGGTAAGGCATATTTTTGGTGTGGGGTGCTTTTTTTTTTTTTTTTTTTTTCTTTTCCCTGATAGCACTAGCACCGTCGGCACTGCCGTGGGGCGGCCGGCAGGAGCCACTCCGGGGGGTTGCACGGCACGTTCCCTGCACGGTACATGGCGCTCCCGGGGGCCCCCCTCGCCTGGGGCCCGCCGGGATGGCCCAGCGCCTTGGCGGCATCATTGTTTGGAGCCCGCTGGCCATGTGCCACCCTGAGGGCTCCCTCACCGCCCCAGGGGCTCTCCTATGCAGCGCTGATCCTGCCCAGCCCCTCAGAGCCCCTCAGCCGGGGCTGGGCAAGGGGGTGACGGGGTGGTTTAGGGGGAGGGCAGGTGGAGGAGTGGGAAGATGGAGCTGTTGATAAGGCTCCAACCACCGAACCGGTCTGAAACCGTGTGATTTGGCACAGTGCGGGGAGCTGTAGCTAACAACACAAAAGATGAATAATTGCAGGTCGTGGCATTCATTCTCCCAATTTAAAAATGATTAAGCTCTCGGTGAGGGCAGGCAGCTGCAGGTTTGGGCCGCCTTCGTCCCCCCGGCAATGGTTAACGCGGCACTGACGTCCAGCGGGACGGCGCGGGACGGACGGCGAGCGGGTGCCTCTCCTCCTCCAGCAGCACCCTTCCAGCAGCACCCTTCGCCCCAGAGCGGGGCTGCCTCGGGGCCTCGCTGTGCCCTGTCGTGCCGGTGGCTTTTGGAGGGGATAGGTGCGCAACACGAATGCCAAGGGTCTTCCTTCTCCTGCTGCTCATTTCTCCACCCGAATTAGCGGAGGGGATGTAAAGCTGCGACGTGGGGGTAAGTCACAGCCGCTGCATGTGCCTGCCTCAAGGAGAGATGGTAATGACAGGGGCAGGAAGGGCGAACATCAAAACATCGGCTTGGCACAGGCACGCCCAGCCCAGCTCTCTGCTGTGCTGCTGCTGTGAGTCACTTCCCAGGCCGTGGGGCAGAGCTTTAGAGGGGTTTATGGGCTAATCCACCTGTCTAAATCGACTTCGGTTTTGTATTTGAAAATAACAGATATATTTAACTAAAATAGAATAGCTAATGGCAGGGAGCAGGGAGCTTTTTATAACGTTAGTGAAGGGGCAAGTAAAAATAAAAGGGCTCTTTTCCAATTAGAAAATTGTAACCTCTATAGAAATATCTCTTATCAGGACTGTGTTATCTAATTTTACATTCTCCTTCAGTGCTTGTGAGGTACCACATGTGCCTACAAGTGAACGTGTCCTTGAAAAAGAAACAGTAGCTGCTGCGAGTTACTGCAGAGGGCTCGGACTGAATAGGAAATCCTGAGGATACTGCTAGTAAATGTGGGAATGTTGACTTTGGGACTGCTGCTGTATGTTTTGAGCTAAGGGTGTATGTGAGTCCTGCCGTCAATCCGCAGGGACAATGCTTTGGTACAGTTAATGTGGCACCTCAAAGCCTGAATCCTATAAGCAGGAGGCTGAAGCTAAAACAGGAGGGAATGAAACCACAAGTGTTTGCTAAATGCTCCTTTCCTCTGACTGCTGAAGGTCTTTTAGTCCCTTCCCCATTGGAGTCTAAACATCTACTGGCTCCTCTCAGAGTTGCAGCATTGCTGGCCTAGGAAAATTCATTCTGTTCTTTTGTCTTCCAAATTTTTTCCCTTTTCACTAAGCACCCCTTGGCGAACCCCCTCACTGGCTGTGTGGCTGCTTTGACTGTGCCTTTGCTGCCAAGCTTGCAGAGGAGTCTCCCTGGCTAATCCTTTACAGCAAGAAGTGATGTTGCGTAGACCTTCAGCACTGGCAATCTTGGGGAAGAGGTGAAGTCTGGGATGGTGAGCCAGGCACAGGATTGCTAAGCACTGGGGAGAAAATGCTGCCTAATGGAGCAGCAGTTGCAAGTCAAGGGTGAAAGGGGAGTGTATTAGAGCAGACCTGGGAAAGGCTGGTGTTTATCTGTGGCTTCCTTTATCTGCACGTGGGAGGAGAAGCGAGGAATGTGTCCGCCAACAGCATCAGAGCACGTCTACCAGTGCGTAGCACCCTCAAAGGCTGCATAAGCTACCCAGGCAGGCAAATTGCCTCCTGTGAAGAGCAACTCCAGATTGTCCTTCAGTGGGGCAGTCCAAGTAGTGCATGGAGGGGCTGTCCAGAGCCAAACAACAGCTTCAAAATGGCAAAAAAAAAAAAAGGGGGAGGGGTGCAAGTCACAAGGTGCTTTTTGGAGGCAAGGTACAGCATTCACCTTTGCTCTGCACACAGAGCCTCACAGAGCTGCTCCTTTAGGGTCCCCCCACCGCACGTATCTGCGTAGGAGGGGGTAGCATCTGTACACAGGCTATCAAAGTGCATTTGACATTGCATAAAACTCATAAGAAAGCTTATTTAAGGTGCTCTGGGGCGCACACAAGCCTTGACCTAGCTATGCGTCTCTCCTGAAGGTTCCTCCTGTTGTATGGCATTGTGGCCACAGCTTCCAAACACTGCTGCTGTTGCAGACCTCTTTGGCTTTGCCTGGAGAAAGTTGAGAGCAGTTGCCTTTCAGTTTACAGGGAAAAAAAGGCCAAAAAAAAACCCCACAGAAAGCATTTTGAGAAATTCTTGGCCTCTCCAATGTTTATACTGAGTAGCATCTGTCCAGCCTGTTAGCACCCCATCTGCACTGTCAGCTTTCAGCACTCTTCTTAGCCACCAAATATCGCACTGCTTGGGAAATCCCTGCTCCTGAAGGCTATGGGTGCCTGCTGCAAGTCCTGACTTGCACAGATATCCTTACATTTTACTGTATAGACAGAGGTCTTTTGAGCCTTTGCTCTCAATAATTGTGCTATATTTTCTAGAGAAGAAAGCCCCCCAAAGTTTGTTCTTTTAATAAAGAAAAGCAAGGACCACCTGAGCTTTCATCTGGGAATGCAGTGTTCTCCAGTGGCTTGTGGAGATCTGAGAGGGGCTAAGTTTATTTTTTTCAAGGCTGAAGGTAAAGCACATCGTGTGATTCACTGCTCTGTCATGCAGGTCTGAAAAGCATTAAATACATCTCACTGTTAGGACTCATTCTACTACCCAGGGCAGGTCATACCTAGCTAGCAGCTGTTTATGGGATATAAACATTCATTCAGTTTGGAGTTGGTTGATAACAGCTTAAAATTGGACAAAGTTCTTGTTCTGTAAGACTTCATGTTTCCCTGCTTGCCTGCATCGTTCTCTCAAAGATCCCTGTGCAATTTTCCTGCATTATTTTCAGTGTCATTCTCTGTACCTTTTTCTTTTATTCATTTCCTTCTCTTTCTTCTTTTCTTTCCCATGACGTGTTTTTCATTTGTTCTGCAGGCTTTCTTTCTGCTTTTCTGATTTCTTTCCATCAGACTCTGCTTTTTCTGTTCCCATCAGCATATTTTCATGCAGCCCTTTCCCTCTCCAACACGCATCTCTTCGCCTGCCTCAGATTCCTGCCTGTGCTCAGCCACCCCAAAGGCTTTGGGCATGTGGTCCAGATGAGGATAATGAAAAGGCAATGAAAGCCTTGCATTTGGAAGAAGAATCAAGTGCAAAAATAGAAAGGGCTATCACAAACACAAACCAGTGAAAAATACTGGGTCGTGAACCGGATATAAAACACTAGCATTGGGCTGTTGCAAGCAGAGAAAAGGAACACAAGTCTTGTTCTGAGATACATTAATGGGACGATTGCACCCGCAGCAAGGGGGGCAGGTATCTTGTTTTGCTTGACAGTGGGGGCCACATCCAGGACACTGGGCTGAACCTTCCGGACAAATTGGGAGGTGTCCAGAGGACGGCAACACACCTGGTAGTTGTAGAAAATATGACCACTGAGGAAAAGCTGAAGGAATCGAGCTGGGCACTAGACCTGTCTCATTAGGGAGGATAAACGCTATTACTGAGTGTCTTAAAAAGAGAGGAGATGAGTGTGTGTGTGGGAGCCTCCAGGTATGGTTAGGTATGTCTATTTAGCCAGAATAATCTTAGTTTTCTTCCAGTGCTGTTTTCTGGGGCTTTCCTGTGTTATTGCAAATACCCAGTTGGGGCTGTTAGACTTTCACCCTTCTTGTTTTGCAGGATAAGGTGGGAGGAAGGCAGGCTGGCAGCCACAGCACAAGCCCTCACCACCACTGTCCCCAAACTCTACTTCTGGTTCTGCTGCCGGTCCCGAGCAGTGTTATCTGCAGGTAATACAGTTACGATTCCTGTCCTTCTTGAAAGGGTTAATGGCTAAACTCTCTTTCCTGAGGCAGGCTGAGGTCTCTGTAAGTGGGGCTAAAGATCTGCAAGTAATGTTAGGTTGCCGTTAAGAAGGCAGGAGGGATAAACTATCCTGGCTCACATATAAATATTTGCAGCTACAAACAGGAGCAAGAGTAACTGGAGAAAAATGTGAAAGGCTCATGATTTTCTGTTGTCTTTTACAGTTTGCTTTTCTGGGATGAAATATCTTTTAAATAATTCTATGACAATCACAGCACAACAAACCCCACATTCCCTTCCACTCAGTTACTTTGACCAGGACTGAAACGCACGTTGGTCACTGAGTCTTGATGCCTGCCAGCGTTTTAGCCAAAGCACATATCTGCAGGAGCTGGGTCCTGCTTCTGTCTTTGCCCGATTTAAAAAGAAAAAAAAAAAAACCAAAGCAAAACAAATGTTATCGAAATGACTACCAGGCAGTTACAGCAGGGGAGATAGATACAGAAGTAACCTGTTTATTATTAAAAGATAGCTCTGAGCATCCAACGAGTGCTAGGCCACTCATCAATTAAAAATCACCTCAGGACCATAAAGCAAGCTGTGCACTATACACTCCCATTTCAGGCAGAACAATTCTAGAAAACAGCTTAAAACAGATACTAAAAATAGCAGACATCCGGTTAATAACCATCAGGCTTGGGTACATTAGTGAATAAGAGGTTTGTCTGTTTATTTGCAGGTTTTTGGCACGAAGAAATGACACAGTTCACGAGCCTCTCCTCTTTGGAGCTGAGAGCACTGCTAGTGCAAGGCTGGGCTGGCAAATCTGCAGAGATTCATGACTGCCAGTAGCAAATCCTGTAGAAAAAGCAAAGGCAGAGTTGTTAAGCATCATCTCCTCAGAACCAGGACTGGGAGTGGTGAGCCCTGGGGTGCTCTGCTCTGTCACCAGCACCTCATAGGTGGGGCGAGGCGGGGTGGAATGGGATGAAGCAACAAGGAACATCCTGGAAGGAGAGGGTGCTACTGCTGGAAACCCCTCCCGCGCCCCGGGAGAGCATGGGCACTGTGGCTCTTGTGGTGCAGAGCTGGCTCCTTGCTGCTCGCCACAGCCCCGGGCGAGGTAGGTCTGGGCTTGTGCACCAAGGGGATCACAAGCACTCTCGGAGATTAAAACAGGCAGAGGGTGAATAGGACCTATGGAATGCCGCCGCCTCCAAGGCAGAGCTGTTCCTGGCGATATATTCCCAAGCACTATGTTCAGTTTAATTTTAAATGACTCTCTCTCTGTGGCTTTCCCCAGCAGGCTTGGTTCATTAGGTCCGTTAATGCAATTAGGGATTTGACACAGCAGACCACTTGAAAAGCATCAGTTCAAAGGGTGTTTCACTGACAGCTGATGTGGCTTCTCTCTTACTCCATGGGAAAAGATGCGTGTACAAAATATGAATGCCTGAGTGTGGCATTCCCTGGACAAACTTCCTTCTGCCATGAAAAAACATGGGTGTTGGTGTGGCGCTGCAGTCTGATGGCAAAGCAGAGCTTGCGAGGCTCTGTGCTACAGCCGGGCTGTGCGGCAGAGCATCTTGGGGCCCAAACACTGCTGTGTCTCCCTGCCACCTCGGGCTCAGCCCTCGCAGCCTGGGGAGACCATCCATGCCAGAGGAGCAAGCATGGTCCCTTATCTGGAGGCAGAACATGAATAACTGGAGGAACAGAGGCACTGCTGGTCGCACAAGGCAGTCAGCATGGCCCCGCACCCCCAAAGTGTGCTTGCGGGTCAGTGGCAACACACACAGCTGTCTGCTGGAGGTGGTGGATGTCTACCATGAGCCGAATCCTACCATGGCTGCTCTTGGAGAGCAGGGTGCCTGGGAGCGACTTCCTTAGGAGGCAAGTTTCAGTCTCCCTTAAACATCATCAGTTTTCTTCTCTCTCACCTGGAGCAGAGCTGGTCAGGGTGTGGGGCAGCTCTGGCATCATTCGGACCAAGCTGCAAGCCAGGATTGAGTTGTTTCTTGCTGCATGGATTTGGAAGAGGCATGTTCTCCACGTTGTCTTGCTAATAATCTTCTGCTGAATCAGAGGACAGTCAGTGCAATGAGAGGAAAATCACTTTTCAGGGAAAGATTGATGGCGTATGCTAGAGCTGTTATGGGAATGTTGCCTGGCTTTGGACAACGAAGTTTTATTTGATAATGTGGGAGATGATCATGATCCACTTTTAGATTTCAGTATGGAATAATATACGACAGCATCTCTTGATATCAGTGGGAAAAGAGCCTATTTATGCGAGACAGAATTTGGACATGGCAAAACAGAACATCCATATGCTGCACAGTATTATGCCACCCTCCCCATGTACTTTTTTAGTTAGTTCCTTATAATTCAATATGTTCAAAATAGGGGCAGGCTGTGCTGTGTTTCTGGCACTTGTGCAAGCAGAAAATCCTGTTAGGAGCATAAAGCTGCCTAACCCATCGATTGCTTGTTGCACGCTCGGCGCCATCAATCACTGCCGTGCTGCGGCAGCCGGGGAAGGTGCGAGTGTGCCAGAAGCGTTTTGGCAAAGAGCAGTGCTGTCAGGGCTCACGGCTGTGGTTCGGGGCGGGGGGGTTTACTGCAGCGGTGAAACCGCAGCCCCCGGGCAACAGCCTTGTCCATGCCATGGACAAATGTCTTTGTGGGAGACGTGGCTGATGGGGCTGTACAGCTCCACCCCAGCCACCACGTTGTACAGCCTGGCGTGTTAACCTGGGTCTTGAAGGGTTTCCGCTTGGGTTAATATGCAGGACCCTGAGCTACAGCAGCTGTTCGGCTGTCGGGGAAGGGACAAGACATGCCCTCTGGCAGCCACGGCCCCAAGGGCCACAGCTACATCCAGCTGCTGTTCAGCCTGTAACCAGCGTGTGCAGAGTGCGCACCTTGAGAGGGCTGCGCTGACTCCTGGATTAGTTGAACACCTACGAATCTTTCAGAGGCTTGAGTATTTTTCTCATACAAACTTTATGAACTTGAACAAATTTTTCCTTAGACCATCCGACCCGTCACATCCTCAGTCTATTCAAACTACTGTCAGCCACCACATCCCAGTGTATAAACCTGGCCAAACAACTGCACCTTGCACTGTGTATGCACAGTGTTAACACGGGCTTTGCCCCTGCCAAAGGCTGGGAGCAAGTCACAGCTGAGGAGAAAGGGAGAAAGCACCTCATTTTAAAAAAAAAAAAAAAAAAAAGTGAGGTTTCTGACTACAAAGGCTTGTGCTTTGGTTAAAATGCAGGTATTGGAATTTCCTAGTCAATAAACATTCCTTAAAAAGACCTCTTTTATGAAATCTTTAAAAAGAGAAATTGTACAACCACAAAAGCCCCACAGCCCATTTATAGGATATTTATTTCTCGGTTTCATTTAGCTAAAAGCACTGCAGTGGAGACTAGTTCCTAAAGATGTGTGGATTGCCACTACTGGATTGCCATCAGCCACGCTTGGCACAGGAAGCGAGCATCACAGCCTTCTGACAACTTCGCGGACGGCTGCATCTCGTGTTGCCATGGAAATGGACCTGAGCTCACTGAAAGCTGGGTAATGGGCTCTAAAATCATCACTCCTTATACCAAAGAAATGCTGGGGTGACATTAGGTAGCAGTAGTAATAATAATAATAATGTCTCAGCTTGTGGAATATAGTCTTTGTTTGTTTTATTTTATAGCTGTTATGTTCATGTCTGTATTTGAATTATCTGGTCAAATACAACCCTCCCATTTGTATCGCGCTTACTGCCCACAGCGTTGCAGGTGTTAGATAGCACCCAGACCCAGCAACAGGGAGAACATCACTAAGAAAACGGGTTTCAGAAGGAGGATTGTTTGCTTTAACTAACTAAGCATATGGACACAACTGACCATTTCTTTTATCACAGCTGTCCTGTTGCACAACCACCTTCCACTAGTCCAGAAGTGTTTGCTTGATCCCATATTAGGATATGATCTTGAAATGCTTTTAAATCTGAGCAGTGAGCTTATCAATATATTATAGCAAAATGAGATGCATGCTTTTAATTCCTGGAAAAATCTGGCCCTCTTAGAGGATCTGCAAACATCTTACACTGAAATAATGCTGAAATTAACAGTGTGTAGGTACTCTCCACCTTAATTTGTATACTCATGGTGTGCTTATTTTTATTTATTGATCAGCTGTTTTGTGGGTAGATAAATGGGTTTTGAGGCTATTTGCTTTCAACATGTCCTTTGTCATTCCTCTGTCAAGTTAAAGGGAAAATTCTGTAACCATTGTAATCCATTTCCCAAAACCTGACTTGCCTCCTTATGGTGCCTAACAGCATTACTCAGAATGCTTTCCAAGCCTATGCAGAGCGTGTCTGCTATATTTGTTTAAAAAGATGCCTAAACTTTCTCCATTATAGTTAGAAGGAGCTCTGTGGCAGAGACTGGGTTTGCACATTCAGAGGGGATGCTGGTAATGAAGCGCTTCGCTAGTAAAAGTCATTGGGCATGCAGCCAAACTCAGATCTTAGTCTTCCTCCAGGCCATGCTTGTGAGACTCAGGGTTATTTCAGTTATATTGTTTCTTTCCAGCAGATTTTATAGGAAGAGGATGGCACTGTTTTCCTTCAGTGACTACTTTTTTCAGTCACTTCAGTGACTACTTGGAGGAAAATAGGTCTCCAAATAACCTGAATAGTTTGGCACATTAAACTCTCAGCCTTTACAAATATTGGTAGTGTTTCAAAGAATGCATTTTTAAGTGAGCAGTAAAAAGCAATTAGGCATGTAATTGTTATTTGAGAGATTTAATCCAATTCCCACTGCAGTCAGTGGGAGTCTTTACATTTACTTCAATGGGGACTGAGTCGGGACCTTATATGTTTGAAGAGAGGGAGGGGAAAAAGGAGGGGGCAAACATGTGCAAAATCAGAACTGGGAATTTCGTAAGTCTACATAAAATGCACACAACATTTGAGAGAGCAGCCATCTTTTGTTAGGCAGAAAGCATCTACTAACCACAACAGAACAAGATTGCCCGCTCCCCTCCATACAATGCCCCTTCTGTGACTTGACAGCCATATAATTAAATTAAAGGGTAGTAAACTTTTCTGAACTTCTCAAAGAAAGTCACTCGGTTTCTCTCTGTCAGATGTCACAAGACATTTAATTCATTGTATTCCTGTACCTGACAAGTAGCACAAATGTTGTCATTAAGGCAATGTATAAACCTGTAACAGGCTAAACCCTATAGAACTTACATTTAACTTATATTTAGGCCAGACATGAATGCCAGTGGAACAGGTAGATAGAAAGCTTTAATACATATTTTATGATGTTACTTTGATTGAAAGTAAAAACTCTATTTAGTTTTTAAGCTGGCAATTGGAAAGATAAACTATTTGGAGCATTCACAGTTAGTTGTGAGAATCGTGGATAGCATATCAATATCTACACTGCAGAGATCTGAGTCCAGGATTGTAAGTATTTAGTTTTTCCCTTGGCTTATGTGCAAATATATAATGACCGTGAAGATGTACAACTCAAAACCAAGTGCCCTGGATGAATCTTCAAACTTTTAAGTTGTCAGGAGTATATCTGAAGGGGAAAAAATATTATGCTTTTGTCATGGTTTAACCCCAGCTGGCAACTAAGCCCCTGACAGCTGCTCGCTCACTCCCCACCGGTGGGATGGGGGAGAGAATCAGAAGGGTAAAAGTGGGAAAACTCGTGGGTTGAGATAAAGACAGTTTCATAGGTAAAGCAAAAGCAAGCAAATCAATACAAGGAATTCATTCCCTGCTCCCCGTGGGCAGGCAGGTGTTCAGCCATCTCCAGGAGAGCAGGGCTCCATCATGCCTACCGGTTACTTGGGAAGACAAATGCCATCACTCCCACTGTCCCCCCCTTCCTCCTTCTTCCCCCAGCTCTATATGCTGAGCATGATGTCGTATGGTGTGGAATATCCCTTGGGTCAGTTGGGGTCAGCTGTCCCAGCTGTGTCCCCTCCCAAATCCTTGTGCCCCCCAGCCTGCTCGCTGCTGGGGTGGGGTGAGGAGCAGAAAAGGCCTTGACTCTCTGTAAGCACTGCTCAGCAAGAACGAGAACAGGCCCCTGTATTATCAACACTGTTTCCAGCACAAATCCAAACCATAGACCCATCCTAGCTGCTATGAAGAAAATTAACTCTACCCCAGCCAAAACTAGCCCAGCTTGTGACAAGATTTTTAGGGTAATTTTATTGTATTTTTTTCCCTGAGGTATTGCAGCATCTCATCTACAGCATTTTGTTTCCTGCAGAAAGAAACTGCAGCAGACACTTTTGTCATTACCAAGTCAGGGTTAAGTTTGTTGCCTTTGCTGAAATCTAAACTGAATAGCAGAAGATGGAGTAAATGAGCTCCTTGGAGGTCTGGTGGAGTAAACACCCCCTTTCTTTTCAGTGCAGGGGGAGAGGCGACGGGCATTAAGATGATCAGCCTGGTGTGAGTGGAAGCTCTCCATCCACAACTTAAAGGCAAGACTCTAAAACCAAATATGACACATCATATTCTCCTCTTAAAACTTACTTTCAGTCTAGGAAGAAATGGTATAGAGCTACACAATGCAATGATATTTTCATAATATAAATGACGGCTAGTAAGGAGACAGTATGCAATTCACTTCAGTGACATAGCAAAAATAAGTTTCCAAGGATTTATAGCAACCAAAATATTACTTCTGGTGATTTATAAAGCTGCACACAGATTTTCCTCTAGACAATCAGAGGAACCAAACAGAACATAGCTGCAATGATGTATTACAGTTTGTTTGACCTCGTTCCTCACAAGAACAGGGCCTTTAGATCAAATGTGTTTGCACCAAGGCTGACTCCGCTTTCCCTACTATTACTTGCCAACTCCAATAGGGCCTCAGAGAATTGACTTTTTAATCATTGGACTTTAGAAAACGTATTTTACTCTTTCACCTGAGGTGCAGATACACCCCATTTTCAAGGAGAAGTGTTATTTTCCACCACCCCCCCCCCAAAAAAAAAAGCAATTAAGGACAGAATATGAGATGCCCGAGCAGACCACCGTATCCCAGTGAAACCCTGGGGAAGGAGTGCTTTTGAGTTTTGCTGACTGACCACTGGATGCCAGTATTGTTCCACTGAAATAAAGCCTAGCCTGGCTTACTACCCCTGAAGAGGGGAGTTTAAATAGCACGGGTATGCGCAATTTTCTGCAGAAAATAAGCGGTTAGATTTGAAATTATTTTAATGGCTTTTATTGTGTTTAGACATTTGACTTTTCTCCTTGCTCAGAGCCCCTTCCCAGCAGCAATCACAGCACCAGTCTCTCCCTTCAAAGGTGCTGGTAGGGTACCCCCATCTTCTGACTCAAGAGAAGCAATTTCAAATCCACATTCTGGTCCTGCAGAATATTTAGGCATTATTCAGGAAAAGAGGAAGAGATGAATGACCTAACATTGGTCCCCAAAAAATTGGAGACCCGAACTGGGAACCTGGTCGGGCAGACTGCTAGCGAGTGGCTCGTCGTCCCTCTGAGCTGCGGTACCATGGTCCCCAGCTGACGGGGGCTGCAGTGGAGCTCAGAGCCTCTTTCAGTAGTAAGCTGGGAGTTGAATGTCAGAGAGACCTTAAGACTGGAAGAAAACAATGTTAAAAAAAATGCAAAATTTTTGCTAAACGAGTCTTTTTGTGTTATCTTGCTTTTAAAAGCTTTTTACTGTTTTTAACATTTAAAAATGTGTATATATATTTGAAACCAGACCAATTCTGCTTCTGTCTGCAGAATCACAGGAGACGGATTGCCGTATTTCTCACCGTCTGCATGTGTAGCTCCTCAAGATCTACGATGTCTCAAAGTCCACAGGAAAACCCTGCAGCTCTCAGGGCACGGTACGGTCCTGCAGCCTTTCCCCCTGAAAGGGAAGGGCTCTCCTGTCACCTCTGTGATAAGCCACAGGGTGTAGTGCTGCCCTAAAGCCCCCACACACTTGCATCCCATCACACTGTATCTGTGTAAGTATTATTTCACGCTGGTGCTTTCCATGATTAAATTCCCACTTGGAGCTGGCCCTGAGCCCTGCTCTAGTAATAGAAAGCATGAGCAACGATGCTGCTTGTGAGCCCCTCTGCTCCCAGCCTTTCTTCAGGCATTGTCCTGTGCAAGCTCTCCACACACCAGCACTGTTCATCCCTTGCTGTCTGTGCCGTGCAGCCATGCTGTGGTTTGGTTTACTCTGTTGGTCGACAGCCGGCTGAACATGAGCCAGCAGTGTGCCCAGGTGGCCAAGAAGGCCAACAGCATCCTGGCTTGTATCAGAAATAGGGTGGCCAGCAGGAGCAGGGAGGTGATTGTGCCCCCGTACTCGGCGCTGGTGAGGCTGCACCTGGAATACTGTGTCCAGTTTTGGGCCGAGAAGGACATTGAGGTGCTGGAGCGTGTCCAGAGGAGGGCAACAAAGCTGGTGAAGGGTCTGGAGCACAGGGCTGATGGGGAGCGGCTGAGGGAACTGGGGTGGTTTAGTCTGGAGAAGAGGAGGCTGAGGGGAGACCTTATCGCTCTCTACAACTACCTGAAAGGAGGTTGTAGTGAGGTGGGGGTTGGTCTCTTCTCCCAGGTAGTTAGCGATAGGATGAGAGGAAATGGCCTCAAGCTGCGTCAGGGGAGGTTTAGATTGGATATTAGGAAAAATTTCTTCACGTAAGGAGTGGTCAAGCGTTGGAACAGGCTGCCCAGAGAGGTGGTGGAGTCACCATCCCTGGAAGTGTTCAAAAAACGGGTAGACGTGGCACTTTGGGACATGGTTTAGTGGTGTTGGGTTGATGGTTGGAATGATGGTCTTAGAGATCCTTTCCAACATTAATGTTTCCTAGTTTTTACTTACATTAAAATATAATCCAGGCACCAAGCCAGGAAACATGAAATTGCTACTCTCCCCTTAATTGGTTTAGTGGTGGACTTGGTAGCCTTAGGTTAATGGTTCGACTGGATGATCTTAAAGATCTTTTCCAACCTAAATGATTCTATAATTCTATGACTCTATGAAAAAGGCAGCCTTATTGCTCTCTTTGTCTATGTCTATGTCATTGTCTATGATTTTTCCTTTCCAGGAGACAACTCTCCTAATGGTGTTGTCAGGAATGAATAGATGTTCCCCTCTTAGCTGCTCTAGTTGATATTCTAGAGGCGGTCACCTCCAGCAAGAGGTGAAGACAACAACTGCAGGTAGTAATGTCTCAAATTCTCTGCTCTAAAACTTTGTACTAAATCAGGTAATTACGTTACATACTGGCACCTAACTGTGGCTCTAAAAAAGAAGATTTTCCCTTTCCTATCGAGAGTATAAAAGGGAAATATAGGTGATTTTTTTCTTATGAAACACACACACACACACGCTCCTTCCTCCTTCTATTGGCAATTTCACACACACGAAAAATACTGGATGTTTGAAATTAAAGTCAAGATTGCTTTATCCTAGCTCAGGGATCCCTAACCTCATTTTGTAACTGCCTTTCAGAATTCAGCAAGTGTACTGCAGTCACCAGGGAAAGGTGACTGTTATCTATGTGGATATGGAGACAAAAATGACAGTATAATTTATAATCGAACCTAAAACAAATCTTCTCCATGGCTCATATTTTTTCTTTTGCAATTTTCAGCAGTTGCAGTGATTTCAGTATGACAACAAACCTTTTCCACCACATTTCCTGATGCTATTTATTTGAAAAAAGGCCTTTTTTTTTTTTTTTTTTTAACTGTGGGTCCCTTTTATGCTCCACCCCAGCTGTTTAAAAAGATTTGTCTTCCTTTCGAAAGGGATGTCTTTAACTTCTTGTAAATCCAAATGTACAGTGTAGAATGCCAGTTTTCATTTAAGAGGGACCTGATGTAATAATAATCTGTGTGTCCCAGTAGCACGTCACAGCCTAAACAGTGACTGAAGAGGCGCGTAGCACAGCTGTTACCATGCCCGCAGCATACAACGTTAGATGTTGTTTCTAAAGACATTCCAAGAAATAACCTAAGCTTACGGAGAGGGGTGTTCAGGTGGTTGCTGGAATGCAACTCCTGATAACAATTTAACAAAAATTATTTCATTTAAGGACATTTTTAAAGAGCCATTTGTTGGCCTCAATCTGTTTGTAAAGCAGCTCACTTTATTTCTTCAAATAACAGAAAACCTTTCTTAAACTATTACCCTAGAGACCCGTAAGAACAAGTTACTCATCGTGTCTTTCCAGTTCTGGACAGAGAGCTATTATGCTAGCTGTGTTTGTGATGTTTACTGTGTGGGCACAAGTGAATGAGAAGTTTCTTTGTGCAGGTTTCAGATTAAGAACTAAGGAGAAAACAACTCATATTGCCAAGATTTTTCTCACTATCTTTAAACATTTAGATTTTAAAATATTTTCTTCTTTTTCAGTTTTGTCTTTGCTTTTCTGTTGCAGGTGCAGTGTGCAGGAGGCATGCCAGCTATGCGCAGAGACAGCATGTCTTGGCAGAGCTGAGAGATACAGCTCACTTCCATATTGTTGCCCTTAAAATTTACTTTAAACTAAGTATTTGATTTTATTTTTAAGATATTAACTTGCATATTGCATTTCTGCAAAATAGTTTCAGCTGGCGATCTGTCTTGACATTTACTTTTTTTTCTAACAGGTAATGGTACTGGTGCACGTGGAGTTTAAGTTGTATGTAGGCACTCATGCATCAGCACTTGCCAGACCGCAAGGTGGTATAGAATCTCATACACAATTGTTTCCTTATGCTTTTGCTGAGCTCATCCTAAAATGAAAAAGAAAGGATTTCGATTTATGTGTCTTTAAGCAGTAAACTCACCCTAGCTCAGACTATACTCCAGTGGCCTGACATGAAGCACCTCTCTTGGGAGAGGCATTGTTTGAAACTAGTCACAGCTGAGGATGCTTAAAAACCAGAGTATCAGCTGTGTTCACCGTGGATAACTGTAGTTTAATTGCTCTGCAAGCTCATCACAGACCAGCTGAAGAGAGCCAGGATTGAAATCATTATGTTATGTTGCTTTTCTGACACTCAGTGTTACTTTGTGGGCCTCACGCTGAAAGGACTGTACTGTGGTAAAATATTATTCTAGAAATTTTATTTTCCTAAATATTTCACTGTATGGTTGATGGTGGCACTGGGTGAAAGCTTTAATTCTTCTCTTGTGACACGTGTATAATTCTTTTTACAGTCAATAAATGATGCTGCAGTAAATTTTCTCATGGAAAGAGAAGATTTGTACTTGCATGCAGCATCACTCTTGGTAGCTCCGAGGCCCATGCTGCTCCACAGGAGTGCAAAATGAATGGTGAACTCGTGTGAGAGTGTCAGGGGCGTATTTCTATTGAGATTTAATTTTTAAAAGTATATGAGTCCTAATGATCTGAAATTGGAGCTAAGAAAATAAATGACAGCCCTTGCTTGTGGAATGGACTTCCCTGGAAACAAACCCAGTACCTCAGCTCCCACATGTTTAAAATTGTAACACCCCTCCTGCTCCTTTTTATCTGATAACCCTTCAGAGTTCAGGGTTCTGCGTGTTATTTTTGGGGTGCTGAACAACACAGACATGTTTATTTGCTGACAATAGAAAAAGTCTCATTTCCATGACTGGGGAGAGGTCAGATAAACCAGAGACTGTTTCTGCAGACACCACGCTAACACTCTTCATTCACCGTTTTCCCTTGAAACGCTATTTTGCTGCTTTTCACAAGCTGTGGGAGCTTCTCTTCATTTCCCTGATGCTACTTTTCGCTCTTCCTCCTTTACAAACACCTTACAACAATTTCAAACACTTCTGCGCGCCTTAGTGTTTGGTAATGACACTTGCCCAACTATCTCAGCAGCTATCCGAGTGAAGGAGAGCGGTTAAATGCACGAGATTCAGTGCCGTTAAGCCCTGCCTATAGTGATATTTCGTGAGCGTGAGATGCTGAACAAATGTTTGTGAAGTTTTTTCAGATGGAGCTTGAAGCAGACATGCAAAATATTGCACATATTCTCTGAAGATGGTGTACGTGTAGCATAGGACAGGGTGGGAAGAAGAACAACTGTTTCATGGCACGAGTTGCTATAGCTACTAAGATCAAAATTTTTCATGAAGTATCTGCACCACTGAAACCCTTCAAAACAGCTGAGTTAAATGGCATTGTCTGCGCTGCTCCTTCCTTCATGGAAGCAGTCTCTTGAACTAGAAATAGTCTGAAAGATTTCAGAAGTGAACCTGAGTTGCTGCAGGCATTGTAGCCACCTGATGTTTTATCTTCCTCCAAAGGACTTTGGAGTAAATCCAGTAAAAGCTTACGTGGTGCCTGCCTCCCAGAATGGAAAGGAAAATTTGAATGCCTATGGTGCCTGTATCATGCGTGGAGATAGTTAAGAGGTGAATATCTGCTCCGATCTTTAACCAGAAATAAGGCTGCTGAGACAGAAGTGTGAGGGTGTAGCTCCATGAAAGGGATGAGTGATCTAATGCCTCATTGACACTAAAATGGAGAAGACCCCTTCCTCTCCCCATTTTTTCTTTTCCCTCTCTCCTCCCCTGGATTATCTTGTACTGGCTCTAGCATATGTGGAACCCTCACTTGCCACACGGTTCGAGCACTAGCCCAGAAAAAAAACCCAAAACCCAGAATTAGTGAGCTGAACTGACTCAGCTGAGGCTGCAATAAAAACCAGGGCCAGTGCAAAAGCATGATAGTGTAGACGAGTTTGGGGAGGAGGAGTGGAACAGTGATAGCACATGATTTGATTGGCACCTTGTCACCACCCTGAGGCTCTCCTGTTCCAAAGTTTTGCCTGAAGTTTCTTTGCTGTGGAGCCAGCATCCTTGTGTTGCACCACCTTGGATCCCTGATGCTCAGCTTGCTTTCTGTGGCACTGCTTTGGCACAAAGACTTGGGTGGGGGATGCTCTGATCAAGCCACAACGCCATCTCATCCCAGGGATGGTTTGGTGAATGCTGGTGTGCTTGGCCAACACCTGGGGAAGGATAGGCATCTTTTTCTCTTTTTCTCTACCTTTTGTGATCTAACAGGGATTAGCCTGAAATCTCACAGTCCAAGTGCAAGAGCAGAGGCAAATTCCAGCCAAAATTTGGATGTCTTTTAGATGCTGAGCCAAGTGACTGTCACGTAGTGGGGCAGGGGGAGAGAGGAGGGACTGCATCACACAGGTGGGCTTAAGTGTGTAAAGTTCACCTAAATCCTGCTGTAGGTCTCTGCATCTTTGGGGCCTCCAATGGGCCCTGCACAGGTAGAGGTATCTTTTAAACTCACCGCAAGCTTCTCAAGTGGGAGCTGGAACCGAGAACAGACTTTAAAGCGCTTACCGGTGCACAGCACAACCCACAGGCTAGCTTATGGGGTTATTTTTATGCATCTCCACAAAGAGACGTGAAAGCCCTATGAGCTGGGCTTTGTTGAGACACAGTTCTTGCATCAAGAGACAATAAAGGAGTCACAGGCTGCTCCTGGCCTATTGCATAACAAGATCAGGCGTTTTAATGAGCTTCTGCTAGTCCATGGTTCATCAGCCCTGCTGATTGGTAATGAAGCAGGACACTGCTATAGAAACCACTCCAGCAAACAGCATTTTTGATTGTACTTAAGAAGATGAGTTTGAATTGAAATGCAAACAAACTGTGGATCAGCCCATTTCTTTCTGAATCGTAGGAGCCTGGTTGCTCTCCTGTCCATGTCACAGTTTAATCCAGTCTGAATTTAAGTTTTTAGAGGTATTTTGTATATCTCATTTCCCAAAGCATCCAGTTTCCCCTGGTTCTTTAATATTTTTCCCATTAGAATTCTTAATCCCACTTTTTAGCAAAGGATTACAAAGAAGAAAGGAGAAATACATCTTCAAAATTTCTTTAATCATTTATTCTATAAACTATGTTTATAAAAGAAATGGGACTAAAATTAATTTTAAGGATAATGGTCTAATATCACAGAGAGGAATGGCTATGAAATGACAAAAGGTTTTTTCTAAACTTCTGAATTATAAAGCAAAACAAAGTCAGTCTCCAGATAATTCCATCAATTAGGTTCAAGCAAACCCAAGTAAAGAAGGGAAAAAAAACTGTTTAAGGAGCTGTACTTTTAAAATTTGGGTTACTGTCAAAGACCTGACATCCATTACAGGATATTTATGATGTTACTCCAGACAGCACAAGAAATACTTGATGTTACCCTCTAGTGTACCCCTTAGGAACCAAAACCTCCAGTGACACCACCCTTTCCCTACACCAAAATCCTACCTATACGCCACCTTGTTATGAACCACTTTAGAAAGGTTTTAATTCTCACTGTGGTTTGTGAAGACCACATCATACCAGATTGGTGTATTATCAATAAAGAACTGTGTTGGGCTACAGTTTTTCATACAGTAACATTTCCTCTGACTTTCTTGCCTGAAAGCATCCCACAAAGACTTCTCCTTTCCTGACCAGCCCTTTTAAAAAAAAAACATAACCCAAACCCAACCCATGATGCACAGCAAAGTGCTTGGGGAGTTCTCTTTTGAATAGCATCGACTTCAGGAACAGCTGCTAAGATCAAATGGACAAAGGGAATTCAGCACCACCCACCCCATGTATTATCTTTTAAAGCTCTGGGAGCTTAATCCTTCCCATGAACAAAGTCTGTTGTCCCACTTGCCATTACCACTAACATGCTATACTCTGTGTAAGTCTGCTTCCTCTTAAGAGTGCACCTGCAGCAAAGCTGCAGCGTACAGATCCAAAGTCTCTGCAATTAACCTGAGTCATAAAATGAAACATTTCTTCTGCACTGGGAGGAACGATTTCCTATCACCTAAATGACTCTAAAAAGAATGTATTGTTGCTAAAAATATTTGTTACTGTTATTGCAAGGGTACTGAAAGCCAAAACAATAATCAGTATTCCTGCAAGCTGTGGGAGTGTGCTTCCTACACAGCACGAACCGGTCAGTTTACTAGCCCTATATAATTCTTTTTCATCTGCCTGGAGAAGTAATTATGGTCTGCCCGCAAAAAAGACAAATAACCTTACTTTCAGTCTTGATCACAGGAGTATATTTCATTGCTGGAGTTAAATTTTGGTGAGAATTTTGAAAGGCTGATTTTGACCTTATTCAGCATTTTTCCATTCTTAGGCTGACTTTTAAAAAACCAGAAATGTTGAATGAAAAATAATCTAGATGCAGAGCAAGCAGCGTGTAAGAGATGTAAAGAGGTTTATCACAGCTACGTTTGTGGCAGGAAAACCTACAAGACTTATTTTCCTTTGCGATTCGATCCCTTGTTGCACGCCGCAGAGCATTGGTCTGTCTACTTTGTGATCCTACCAGTGAAAACCCTAATGTATGACCGGTATCCTGTCTTACCACCTTCTTACATTGAAAACACAGAAAAATAATAAAAAATTGCCAACTGGGGTGAATAACTGAATTTATGAAAGGGTATATAACTATATAATCTATTAAAAATAAATCTTTTATGTCCTAATTGCTGCTATTTTTCTGTGAAGGTAGCTTTTCAGTCATAACAGCCATCCTGGCTACTGCATTTTAAGCCTCTTTTCTGCCAGTAATCCATTTGTTATCTCTTGACCTGGGCTAGAACACCCTAGCTTTCGACAAACTGATAAAAATAACCCTCAATCTCTTCACTTTTCTCGTGTTTAGACCTTTGTGATTATTTGCACTGAATTCTCCAACAGAATACTCTCATCAAAGGTACATGTAACAAGAAGAGTGGACCAATAAAGCTAAGTTTACAGAGAATGGAGCTGAATATTCTTTAGAGACTCATTAGTCACTAGAAATTAAAACGTTTGCTGTATTAAAAATGTAATTTTACTCAGCTGAACCTGTTCCGGTCACCTTATCTTTAAAAACAAAACCAGAATATGGTTGATAATATTGAAAATTATCGTTAATTAACCTGGAAATAAATTAGGATGAAAATTTCAAATTAGGAAAGACAACATAAAAACGGACCTCTTCTCTGTACCAAAATAAAAGAACAGAGAGATGTGAGATGTCAACAGACTTACAGCAACACACAGGACTGAGAATTAGATGTTGCAGTTACACAGATGTACGATGGCAGAATTTGGTGTACTTGGGTATGAAGGCGGTCGGCATCGAGAAAAATCAATGAGGATGTCACTGAGTCAGCGAAGGCTGCAGTCTTGCAAATGCTAATAATGAAGGTAATCAAATCCTATGGATCATGATTACTCAATTAATTTTACTGGGTTCTATTGGGTAATTTTATTAAAAGCCTCACATATTTAGTGAGGTAATGCTAGACAATTTGATTGATATTCTCTGGGCAACGAGGCATGTGCCAGACTGGCTGTCTTGGTGTTCCTCCACCACCACTCCCAGCCACGGAGATACGTGAGGTCTCCCACGGGGAGGCATTTTTGTGATGTCTGGGCAAAACTTGCTCTTGGTGAGTGCCAGGAATTCCTGGTGTTCAAATCAGCAATGCCTTTGTTTCAGCCAGCACCAGGTGAGTCCTGAGATCAACTATGAAGCTGTCTTCTTTAAAGTGTATTGTAGGGAAATACAGTTTTTAGACTCACTGGATAGCAAACCGATACGGGGAAGGCCTTCTTACGCTTTTGCAAACAGCCGCTGAAACTGCCTGCAGGGAGAAAAAAAGCAGCAACGTCCAAAGGTACGGGCTAATATTTAATGATGGATTTGTCAAAGCTAGTGACCGCTCTGTCCTCTGCGAAAGGCGATGGCGTTCTGGGCCGAGTGTTAGGTAAGGAGACATAACTCAGGTGCAGCAGCGGAGGGCCCCGGCCCTCACGGGGACTTCTGGCAGCCAAACTACCAGTCTACCGTCTTCTCTTCCCCTCACGGCCGCCGCACCAGCGGGGCCTGCGCTGCTACCTGCCTCTCCTCGCCCTCAGGATCGGGCCAACAGGTGCCATAAGGCGCAGCTAGCGTGCCCGGGCCCTGCTCGGCCGCCATCGGCTCCGCCACCGGCCTCCACCCGCCGAGCCGGTGCAGGCCCTTGTTGAAGGTCTCCTAGCAACTGCTCGGCCAATGGCGGCGGGGGGGGGGGGTTAACCCCGCGGGGCCCGGCGAGGGGCCGCAGCGGAGCTTGTTCGGGAGCCGCCTCTTTCCTCCTCCTCCTCCTCCTCACCGGCGACTGGGGAGGCGGTGTTCCGCGGGGCTGCCGTCCCGCCTGTGAGGCGAGGCGGGCAACGGGCGCTCGGCGGCCGTTAGGAGCGAGGCGCGGCGGGTGACGGGCGCTCGGCGGCCGTTGGAGCGAGGCGCGGCGGGTGACGGGCGCTCGGCGGCCGTTAGGAGCGAGGCGCGGCGGGTGACGGGCGCTCGGCGGCCGTTGGAGCGAGGCGCGGCGCGGCGCGGGAAGGAGGGAGCGGGAGGGCTGAGGGAACCGGGCTCTGCCTGCCCGCCCGCCCGCCGCGAGTGGGGCAGCCCGGAGCGGGGTGGCTGAGGGGAGCGGCGTTTCCGCGGTCTGGGCTCGCCCTGGGCCGGGGGAGGGCTGCGGGCGGCGCGGGGAGCGGGGGAAGCCTCTCTGGCCGCGGCGATGTTGTGGATCTTGGTCTGTGCTCCTTGTCAGGCTCCGGCTGATCCGCAGGGACGAGGGAGAGCTGGGTTGGCGGCTTGGCTTATCCCACCCCCCTCCGCCCTCCCCCGCTGGAAGGCCGCGTTTTGTTCATCTCTTTGAAGCTACAAGCGGTGGATGCTCGAAGAGGTGAGAGTCGTAGAGCTTTCTACTGAGTCAGTGAATTTGTGACTGCTCGGGTTAGCTGGTAGTTTCACGTGATGTAAGAGTAGAGGTTCCATAAAGGATTTTGGCTTTTTTAATCATCACTTTGCTCAAAAATAGGGTTTTTTTTTTTCTTTATTCGCAGTAAAGCCCATTTCAATTTGCAGATCAAACCATAATGCAGGATCAGTTTGTAGTATTCCTGCATCCCCTCTGTATGTAGAATGCTCTGCTGCTTTCTGTGCTGTCAGTGAAATAGTTACACGGGGCTCCATATGCTACAAAGGTATGATAGGAATTTCAGGGCAATGACTTAAAATAGGAGGCATGCGAAGTAAAATGTGAATGTATTGGGTAAATTTTAATAGTCAACTTAGGAGACCTAGAGAAATGATTTGATGCCGTTGATGGAGATTTCAGATTATAAGTATTCAGGGGGGAAGATGTTGTTTCTGGTTTTTGCAGGGGGGGAAAGCTGTGGTGCTAATATCAGTTATCATTTGGACTGGAGAGAGCATAGGAGATACCAGATGAGGTGATACCAGGCTCGTTAGGGTCAATAGCTTGTCTCTGAAAGTGGCTGGCAGCAGATGCTAAGGAAAAGATTGTAAGTACAGGCTGTTTGTACAGCAATGCTTTTATCTGTGTATCCTCCCAGTATACTGCAGTCTGGAGCTGAAGGATTTCTGAGCAGAGGTTGTACCTCTCTTTAAATTTAATAGCTGCTGGTGGCTATCTTTCAATGAATTGGAGCCAGTTTACATATTTAGCATTCACAGCACCTCATGGTGATGCGAGTCCACAATGTAACTGTGTTTTATATCGGAAGAAATATTCTTATTTTCAAGCTTTTGCGCCGAATGTTTCATTTCATTCTGCGTAACTGTTGTGTTAAAAGCAGCAGTGAATAATTATTTTCTGTGCATTTGTCCTATTTCTCTAGCTGTTTACTCTTCTGGCTGAAAAGTCATTGCTTATTAGTTTCTTGTATGACAGCATCGGTTGACCTTCTTGCACCATTTTCAGGTCTGTTCTGTCTTTTATACAGGGAAGGTTGTACCTGCGTGTGATATTTAAGCTGGGGAAGCTTAGTGTTCATACAGAGACATTATGATGATCTCTTTTCTGTCCTCTGTTCCAATGTTCTCTTAACTACCTGTGAGCTGTTATTTCCAGAGGACTGTGACCCTGGGATCTCTTTCTGCATATGATAATACCTAACTAGAGGCTGTTGGTTTAAGTACGTAGCAGAGTTGTCTTTTTCATTGTGTTAGTTTGTGTTTATGAACATGGAATTTCAGCTGCTGATTTTTATCATCCATTTGCTTAGTATGAGGACAACCTTCTGCAGTTCTTGTCATTCAGTCTGGGTGTTTATTTTTCTGCATAACTCTGTACAGTACAGGAGCTTTCTCACTTACCTGCTCATCACCTTTTTAAACTTACTGAACAACAGAGATGCCTGCACAGACCCCTTTGGGATGCTAATTTTTGTCTCTTTGGGACTTTCATATGATATACTTTTGTACCCTCTCCTCACCCTTCTTTAACTTATTCCTAAACTTTGCCCTTCCCCATCTATAATTGGTTGTTAATAAATCCCCTGACATCTTAGTTTAAGAGCTTTTGGTAGGAAACACTGTGAAAAGCTCTTTGGAAATCCAATTGTGCTGTCTTGCCCAGGTATGTTGGCTCACTACTTCTTCCAGAGCAGCGTGGCAGACTTGTTAATGTTCCTTCCTTCCACAGAAGGTATGCTGACATTTCACCAGTCCTGTTTGTTTGCAATTACCAAGCCTGTTCTGTGACACTTCTGGTTTGCTCCATAGAAACCTAGAATTTACAGGAGAACAATTCCTTAAATTCCCTGGCAATCTTTAGAGACATTAGTTACAGTTACCATCTTCCATTCCATGCCTGATTTAACTTACAGGTTATATAGTACTGAAACTTGTGAGTTTCATCATTTCTGAGATCTGGAATGCTAGTTCTGGCTCTACCCAGTAAATATTACCAACTTTAGGAACTAGTAAGGTGGTGATTTGTTTCGGGTTTTTTTTCTTTCTTTCTTTTTAAAAGTCATCTGCTTGCAGAGACAGCCAAGCTATAAAGTTTGGCTAAAGCTGATCTCGGGAAAAGGAGGAGGAACTGCAGAAGACGGTTTCTGAGATTTTCCTCTTGGGTATCTGGGACGGGGGAGGCTTGGTAGCAGAATGTTCTGCTCTAGCTACATGTAGTAAGTAGTTTGTGAAGGCAAACAGAGGAATACAATTTTGGAGATTAATAAAAATAGTGCTATTGTTTAGTAACAGGAAAATGCCAATGTGAAGGTCCATAGTGTTAGTTCAAAATGGGGTAGGAATTCAGGAGCCAGATGAAACATTCCCATGTGTTTCTATTTTTTCAGTGATTGCATTAACAGAATCTCAGTCATCTGTGTATGTAAAAGGTAGAGTTGACTTGTGAGGTAGTAGATCAAATTATATTCCTTGTAACCTGAGTGTTTGAGGCAAAGACCATGACGGAACAGTCATCGAACATTGGATTTTATCAGATATGAGGGTATATTCTTGTGTGGTTATAGGTGTTGAGAAGATCAAATAAACAGTTATTTTCTTAAAACTATTGGGTTTTTTTTATTTGTTTAGTTTTTTTGAGTAAAATGGAACAGAAATGTAGTTGGGATTTTCTGTGTATGATACGCTCAGAATGAAGCGCAGACTTAATACCTGCAGGCTGGGTGGTTTGACTTGCCTTTTCACATTACTTTTGACAATACTGAGAAGTTTAGCTGGAAATTTGACATTACTTAAAGATCCCATAGAAGGTAGATAAGTGGAGGGATTCCCCCACCCCCCCTTTTGCAGTTAATAGAATAATGATTAAATTGCCACAGTCTTGTAAATGTGGGAGGAAAGATCTGGGGTCTGCTTTGATTGCAAGACCCATCATTAAAATTGCAGTATTAAATAAAGGCCACTAAAACTGTAATAGATTTTTAGAGGAAGGAATGCTTTCAACTATACAGTTATCACTGGATATGATATGCATATGTTAGTGCTAATTGTAAACTGTGTTATTAAAACAGCTGTAGAGAGAGCATAAGTGTCAGAACTCTAGGGAGGGAACATGGACTTTCATGGTGATTACATGAATTAAAACAAGTAGATGTCTTATGACATTATCAGGGATATATTTGTAAGCGTACAATGTCATGACTGGAGTGTACCCTAAATTTACATAGGCTGATGTGTCTTTGTGTCTATCCGGATAAAAGCCATCTGCGTGGCATCTGTGGATTACTAGACAAATGTAAAAGCTTTAAGCAGATTTCACAGCTCCTTTTAGGATACAATTTTAGTAGAAGGAATCGTATTGACCTTTAATGCTAACTATGCACACACACACCCCCCCTCCAATTTTACAAGTTGAAACATACATATCAGAACTTGTAGTATTTGAAATATACAGAGAAGGAATGTTTGTGTGACAATTTCTGGTGGCTACTGACTTTTTAAACTTTTTTCCAAGACATTATGATATTGGGGGCTGGTAGAAACCACCTCTCCAAAAATTGCCTTTCCTTATCTTTTCTACCTTGGAGGGAAAAAAGCTTTCTGGGTTACTAGATACTGCATTTCCCACTTGTGTCACACCCTGTGTAGGTTAGAGATGACCAGATGGTGTAATACGATCACAGCACAGTGCTGTGACAAGCAATTCTCTTCTGATTGTCTGAATGAGTTTTACAAACCCAGTTACAACTACTCCTTTTCAAGTTTAAGCATGACATTAAGAAATTCTAAGTATGCTGCGTTGTGTAAAGTTTATAATCCTACTTCTTACTGCTCGTGATCTTTGAGTTGTGATATGGTCTGAACTTAGTCTTACTTAATCAGGTTTCTGTCTTGAATCTTGGCACATTCATTGTCTATCCCTACCCTGTCAGGCAAACAGTAATTTTAAGAACAGCTCCTTTCAGCTCTCTGGGCCTGTGAAATGTACTATTTTTTAAGTTTATTCTAAACTTGTTCTTGAAAAGAAAGATGTATTTCTTAATAAATCATCTATAAGTTTGCGGAACTATTCATGTAGGTATTTGTCAAAATTCCCTATGTGCCTTCCTAAGCATCAAGTTCTGGTATGTTATTACCATGATGGCTTTTTCAGATTCTTGGGGGTTTTTGTACTTCACTTGTTCCAACAAGCACTTGAATGCCTTGGTTTGATTACTGTTTCCTTGGTATTAATCAAGTGTAAGCATTTTTGGGGTTGTTTGGGGTTTTTTTTGTTTGCTGTTTAGTTTTTTAGTTGCAGTGAGATCGCTCTGCTGTTGTATTCATGCATGTGAAATTGGGTCCCAGAGCCTTGTTTTTTGACAATCCACCTAGGTCTTGTCCATCCCAGGAATTTCTTGCTTGGGACAGGAAGTGACACTGCCAACTGGCAGAATTTCATCTGGCAAGCACTGGCTTGTCACAGGTTTTTGGGCACGTCATCGAACCTGTTGGTGAAGTAACTGCAACAAATCCCTGTGTACAGAGAATGGGCGCAGAAGGAAAATCATGAAGTAGTTACAGCAGTTTTGGCTGTTCAGAACCCAAAACCTTCTTACTACTTCTGTTTGGTTAAAGCCTTTCTGTGTTAACTAGGATAGCTTAGGGAGACCCCCAAAGTACTTTTAAGTCTCACGTATTATTTTATTATTCTTCCATAATTACACAAACTACTGCTTCAGAGTTACACATTTTCCTCCTCTTCATGAATATGTTTCTTGGTATGTTATGGTGGTTAAAAAGAGTGTTGTAGGATACTAGAGTTGAAGAGTCCCTTCTGAATACAGTGCATCTAAATTAGTTTTGCATCCACACCATCTTCATCAGGAATGCTCGTCTTCAGCTCTTGCATACTTCAGTGAGGCTATTCTGAGCTGTGTCGCTCCAGAGGAACTGCCTAGACTGGGAAGGAAATGTATCTGATGGATCTTAATCACTAGACAGCTTTAGAAGTCACGGCTAAGGTCCTGAACTGGCAATAGAAGCCACATGGAACTGATGAGATGATCTTAGCATGGGACTAAAGGCTTGTAGCATTCCCTTTTTGCAGCTGACACGGGCTTGTCTTGTTCTGCACATCCAAGTTTAATTCGAAATAGAGTACATAAAGATGATTCAAGTACAAAATGCTGACCACTCTGAAATGATTACTGCTTCAAAGCTACTGTACTTGTTTGATGACACATAACAACTTAAGATACTTTGGGGTAGATGTTTAACAGTTGAAGGAAGTTTTTGAGTTTGGCACTTTCCAAATCTTGAAATTGCTGAGGGTGGCTTTTAATCTGATGTATTAAATAGTGTGCAGTGTACTGCAGGTGATCTTTTCAAGACAAAAGGATGTAGAGCCTTCAAGGTTGATTTAATGTGAGAAGAATAAAGTTGCATTATCTGGTCTTCACTGTACTGCCCATGTGTTCTTGCTTTCTCCGTCTTCACTAGATGTCCTTCTGAGCCTGAGTTTGCGTGTTAATTTTCTTTGTGTCCTCTTGCTGGTGTACCTAGAAACAGGGTGTCACTAGAGAGTAGTCTTGATAAAGCATCTGCACTGAATGAATCTGCACGTGGCTTGCAGGGCTAAAATGTAGAGAATCATTGCATTCCCACACCTGGACTACTAGTCCTGTTTCTGCTTCCAGCCAAACATTGTTTGGGGTTATAGATGCTGTGCCAGAAGAGTATTGTCAGTGTGGAGAGACCTGTGGGTTGGTAATACTGTACTTTGAGGGAATTTGGGTGATAAGATCTCATAATGGGTATGCAGTCTCTCAAAGAATAAAAGCCAGTTTGTTTGAAAGTAACAGGATATCTGAAATGTGAGTAGTATTTTTGTGGACTTTCCAACAGTGCTTAATAGAATTTGTGTCTCTTGAGTTTCTTAACAACCTTTTGAAATACCTTATTAGAATACAGGATTGCGATGCCAATAATGAGAATATACTTGTAGCTTAATTTGCATTCTTTTTCCCTTATATTTGCAGGTTTCTCTATTTGATGGATCCCACAGAAACAAAACTAACATGTAAGAAAAGTGTGTCCTCTTAATCCTTAGTTCGACTTTGAATTCCGTTTTTAAAAGCACAGTTGTTTTGAATGGGTGGAAAAAAAAAAAAGGAAAGATTACCTTGCAGATTTCTGCTATGAAGTAAATTACTGTCTCCAGAATCTGAACCTTCACTTAGTTAATTTCTGGACATCTTGGTTTTACGGGGAAAAAAATTGAAAAATGTGCATAAGTGAATATGGGCAGGGAGAAAGCAGAAAAAAACATTTCTTAAACAAGAACAGCCACTGGATTGTTGCATTGACTGTGCTTTCTTGCTGTCTTACGTGTACTTTCTGATATGTAATTTAGTAGTTCCTGCAAGCTTTCAGTTCATCTGAGGAATAATTGTTTACCCTTTTTATCCAAGTCAATTTATGAACCTGGAGGAGTATTCATCCAGCTGGATATTTTATTTTCTAGTGCTCAGCATTCTGTAACATGGCTGTGCACCAGTATGATCTCTTAAAAACTTGGTGTAACTTTGGGCACCGTGTTCTGTGCTTTGAAATGTTGATAAGGATTCTTACTGTCTCTGTGTCCTCAAGAGACCTTATGGATAACAGAGCACACTCCCCTCCCCTTCTTTCCCCCTCCCCCCCCCCCCCCAAATGATAGCTTTTTTCCACAGTGATAAAAATACCAGGTTTTGGTGTCAGAAACTTAGAAGTTGCTTATCCAGAGTGCGTTTATTGGAACATTAGCTGGGGGGAGAAGGAGGATAGGCAAAAAATCCCTGTGCTCTAACAGTGTACAGAGTCCATCTAAAACTGACTTGAGATTTTATTCCAAAGTGTTAATTGAAAAAAAGGGGGGCTTCTTTCCTGTCAGCTGGAAAGTTTGTTTCCCTGAAGTATTATTGTTCACATAACAGCTGATGGGTTGTGCTGTCCAAATATTAAGCATCCAAGCTGGATTTTAAGTTTCCAGCAGTGCGGTAACTCTAATGCTATTATGGGCCTTCTTACTGGGAGGTGGAGGTAGGGTGAGGGGACAATCGGTTTGTTCTTTCTTATGAGTGTGTGACTTTCCTTTGGTTTCCAGAGGGCCAGTGCTGTACTGAGTGGCTGTGCCAACAGGGTAAGGCTTCTCCTATTTGTTTTCTTCAGCAACTTTAGAGATTTCTGCCAAGAAGCAAGCAACTTGCCAGGGAAAGGCAATATAACTAAATGTATAAGTTTAAATTAAATTTAAATGGCTAAATATTTATTAGAAGTTCCTTTGCCCTCTCTCTGCCAATATATCTTCTATAGAGCCTTTATTATCCTTCTCTTTAAGTAATAATCCCACTGACCGATTTATGTTAAACTTCACATAAGTTTATCTTAATAAAGTTGCTTCCTGGTTATATGGCAGGAAATTATTTAATATTTGGCTTGCTGTGTTTTCTCTGATGTACATCAACAGAAACAACTGAGTTATCTACAGTGTGAGTCTTTATTATTTTCATGTGTGCATGGCATTTTAGCTTTAGTTAATGGTTTACAAGACTTATTTAAGTTTGAGGCTAACTAAATATAGGTAGATGCATCATTTTTAAAGCGTAATATTTGCTGCGCTTACTGTGTTCCAAATGCTGTGTAAAGAAGTAGAAACATTTCATGTGGCTCAAGTCCAATAGTCACTCTCCTATGCCTGCTTTAATCTTCTAGCTGTATTAGCTTCTATTGTTAATCTAAAATGCTCTTGCTATTTTAGGAGATGCCTACGTAACACACATTGCCAGCAATTGTACTAAATACTGCTGAACCAGTTGCTCAGGTACCCTGCCTGTCTTTGTTGCTATGGGAGATTGGAAGACTATTACTGTGCCAGTGCTGTCATCAGGTAAATTGGTAATATTTTGAATTTAGTGGATTTGCTAACTTTACCAGCGATGTTATAGCTGCTAAAGAGAGAGAAAGAGGTTGGAGTTTCGTGCATGACATATTTGACTAGTCAAATCAAAATGTTAAATAATATGAAGTACATACAGCGCTTCGTTTTGGATTGAGTCCTTACAGAAATACTGGTGCAAAATACTGTCCTTTCACATATATATAAAGGTTCTGAGACTTTTCAGTCACACTTTTTTTTTTTAAATCACACCTTTCAGAGTATCTTGCATTTTCAGAGGTTTCTTTACTTGTTCTATATTCTTTTGCCCCATAAATCGATTACAAATGTATTAAAGGAGTAAATATTTTCTTGCCTACTTCTGCCTAGTGGAAGAGTAAATTACAGCATACACTTAATGTGAGTAAGGATATCATACATTCTATAAGAATTCTCACTCAATGCACAGCTTTTGTGCCTGTGTAGGGGGGGAAATAAAATTTAAAAATTGTGTTGTAGCAAGCCAATTAGGAGAAAATTTGGGCAGTTTGGCAGTTTTTTTCTTGGCAGACAAGTAAAATTTGAAAGATACAATACCTTAACATGTTACCGAGTTTTTAAATCTTCAGTGGAAGCTTATCCTTTTTTTTTTATTGTGAAATGTTTAAAAGATGTCATTCTAGATGAAATTCTAAGCTCTAGAATTGTAAATGTCTGCAACTAATAATTTGAGTAGTTAGGGATTTGATTTTTTAAATTTTTGTGATGTGTCCTAAACTATTAGCCCTGACTTGTTTCTTAATGTTTTTAACTTTTAGATAGCAAAAATATTTTTCACTATACCTCAGAGAAAAAGATATCTCCCCCAAGCATGAACTCACAAGTGCTACGCTTGCCACTGCCTTCATCCAAAAGCACGCACAGCTTTTTCAGTGCCTTCTGCACAGAAGAGAATATTGAACAGAGTATATCCTATCTCAATAGGGTAAGCCAGATCATCTTGTTTATTGGAGGTTGCGTGAAGGTGACATTAAATCAGTTGTGGTAGTAAAGATTCACTGGATTAAGAAGGCTTCTTTCTCAATGCTCAGAAGCCAGAGTTGGTGGGGAATAGGATTTTTTTTCCCCCTTCATGTTGGTTTTCACTCAATATTGTTTCTCTCTGTTGGAGAATTGCAAGAGATTGATCCAGTTATTTATTCCCCCTCCCGCCTTGTCTTTTACCAGGAATTGACAACATTGGGCTTTCCTTCTATTTATGCAGAGTCCAAAGGAAAAGAAGTAAATTTAATATCTCTCATAAATTGCATGAATGAATTGCTTGTACTGCAGCACAAGAACCTTCGAGCTCAGGAAGAAGTAGAAATGCAGCATCTGAAACTGGGTAGCGATATGGATCACTTACAGAACTGCTATGCTAAATTAAAGGTAGAAAACAAGATAATTCCACCAATATTATACAGCACTTATGTTTAACAGATACTGTACATTCTTAACAGTGAGTGCTTTTTTTATTTTTTCTCCCCAGTACTAATCTGCAGTTGTATTTTTATGTGCATTTTGGGTTTTTTTGACAACTTTTTCAAGAAAATTCCTTTAAGTGAATGAAATGTGGATTAATGAGAGAACTGAAAACTTATTTAGAATTATGGCCTCTTTAATCAAGGAAGAGGAAAGACTGTTTGGATTGAAAGTGTTAATGCATGCTGTGGGTGAAAATGTTAAACGCTTCAGTTCATGTCATTCAGTACCACTTAAAAGGATATGCCCAGCTCTAAAAGATAAATTCCCAATATAATTGTAAACAGTAAAACTGTAGGTAGCTTTTTCTAGTGTGTGTCACAGGGTTATTACCAGTCTTTCTCCGTATCTGTAGTTTTTTCCAATTTTTTTTCTTTGTTGTTGTTGTTGGGTTCCTTGGATAGCCGGCTACAAAGTCTCTTTGTAAGAATTGCTCAGAAGCTGTTGTCAAAGCTGAAGTTACTAAGCGTCGTTTTATCACAGGATAAATACATGCACAAGGCCAATCATTGTGGAGTAGCTGGTACATTGGAAGTTCACAGCCTATGCTACTTCATGGGTATTTGTATGTGCAGTAATATTAGAAGAGTGTTGTCTTTCCCCTAATTGTGCCAAGAAAATTGGGGGGGGGGGGGGGGAGATTTCAATGCATGATTCAGGGCCTTTTAGGCTTGCTTTTTCACTAGGGCTGGCTGGTATTATCTCCTTGACAAATACTGCTGTAGATTCTCAAAATCATAGGAGTCCTTCTGCTGAGATTGGCCATCCATGTAGAAGCATTTTGATGTGACATTAAAAATCATGTGTAACCACAGTTATTTTTATACAAACAGCATATAATGTTAGGTTCCAGAACGCTCCAGTTACTTGCCCTAGACAAATGGCTTTAAGGTGAGGGGGAAGAACTTGTTAGTACTACTTCAATCCCAGGCCATTTAATTTAGCTGTCAGCTTGTAAGGTTTCTCATGTAAATTCTTTCAGATACCATACAGTGATCCTCTTGACTTCCACTGTTGTGTTGCCTATATTCTGATGTGGTTTGCTTAGAAGTTCTTGTTGCTTAAATATTTCTACACATTTGTAGCTCACTACACATGTGAAGAAAAAGAGCTTGTATGTGGTGTTTGGCTCTGTCATTTAAGTTGGCAATTTCAGGTTTGTTTGAGTCTCATATTTGTGGAAAAAGGTTTCTAAAATGCTAGTTTTGCATAACCTGTTATAATGAGATCATCTGTCTAGTCTTACTCTGTATATGTGAAATGTCCCATTTGCTTTGCTATGGCTGCAGTCTGCATATCTGTGCCTATTGTTCCCTTGATTATTTAACAGAAACGTTCCAGTAAAACTGTAGTCCCAAATTCATACAGGTTGCTTAGTATCTGCCTCACTCTCACAGTGTAGATGTGCTTACAGAATCCTGACTTAATGAAAAAGTAATAACTCTATAAGATAGAATCTGTTAAATACCAAGTCAAATTTTTGTTTCTTGTGAGAGGAGTGTTTCTTGTACTGGAGAATCGTACTTCCTGCCCCAGAACATAGAACTAACTTGTCATTGAGAATGCAAGATAATCCCCAAAACATGGGAGATCAAATATATAGGCAAACTTACCTCCAGAGAGGTGGTTTGGCAGTTTGGTTTGCATGGTTTGTGGTGTGGGTTTTTTTTTTTCTTCTTTTTTTTTTTTTTTTAATTCTTTGCCGTTAATTCTTATTGATACTGAACTATCAACACTCTTTCTAGGAACAGTTGGAATTATCTAAAAGGGAAATAGTTGGACTTCAGGAAAGAGACAGACAACTGCAAAGCAAGAACAGAAATTTGCACCAGTTACTTAAAAATGAAAAGGATGAAGTGAGTTGTCTTGTATATTAACACAAGTCTTTCCATAGATACTCAATAATATGGTTTTTTGCAAGGCATCTTGTAATTGTTCACTTTGAATGCTTTTTTTGTTGGTAAATGTTGTCTTTCACCAAGTGAAATTGGCATGTTACATATGGATAAATAGGTTCTGTAAGGGATAGGTCCAAGTTGTAACAATAGTCGAGAGTACTGCAGAAATGCACGTGTGCAGTTTTCTGAGGCTTTCTGTAATTTTGAGCATAGCTTTATCTTAGAATGTTTTACAATATTGAAAAGTAGGAGGGGGCAACAAGATTCAGTCACTTCCTCAAATGTTTGTGTGTAGGAATTTTTTTATTTTTGGTTATATTGTAGAGGAGAGCAAAAGACCAAAAAGACTTAAACTTCCTTAAACTTGGAAGTCTTGGAAGAACCAACATCAGAAAACACTTTGAAATTCAAGACATGCTGAGTTTGGGATTTGTTTCTGGTGTGTTCCTTCCCCCCACTGTACTTTACATGGCTCCTAAGTTTCTGTGAGTCTTCTCTGTGTTCATAAACATGTTCATATAGTTAGCAATCACAGTACTATCTGTATATAGTGAACATCCTAAAGTTCCAGCTTAAAATATTGAATGTGCTGTATGTTTGTAAGGTTAAAACTGATGATTAAAAAAAAAATCCAACAACCCCAGGTACTGATAGTACAGGCCAAGAATGTGCTTTATGTTTAATGTTCTTTTAGACCAAATGGAATAGTCTGTCTTCCAGCATCCTGCTGCCCAAAAGAAGAAGAGTTGGTTTTGGTTATTTTTAGTGTAAACCTAGCAAGCATATTTTAGAGTTAGAGTAAAACTTAATTATTGAAACCAAAAATATGTCTTTCTCTGCTCTGTTCAATAAAAGCATTAAAGGAGGTTATATGAATTACCAGAACATGGGTTCAGTTGTACTTCAGAGGAACTATAGTAGTATAATATGTTGCTTATGATGTTGGTTTCTGCAGAAGAGAAAGTAAATGCCCTGACATAAGTCTGAGGTCAGAATCCATGGGATGGGAGAGTTCTCCTGATTCCTTTCATCACTTCCTTTCACCAGAACTACAGTTTAACAGAAGCGTCATTTCGCTTCATGTGTTTTTGTTTTCTGAAGAAATTTATGTATTTATGCTATAGTTGAAGAAACACAGTTTTTGTGGGGTTGCTTTTAGGTACAGAAGTTACAGAACATAATTTCAAGTAGAGCTACACAGTACAATCATGATATGAAGAGGAAAGAGAGAGAATATAACAAATTAAAGGAACGCTTACATCAGTTGGTCATGAACAAAAAGGACAAAAAGATAGGTAAGTAGCTGTATGAATTTTACTACAGCAAAGTAGCATATTCTATATGTTAAAAATGCTTGAATTTGGTTCTGGTATCTTTAAAGTCAATATGACCCTCCTCTTGTAGATTTTTATTTAGATGTTAGACTGCTACATAAAAGATACAATATTTCATGTCAGCTGACTGTGTAAGGTTAATAAACTTTTATATTGTGTTCCATAAGATTTTTTTACCAAGCACAAAACAAATAGAGATCTCTACAAAGTGAGTTTTTTTTTACTAGGGAGAATTATTTGGAATAAATTCCTTAGCTAAAGCTTTGTTGCTACTGCTACCATCACAAGACTTCAGATAGCGTCATAAACACTGTATTATGCCCACCAGTTATAATCAGGAAGGAACACTGCATGAGCTTTTTTTCCCCTTGAGGTATTGCAGTCTACTTGTGTTAATGACAAGTGATGAGCAATTTTAGAGAGGAAGTAACACAAGATAGACATAGAATCTGGTGCTATGTGAAATGAGGAGACGAGAAATCTCCTTTATCATATGAGTGCTCATATGTTGTGCTGCCCAAAAATTGTGTTCAAGACATTCATCAGTGCTATTTAGCATAAGTAGTTTTTTGTAGAGTGTTGCTGAAAATAGGTATCAGTGTTATGTAAATGAAAAAAATCTGCACCTTTTGGTTCATATATCTGGCCTTAGAGTGTTTGTATCATTTATCTCCAGCGGAAGGGAAGTCCTGCTCTTCCTCTCTTATCCCTCCTGCCACCCCCAAAACACTCAGCTGCTTGCCAAGTGTGGTGCATGTTGTATTTTAGTAAGCTGGTTTAGTTCACTAAAACAAAAGAAATTGTTTGTGTTGTTGCCAAGTTGATTTTCTGCTGATTTAGTTTTCTGAAAGTGCTTGTGGGTAAGCCCAACCAGGTTAGGACACGGTAGCAGGAACACCTGTTTTGGCTGCAGAAAGTCTTTAGGTATCAGTTCAGTAACCTCTAGAAGCCTCACCCTGAGGTCAGCAAAACTTGCTTGAGGCTTATTCTTGACTCCATTTGGCTAGTACTGGTTCAAGTATCAGTGAGGTCGAAATAACACAGTTTTAAATCTAGTTACTGTTTGCTTGATAACTAACTAGAATTGAGCTTGGACCACTAATCTGTAGTGATGTGTAGGTTTGGGGTTTTTGCTGTTGGTGTGTGTTTCATTTGTGTTTAGTTTTTTGTTTCGTGGGTTTTTTTCCTTCAAACATGGACAGAGAAGTTTCTTTGTTTTGAGGAACACCTTGTGAAACATCAGGAAGTTGTGCTCTCTGAACTGGAGATAAAACTGGCATTATTGCCAGAAGAGAGGTTAGAGTTGATAAACCATTGATATAAAGGTTGAAATAGTAATGAAGATGTCATTAAGAAATGCACAAGAAAGACAAGACAGGATGAGAATACATCCCTTTGAGTTTTCAAACCAAAAATTATCTTCTTTCCTTCACTATCTTATTCTTACTCTAAGCAGGGCAATGTGGTTTCATATGGGTCTGAAGATTGAGGGGGATATTTGGGTAATGTGGTCTGTTGACAATTACTACATGTAAATGCAAATAGGTAAATGCAATGTCATCTGAATATTTATATATTTGCATGTTGTTTCACGCTTTGAAATATCCTTTTCGTTTGTAGCTATGGAAGTTCTAAATTATGTTGGTAGAGCTGATGGGAAGAGAGGTGCATGGAGGACTGATAAGACAGAAGCCAGGTAGTTGTCTTAGAACAACATTAATTGAAGCATATGTTATAGCTGTTATGTTGTTACTGTAAGATTTCTTCTTCCAGAAATGAAGAAGAAATGTACAAAGTTCTGTTAAGTGATTATGAACAACGCCAAAAACAGCTTTTAGTGGAAAATGCTGAGCTGAAAAAGGTTCTTCAGCAAATGAAGAAAGAGATTATTTCACTTCTCCCGCCACAGAAACAGAAACCTAAAGAAAGGTCTGAAGATGGGCCAGTAAGTATTCCTCAGTTCAAAAGAAATCTGCATGGTAGTTTGGTATAATGCTGGAGTAATTTGATCACTTTAAAAAAGTAAATTTCTTGTGAGACTTGCAGTGGATCGCACACCCTGTGCTGTGCTTGAAATCCATCCATGTTTAAATGTTCTACTGTCTGTGAACAATACCCAGTGTATCTTCCCTGTCAGTCAGTGGAAAGCTTGAAAGAATACTTTGCATGAATTTTAAATGTAGGAGCTACCTGTATGTAATTCTATATAACGATGCATTTTGTATTTTCTCTGCCTTCCATACTAAGATGTTGACGCGAGCTTTCAAGGTGCTTATGCAAAGAAACTAGGCTTCCCATAGAATCCATAGGGGTGGAGGAAATGTAATTAGGGTGTGCTCCTCTAGTACATGGATTAGAGTAGCTGTTAGTTCCTCTTAGAGCTGCTGGTACGTTCAAGGAAAATGTTTGATTTCCAAGTAAAATGGTTTGTGGGGTTTTTTGTTTGTCTTAAGTATTTCTTTGTTTACACAGGATACTTTATTTTTATGGAACAGCACACTGCACATTCGTTTTTTATCAGAGAGTTTGTTTATTCCTTTTGCTGATTCCTTGGTAGAAGTTGCAGTTCTGTTTTGATGTCAGAGTGAAGTAGGGAATAATCTAGAAGGTTAACTGAGCGACTATCCCGGGGTATAAGAGTTGAAATACACAAAATGTGTATAAAGGCTAGATTCTAGGAATCATTCAAGATTGATGGTGTACTAGGAGTAGGATATTAAGAGAATATGGATACTCTACAGAACAAAGTATGAAGCATTTCCTTTTACAGTAGATAGTACATGTTGGTACATAAGGATGTGTAGATGGAACCTTCCGGAGCGTGCTGTTTCTGTAGAATCTAGTGCTTGCCATTTCAGAAGGTCCCCTGTCCTGCTCAAGTTGCTGTACTACTTCCTTTATTTCTGAGCTATCTCAGGTGCATTTGTCTAGCCCCAGAATGCGCTGTGTAGAAAAACATAAGACTCTCTCTGGCCACTTCTTTGTAAGACATGAATAAACTCTTTTTACCTTCACCAGATGCCTTGCCCCCTATACCACACAGAATGACTCCTATGTGTATTTAGTGAAGTAGTCAGTAATGTGCAGTGTGTTAACCTTTACCTCAGAAGTTCTTCATGTAGGAAATCAGTAGATCTAATTATTACTATAGCTCAACAACAAGAAGGTGATCTTCAGTATTGCGTGTTGGGTATAAATTCTAGTATATAGCATAATCAGGTACTAGTTCTGTAAATGGGCCTTCTGCTTTTAGGATTCCAGTGAGGCCAGGAGTGTTTGGCACAAACTTGAGTACACTGGTGAAAATCCAGCTGTGGGAATGGGGTCTTTATGAACTTGGGCATTAAAACAAACTTGAGGGAAAAACTGGGACTTATTGCTCTGAAATTCACTGTCCTTGGGTGATTAGACAAGTATTTGTAAACTGTTGTAGTATTAATAGACTCCTAAGAAAATATTAAAAGCCTGCACTGAAACTTCTGATTAGTTCTCTTGTAGTAGTACTAATTAGCCAAATTAAGTGGAACAACTACTTAGCAGGCAATAGTAATTTCTAATAGTAGAATAATAATAGAAGTACTTACTAGATGCAAGTCTCAAGTGAAGTTATTTCAGCAGGGTTGTAGGGTGGTGTGGGGTTTTTGGTTTGTTGTTTTTTTTGGGGTGGTGGGGTTTTTTTTTTTTTTTTTGGTTGTTTTGGTTTGGGTTTTCTTCCATTCAGTCTATTTTATGCCTTCTCTAATTTCATGCCACTCTAGAATTGGGGATGGCTTTTGTCAAGATAGGGCCACTGCTTAGTTTTTTTACATTTGTCAAATTAATATAAACAAGAAGAATGTTGCCGAAAACTGTGGTTTTGCAGAAATCAATTATGTATTTAAGACTTAGTCTGCCCCACAATGTGTATTTTACATGGATTAGTTTTTTGTTCAGAAGTACTGGTTTGCTTTGTGAACGTCTGAAAATAAATTTCTACTTAAAACATTGCATCTGATAGTTTGTGCTTGTTTGTGGCTCTTTTAACATTTTGGTATGAAATCTGAACTATTATTGAATACCTTGCAGAATGAAAAAAAAAAAAAAAACAGCCATTGCATTTCTACTTAGAAATGCTAATTGGTATTGCTTCTTAGAAGGAAACACACTTTGGAGTGTGGCAGCTAATGATGTAGTCACTTCATTTATCATTTTGCTTGCTATCACAAAGTAACAGCCATAAAACCAGCCAGACTGTCATATTATCACAGTACTATCCAGAGGCCTACTCCAGAGTGGGTTTTCATTGTGCTAGCATATGTAAATATAAGTAAAGGAATAAGATGTTTCTTTATGAAGTGACATAAAACTCTTCAACCAACCAACCAAATGAAAACCCCCAAAACCAACCAACCAACCAAAAAAAAAAACCAAACCAAAAACCTGCGCCTTTTTCTTTTTTATAGCTGTTGTTTTGCTCCTGAAGATCTCCTGTGATCCAGGTTTGAAAGAAAGTGCTTACCGCATATGTAAATGAATTACCTTGATGCCTCTGAACTTCCTGGGTTTTGTACTTCTCATCCCATTTTTCTTATCTGCTTAGTAGATAAAGGGGATTGTGTACAATGGTTTAGACGCTTGAGAAGAGTGGTGTATGCCAGGTATTCAAATGGCAATAGCTTTTCAATTTAAATCTGTTCGTGCTGCATAGTGAGTTTATGGGCAGCTACCGCTTAAGTTTGACAGCAGAACTCCGCAGTCTGAACTTCTCTGGCTTGAAGATACGTGAGAGTGAGTGAGTCTTGCTAGCTGAGGTGGGGTTCTGGGGACTGTCAGGTCACTTCTGTCTCTTCAGCATTATGCTGTCAGGGAACTGAACTCCCTGACAGTCAAGTTTCTCTGGATGGAAAAATCTTTCCTGTATATAAGCATTTTCCTTCTCTTCAGTAAATTAAATCCATACACATATTTAAATGAACATAATACATGTATTTGGAGTGATAGAGTGGTTTGCAGCTTTTTGTTTCTGCTTGTATAGGTGCTGTCAGACCTGGAGGAAGATATTGGAGAGTTAAATAAAGAGAACATGTGGGAACTGTCTTGTGAAACTGTGCGAGAGCAGCTTACCAACAGCATTAGAAAACAATGGAGAATGTTGAAAAATCATGTTGAAAAGCTGGATAACCAAGGTAAGGTTTAACTGTATTACATGTATATATAAAATGCTACTGGAAAGTCCATTTGGTATCACGCTCTTAGGATTTACTTTACTGACTGTCTAGGCTAAAAGGAAGCTAAAATGGAAGGCATTGTGACCTGGTAGACTTTCTGAAAGGGCTTGTGATTGGCATTTTTCTGTGTGAGTTTTAATAGTAGGTGGTTAAGGAAGCAATTGCATACCAAGCCTGTTATCATGAGAAAGGAGACGGATTATAGTTTGACACAGTAAACAGCAACTTTCTGGAAAAATAATTATTTTCCCTTTGGAAAGTACATGCCCTGTAGTAATGTATGTTTGCCTTTCCCCACCTTTTTGGGATGTTCAAGTAATGCAGATGTAACAATTTGAAGTAACTGGATGCAAAATATGTAAGTCCTGTCACGTCCATACCTCTGAGGCTTCTTGTGGCATTCTAAAGCGAACTGGCTGATGGTATGGTGCCAGACTCTCCTCATTTCCAGCTGTTAAACAGCATTAAAAGATGGCTAAAAATATATAAAATTCTTTCCTAGTATTATTTTCCCATGCAAGCAAATGCTGTTGCTACCACAGGGATGTTTGCAGTCAAGAATAAGACCGAGAAGGTCACGCATGCAATTGCAAATAAAAGAGCAGATGGTCTAGGAGAATATGTTTATACCATAGAAAGGATTTTAACAACGCTTGTTCTGAGAAATACTTGATTTGGTGTAACTAACTGAAAAAATAGTTGTAAGCATCAGAAAAAACATTTCAAGTATTTGCTGTTTTCTTGGAGTCACCTTTTTGGTTTTTGGATTTATAGAGATGACCATAGTTTAGTCCTTTAGGATTCAATTAATGTTCAAACACTGGCATCAGGGCCAAAACTTGGCTCATTACAATCACTTTGATAGCTATGCATGAAATTAAATAAAGCAGTATGTAATTATACAAAATGCATTTTATTCCTCTCCAGTTCATTCCCTCGCTGGGAAGAAAATATGCACACAGTGTTTGTTAGCTCCATTTCTCCTTCACAGGACTTGAAGGAAAAGGCTTTCTTTTTATATCTGTGATAAATATAGTTACTGTCATATTTTTATGAACACACAAGCCCTTCAAAAATGGGCTCAGAAGAATAGGCTAACAGCATGTCATTGAAAAGAAGTCTTCAGTTGTCTTGATTTTTCTTTTAAATAACTGCTGAAGCAAGTCAGGTTTTTGTGTGACACTTTTATTGCAGTGCAGACACTTGGTTTACCTTGGGAAATGTGAAACAGCTATGTTCTCATTGCCACTTTTTCTGAACTGGATTTTGTGCATAATTACATGTGTAGCACCAATTGGATCTCTTGTCTCTGATAGAAGTGCTGATAGAAGTGCTTTTGAATATACTGTGTATCTGTCTTTCAGGATAAAATAAATACAGTCTAAAAAAAACCCTTTTGCTATTGCTATGAGTCCCCAGTGAGGGATTTTTTGTTTTGTTTTGTTTTTAAGTATCTTTCCCCCCCCCCTTAGTGTCACGTGTACATTCAGGAGCTTTGAATGAAAAAGATGTAATTTCAAGAGAAGACCATGAGATGGAAACTGAAAAGCTAGAGTTAGAGATTCAGCAATGTAAAGAAATGATCAAAACTCAGCAACAGCTCTTACAGGTAGTAGGCTTTAATTTTTTCTTATTTTTTCTCAACTGAATCTAAGCTTCACCCACCCTCCACCCCCAAATGTGCCACTTTTCTCACCTCTGAGCCTTTCTCCATTCTTTGATTATGCTTTTTAACTAAAATATCTTAATGGTTAGTCTGAGTATAGGTGTGCTAGTGGGTTGGTTAGTAATTTAATGACCTTGTAATCCTGGTAGGGATAATTTGGCAGGATAAACAAAGGTGAGGAAGGCTGATGTGGTCAGCTGCCTGAATGGGGATGTTTTGCTTGCCATCTGAAACTCTGCACCCACCAGCAACCAACTTGATATTTACTACATTGTTTCTATATTAAACCATTTTTCTGATAAAACCGAACCTGTGGAAATACTGCATCTCTTAACAGTTGCTCCCAAATTAATGTTTGTGTCTTTTGTTGCTTTATATCTGCAGCAGCAGCTTATGTCTCCGTGTGACGATGACACCACTCTGTTACTACAGGACTGCTATTTGTTGGAAGAAAGAGAGCGTCTTCAGGAAGAATGGAGACTATTTCGAGAACAAAAAAAGAATTTTGAGAAGGAACGGAGAAGTTTTACAGAAGCTGCTATTAGATTAGGACTTGAGGTATTAGAAAAGTGGAAAGGTATTAGAAAAGGGAACTCCTATGGAAGATGAGTTACAATTGTTAAATAGTTTTACTGTTACACACACTAAAGTGCAGCCATTGAACAATATCTGTTTGCTAACTTCTATAGAGAAAGATCATTCCCGTACTGTATAAAACATATGTTTTGTCGTTGTAGGAGATCATTCTGTTGGCATTTCAAAAAGACAAGTTTTTTTGTGTGTATTGGAAAATACAGTTGCTGCAACCGGAATGACCCATTTTTGTTTCAGATTTTGAAGTATCTAAATACTTCCAAAATTCAGTCCACTTATTAGACGCTGCTTAAGTTTGGTTTCCTATGAAAGCAAGCCTATGCAAATTTCAGTCAGATTTGGCTGTAGGGTTGAATTCTCAAAGGTACTCCATTCCTAATCTCTTGTGAAAACCAGTGACTATTGCAGAAATGCAAAGTGGTTGCTGCCTTTCCTTTAGTAGGATCATTATCGGTTCTGTTCTTGTAGGTAAGCTGGCCAGTAAGCACATATACTAGAAGGCAGTCAAGGTAGATGTGTCTCC
Source organism: Pelecanus crispus (assembly GCF_030463565.1). Classification (NCBI taxonomy): domain Eukaryota; kingdom Metazoa; phylum Chordata; class Aves; order Pelecaniformes; family Pelecanidae; genus Pelecanus; species Pelecanus crispus. The sequence goes on along the minus strand of NC_134647.1, from coordinate 76,788,345 downwards.
AAATGAGCTCTAGCATGTGTGTCCGTTGGTCTAGCCAATAGTTAGGGCCAAGAACATGAAGGGGCTTACAAGTTTAGCAGGGAAAGGAGGTCATGATGATGTGGTCATGAAACTGTGATGGTACAGATACGACAGGAAAAAAGCCATTGAAGGAAAAAAGAAATGGGCTTTAGATTTATTGCTTACAGAACTGCTTGCTTTGACATGCAGAGGAGAAAGCTGGAGTAAGGTGTGATTAAAACTTATAAAACTGTGGGTTCAGTTGGTCAGATGAAAGCAGTACTGTTGTTCACCAAATCTCTCAAGATTAGGACTAGAGGGAACTTATAGAAATGACTTAATTTCAAGGCTAAAACATATCCAGGAAAGGTACGTTTTTATATATCAAGTAGTTGGCTTGTGGATTTTGCTGCCATGGGAGATTGTGAAGGCAATCAATACCAGCAGGTTCAAAAAGCAGTTGCCTGAGCTCATGAACAACACATTCACAGATGGATGCTAAAAGTGGGGACAAGAGGGTGCCTTCCAACATCTCTAATCAAATGACTTTTGGGGCTCGGAACCTCTGAGGGAATGCACTGCAGAAAGTGGCCAGGTTCATGTGATGTCATAAATAGCATCTTTTGTGGCCATTGTTGGGGACAGAATACTGAGCTAGACGGGCAAGTTGTCTGACTCAAAACAGCTTTTTTTTAATTCTTGTGCTGTAAAATTTATTGTAAAGAACATAAAACACTTTAGATTTTATTTGAGATACTGGCACAACAGTAATTCACATGTGACAAATACTGACTCAGACCACTACATATAGATATGTATTCTTCAACCTTTTCATTTAATTTTAGAATCACAGAACCATAGAATCGTTTAGGTTGGAAAAGACCTTTAAGATCATCCAGTCCATTTTATTCACATTTAGTGAGTTTGTGAATTTCATGTTGGACCTCGAATTCAGCTTTAAATTCTTGAGTAATGATAAAATTGTTTGTCCAGAAATGTTTAGGACTACATTGCAGCATAAGTGTAACTGCCCATGCTTCTGCTTGTTAAAATGCTGAAGTATGAAAAGAGAAGCAATGCTCTAAGCTTTGTAGGTGAAAGCTTGCAGTGGAGTTCAGCTTGCTCTATTTTTCTACTGACATGGTAGAAATAATTTTATATAATGAGGACGTCCTGTTTCACTGATCAGTTTTGGAGATGAAATAGCTTGTTGCTTGATTCCAGAGCCATTGGATCTTTTGGAGGTTGTCTTTTAGCCATTATTTTCCTTTTCTGTGCTCTGAGTGATTGGAAAATGAAACAACCCCTTTCTTTCTGCCCTGGTTTTGGACAGAAGTAATTAGTGTTATTTTCAATGTCATTTTTATCTGTTTAGGAGAAGGCTCAGGTTTGGGGTTTAAGCAGTAATCCTTACTGGAAGCTGCCCAGAAAGAAGGCCTACCTCCAAGGGGTAGCGCTACACTGAGGGGCAAAGGGAGCATAGGAGGCAGTGACAGGAGATTGTGTCACTGGAGTGGAGAACAATAAAATGCAAGGATTAGTCAGCCCTCTGTGAAACAAACCATGGGGTTTGCTTGTAAATGAATACCTCCTCAGCTAATCCTTGTTGGATTCAAAAGCTTGCTCTCATGACACTAATTCTGTGTTGAACTGCTGGCTCTCCTTAATTACATGGACATACTACAACTTCTGCTTTCTTAGATAGAATAGCATCAATTTAACGTGGACTAAGCTTGTTCCTGTGGTCATAAGTGTAAACCATCATTTCTTTTCCTAGAGAAAGGCATTTGAAGAAGATAGAGGGGCATGGCTGAAGCAACAGTTCTTAAGTATGTCTACTGATTACAAGCACTCTGAAAATGCGACAACTCCAAGTGCCTTCTTAGGAAGCAAGTATTTGGTTCAAATTACGTTCCTGTAATGTGTTTCTTTTTCCCTCTTTCAACTAGAAGATGCAAATATGAACAAAACTGTTAAAAACTCAAAACTTGCCAAGAGAAATTTTACTGTGTATCTATATGCCTCTACCTATCAGGGTAACTGATGGTTCAAAATCTCCTTTTAGAAAGGGAATTATGATAACTCCCTCCCTGATAATTACTTATGTAATGAATTTGTATTTGTGAAGTGATCTGGTGAATGTCAAGTACCTGACAGCTGTGCTGTCAAGAATGGGGAACTTTTAGAACTACTAAATTAAATTAAATGTGAGCATATTAATTGCCAAGGCAGTTGAAGAAATCATAACCTATAGACATCTGTATAGATTAGAAACAACTTTTGGAAACAAGAGCATCATCATGTGGAGACGGCAGCATTAATTATTTGAGATGAGGTAATAGTAAACATGCGTACACATACATATTCAGTAAAAAAAGAATCCTTTGGAAAAAGAAATAGTGAAAAGAGCATAATGATAATGAAAATAAATTTGAGCAATAAACAATTAAAATTTAAGATTCAAATCTTCATAAAAGAATAATTTCTTCAGAAAAGATAATGAACATATGGCTTTATGACATAGTCTGGAATATTGTTTTTACTGAAAGTATTTTTTACTTCCTTTCTTCTACATTTTTTTTTCTTTCAAGTTGGTAAGTTTATTTTCTATCCACTCATGCCTGAATATGCATGTGCAGTGTTTGGGTCTTCACCACTGACTCTTCAATAATTTGTAAGGGGTGGGGTGAGACCAAAAAAAGGGATGGGGGAGGAAAAAGTAACAACAATCTCTGTTAAATAGATTCTTGTTGTGGCAGCCAACATTTATCTTTAAATGTGTGAAATGCCTGGCAAGCAAAGGTAGCTTGAATTTGTACTCTTGTTAGATAAAGTAGCCTGCTTCTCGTGTTCTGGGTTCTCCTTGTTTCTCTGCTGTGCAATTCCTGTAGCGCTTCTGTAAGTGTGGAATGAAATGATCTTCCACAGTAGGAAAACTTTTATTTTTAAGAACAGAATTGAGATTTTTTGGCTGTTGCTTATGAAGAATGTGATTTAGTGATCTGTGAGCAACTTGATATCTCTCTAACATTCATTGTACACTAAAGCTTTTGATTTGTAATTGCCTGTTTCCAAATTCTAGTGTTTCTGGATATATTTAACGCCATATTGTAATTTCTGAATGGCATTCTTCAATCTTATGTATCCTGACCTTAAGCTACTGGATAATAGTAATACAAACAAAAATATGTCTGCCACACAGAGAATCATACTCCATTTGGACATCACTCCACAAGTTATCATTAGACTTGTTTAATGTTAAATTTTCCTTTTTTCACAACACTTGTCCAAAAGCCCTTAATTCTGTAGTGCTATGGTGAATACTGTAGAATACAGAATCATTCTATTTTTTTACTGCTTCATATGAAAGCTTTGAAGTCTAAATGTTAGGAAGAGTTAGCAGGGATCTGCCCTTGCCAAGTTTGGCTGTGTTTTTCCATTGACTTCAGTGATGGTTAAGTTCATATAAATGCTAAGGCATCTAACTGCTTTTAAATTTCTTCTATACTCTGGCAAGTTTGCAAGTTTTCATGTTGGTGTTAATAACTGTGTGTGCATGCTGGAGAAGTTTTTACTTAAGGAGCAAAAAGGCTTTATCAATTGTAAAGTGAGAAACTTTATGTTTGAGTCACTTTAGTCATGTTGAAGTCAAGTTTACTTGCAGCAGTCGTTGTGTATGTAAATGCTTCACTTTTTAAATTGGGATTCTAAATTTGACATAACTTCATTCAGTAGTATTATGTGTACTTATAAAAATTTATCACAGATATATAATAGTAAGATTTATTATTATAGACATGCTGTAAGATGTTTGGTGTGTTTTGGTTTTTTTTTTTTTTTTTTTAAAGCAGAAGACATAAAGAAGCAAGTCCTTCAAATGTTTTCGGTTGCACTGTAGTTTGACTGATGATAATGTGTATCTCTTAGGTTCCGACCAAGACAATCAGTCAGTGAAATCTACATCTCAGCAAAGAAAATCTCACTGTATGTTGAGTGGTCCTGTTTCAGCAGAACCTTGCCAAGCATCTCAGTATATTACACGTAACAGGTATCTAAAATGATGTTGCAGATAGTGCTAAGCTCTACGTAGAACATGGAGACTAAGTTGTGATAACTTACAGAAAGCCTAATCTAAGGCTTCTGATTGACATATAGCAAAACATATTAAACATCATATTGTAAAAACAGTATTGTGTTTCTGTCCAAAGCATAATTTATTTGCATTGTAACATTCTCTTTTTCCCAGTTCCAGTGCTGCATCAAAAAAACCTGCTGGAGATAGCAAGCCAAATCAGTGGGTGGAAAGTGACGAAGAAGAAACAGAGTAATGCACAAAGTCACGGGAAGATGCTGGAGTTGGCGCTCTGCTATGTAGAAACTTGCACATAGAACAACTGCCTTAGACTGCCTAGGGTTGTCTGCTGGGCTTTTTTAGAGATTTGTTCATAAACTTACTATTCTAAAGTGAAACAGAATGCTGTGAGTTTGATCGTTCCTCTAGAGGATTATGTGGTGATCTGGATTGTGGCGTGTGTGTGTATGTGCGTGCCCATGGCTTTTATTTTTTTAGACCATTTTTTGCCTCTCTTTCTTGCAACTCTTGAAAGAAGATAATTTAAAAATATATAAAAGCTTTGATATTTTTCTAGTAACAGAAGCTCTGATTCTGTGAATGAAGCAATGGTCTGAAACTTTGACTGTAACGAAATACTGGATCCTAATGTTACCTTTCATTGCAGGCAGAGACAGCACTTTTAGAAATTGTTTAATTATTGGAAACATTCATTTATGTCTCAAGTGTAACTGGCATTAAAACTTCTTTTGCCTCAACTTGAATGTACAGTATACTGTAGATTTTTAACAAAACAGGTTCTATATTTATTAAGTTGTGTGATTTGAAAATACCTCTTTGATATTTCAGATGACTTAAAGTGCAAAATCTTTATATATTTGTAAATAGACAAAGTGATTATGCTGAGAAACCATGAAATGAAACACATGCATACATAGTATTATTTTACATGGCATTTTAAATTGTTTTATAGCGATACTCGGTTTACAGATGCATTAGGACTTTCAGTGGTTCAGTTGGGAACCAAATTATTTCAAATGTGAACAATAAATGTGTAATTCTATTCTAAGAAACCCTGGTTCTGTGTTTTGTGTGCACTAAACTTTTAAGCTGTCATGGTTGTAGGACTGTATGCTATGTCAACAAATCTGATGCTGGTTTTGTATTTTGTTAGTTTTTCCTTTTAATTGACTCCAGAATCTTTTTTGGTGTAGCCTTTGGGAAATCTGTTTTGCTTATAATGTAATACAAATAGCCAAATGGAGGTAAGATGTTTCAAAGTCCCCTTCACCCAACTCAAAGCATGCACTTTTCCTTGCCCGTTACAAATCCATCTCGTTTCTTGTTGGGTTTCATGCACTTGTGAACACGTGTATAGCTCTGATCCGAGTGTAACAGACCTTTTGGAAGATGTCCAAGAAACTTCTGCCTTTTTCAGGGTCATGGGAAGGAAATTAACTCTGAAGCTCAGAATCCTTCACTGAAAATTTGCCAAGAGAGGTGGTGGAGTCCCCATCCCTGGAAGTGTTCAAAAAATGCGTAGATGTGGCACTTCGGGACATGGTTTTAGTCTAGTCTACCCTTGATTGGTTTAGTGTGGACTTGGTAGTGTAGGTTAATGGTTGGACTGGATGATCTTAAAGGTCTTTTCCAACCTAAACGATTCTATGGTTCTGTGAAAATGCATTGCTGCTCTGGCTGTTATCTTTAGAATTGGATGTAATGGAGTGACTGGATGACCTGGAGAAATAGCAATAGAATAACAAAGGAAAGAGAAGAAACTGGAGTTCTCCAAGAAGCTAAGACGGAAAACTGCAGTTTCTGCTGATTAGCTCAGTACATTGAGTTACAGCTTGAGATAAAGTAGTAGCTAGTGCAAACTGCAGAGGATACGTGTAGTATGGTTCTCGCATGGCACCCTTAAGGAAGCAGAAGTGTATATACTGATGTTCTCGGTCCGCTTTCTGCTATATAGGTAGTCAGGTTGGAAAGACAATACAAATAATGTCATATTTCTTTTTTTATTTATTTCTCTGGTTCTCCCTCAGTAAATGGGTGATCATTGTCATGTCATCTGCCAGAAGGGTTTAGCAGTGTATAGTGCCTGTTGGGCTTACACCTTCTCCACGATGTGTTGGACAGCTCTTGCCTGAGTTTTAGTTATGGAAGAATAAATATACATATTCCAAAAACATATTTAAAGATGTAAAGTGAAGAATTTAATATATTGGCAATTAAGTGGGAGAACAGTACTTTACGTGTAGGATTCTTCTTTCCAAGCCGAGAGGTTATTCCAGGCCTGGAAGCCCGTACCTGAGGCAGTGTCGGGTGCCGCTAGGGGCTGCTGCTGTTCCCGAGTAATTCAGGTGTGCTCGCTGCTGCTTTACGGGGACACTTACACGCGTTCAGTTTAGTTGGACTTCTTTACTAGGCAGTTTTATTTCACGACAGTAATTTTTAGGATAATAATGCCTTTGAAGAACAAAATAATTTACCTATTTAATCCTTTGTGCCTAATGAACGATTAGCAATTAAACATTTTGTACTCATTTTTTGCTTTAACGTTCTGTAACCCGTCTTACAGAAGTGGAAATGCATCTGAATGCCTCCATGGAAGAACCAACTGTGCGAGAAGTGCGTGTGCAGCTGAGTCCTGAGCTGACCTCTTAAACCTGGTCTGGAAGCCTGGGGTATAAATTCAGTCCTGTCCCTGTAAAGAAAGCAAGCACGCCCAGAGTTTTTGGATTGCTCTGTATGCTGTGCTCGGGAAGCTTTTAAATCTGGAGCTGCTGCTAATAATGGTATGCATACTGCAGATGGTCTGCTTGGTAGCACGGGGACATTGTAGTATTTCACTGTGGTGGAAACAACCAGCATCTTTCTTACTCGGAGGCTGCTCGCAGGAATGTAATACAGGTGTGTCACTACACGCAGGTGCATACTTGAGGTAATAGAGCAAGTGGCCTGCTTAAGAAGGAACAAGAAGTACTGATTGCCAGTGACTGAGTAGCATACAGTCATTGTGAGCTACCCATGCATGATACTGAAAAGATGAGTGGTTCTCTTAAAACTGTGGTGTTTTATTTCACAAAACCTTTAAATATAATATTCATTGCTGCTTTTTCAGTCTACATGGTGAGAGACTCCTTTTACCATGAATATCAGCCTGACTAGGATGAGAACTTACTTTGCAGGATTAGAACACAGCTATTAATTTTTTCCCCTTTCATCCCCAGTGGCTGAGGATGACAGAATATAGCTTTTGCAAAGCAGACTGTATAGCAAAAAAATTAATAAATAAAAACCGTACTTCAGAAAACTTTCTCCCTACAAAGCAGCCCTCTTCCTAATGTGGAGAACTGCTTCCACCAGCTTCTGCAGGCTTGCGCCATTTCAATTGCAGCAGGGCAAAAATATTCCCATGTGTATGAAAAAAACCCCAGACCATATCCTAGCTTTTTATCAGGGATTATTCTATGTACGTTTCAACTGGGCCAAGGTAACTAATAAATCCCCAAGATAATATCAATTTAAACAGGTTATTCTTGAAAGGAAAATAGAAGTATTTACAGGGTAAGGGCAATGCTGTGCATGTTGAATTAGCTTAGCTACTACTTGTGCTGCTTTTTTTTCTGCTTTTTTTTTTTAGTTTGCAGTTACCACAAAGCCTTTGTGTGTGAAGACATGTAAGACATCTTGCTTTTACTTTCTTTCCTTCCACCCCACATCTAATTTGTGAGAGAAGCAGATGACAAGATATGAAAGGTTGATATAGTTGGATCCAAAAACTGATCCCAAAAGAAATGTTCAAATTGTCTGATGATTTATTTATTGCTTTCAGACAATACATCTGACCTGTAATGTTCAGTATGCCTAGCAAAGTTGCACAGTAATTTAAAAAATAATAATTAAAAAAAAATCCCGTGGTATACATTGTGTTGTAGTTTTCACATTGACACTATTCATGCTCCTTTATTCAAGTTTTGAGGTGTACAAGACATACAACTAACTGGAATGCATAACAGGTAAGTTTATTTTAAAGAAATGTTCAATGATAAAAAATTAATTACAATTGTATGAAAGAGCTTGCCAACATCGTAGTGAAAAGTTTGTCACCTGATGCACAAAACACGCTTGTTCCCTTGAACATAATAATAGATTGATAATCATGAAAACATTTCTTGCTAATGTGTGTCGTCTCCCCCTCCCCGATGTAGTCGTCTGAAGTGAGCTGGATGGCAGTTCCCAAAACAGAGGTTGCACATCCTGAGGTGGAACTACAGCCCAGATGAAATCTGTTTTGAAAAAGTCAAGACCTGTGGGACTGGCAGCCCAGGAAGAGCAGTTGCTAGTGGGAGACTGTAGAAACTGCTGGAATAGAAAATAAACGTTCATTTGTGGTCGTTAAAATAGCGTTTGCCACAAATCACACTCCTGTGGTTGATCTTGTAAGTGTTGTGGGAACAGAAATAAAGTGCCTGAACAACCAGTGTGTCGTGGATGCTGAATTAGAATCAGATTCACATTTTTTGTGTGACTTAAAGCCTACAGTTTATTGCATTGCCTGAAGTTACCCCTCCAGAAATACCCTCCGACTCGGAAGACCCTGTGCATTTTTCTTGCCTTTTTTTTTTTGTTGATCCAGCTGCCACCCAGCTCACTTTGGAAGACTGTGTGACTTTCTGGTGGGCTTGACCAGAACTCATTCCTCCCTTTTTGTGATTATCAATCTATTACCACGCTCAAAAAGGGCAAGCGCGTTTTGTGCATCTCCACTTGCCCCCATGGCCCCGACATTTCTAGAACAGGCCACTTGTGTGAATGTGTTCCTGGGCTGTCAATGTAAACAGGTGATCGTAGAATCATAGAATTGTTTAGGTTGGAAAAGGATGAAGCTGGCTGCAAGCCTACATCGGTTCAGGTACTTGGCTGCGTTTTGTATTTGGCTCGTTAGGAAATGCAAAAGTTCTAGCTGACCTGCACCCCTGTTCCCCCTGCTTTGCTGCTAGGAGTCTCTGCGGGTTTTAATTGTTCACATTTAGCTGTCATTTACCTTGGAAGATAAAATATTTACAGATTGCTTATGAAATCTTTGTTCATTTAAAAAAATATTCCTGGTCAGTGTGACCGGAGCTGAAAGGACACACTGAGCCTCTGAGTTATTTAAATAAATATACATATTCCATATATATGGGTTTTCAGTAGGATGTTAAATGTGCTTTGGTGCACATATGAATATAAGAATAGCAAGCATTTAGCTGTCCTCGTCTCCTGTCTGCAGGGGTGGCCATAAACCAATGCCGAGGGGAGAGAAAGAGCACCGTTAACACGTGTGACACTGACTCGGCTTTGTTAATTGGGCCACTATCAGTTAGATAACAGTTTGGGTCAGGTGCCAGGTCAGCATAACCTGGGCAAAATCAACCCAATCTGTGGCAGGACCAAAATCCAGCAGCCAGCCGTGACACAATCTAGGAAATTAAGTAATGTGTTTATTGTAAATTTATTGTAAACAGCCTAGTAAAATTGTTTTAGTAGGATAAGTAGAAACTTTTCAACAGTCCAGCAAAGGGCTTATATGAAAATCAGTGGGCTGCCAAGGTATGACTTGATTTCCGTTATTCCATCCGAAGAGAAAGTATGATTGCAAAAAGGGAAGTGTTTACCTAAACTGATAAAAAACTTGAGAATTCAGCAGAACACAGCCACGTGTTCCTGAGCTTTCTTCCATAAAAGTCTCACCATGTCTGGCAGAGCCCCATTGACCTTCACTATGAGGGGAATCACACTTGCACTAGCGCTCACCCTTGTAGGTAAGCCTCCGTATCCCTCCTTCATCCCTCTTTCCCAAAATTGCCTTAAGTTCAGTGGAAACAATTGGATCTAGACTGGATGTTACTCATCTGGTTTTCCATCTCTTTTTGCAGGTAGCCAGAAGTTTGACATTGGTAAGTAAATTTCCTTCTATAACCTTCATTTTGGTGACTGTGCTGTGGTGCTTATTTATGAGATGTGTTTATAGGATTGTGAAAATGGCTGTTATTCCCCGCAGACCCTGGATTCAGTAGCAGGAAGAGCTATTTGTACAGCTATGAAGGCTGGGTGTTGAATGGGCTTCAAGAAAAGAATTTAGCCAAAGTCGGCGTGCGCTTGAGCAGCAAACTAGAGATCAGTGGGCTGTCGGAGAACACTTACCTCCTCAAGGTACTGTGCCTTCTTCCAAACGTACGATACAGCAGTGAACTATAAACCACAGTGATGTAATTGCATCTGGCTAATCTGTGATTTAGGAAAGCTGTAGGAAACAAAGCTGGAGGCTCAGCGCTGTAGATGTCAGAGAGTGATCTGCAAGCTACAGTTTTGGAAGTGATGAGTGATTTGGCATCCAGTCACTTCGAGGTGTTTGTTGTGGAAATTGTTCGTAGCAGGTGTTCCTCAAGAATTTGTACCAGAAATAGAGGTGCCAAAATCAGGGGTTCTCCTAGAAAGTGTTTATTTCTACCTCAAGACACTCAAGCCTGCTCTGATTTTAAGATTTGATTCTATTCTCAACACGCATTTCCAACTTTTGTGGGACGCCAGCACATGGGTATGTAAAATCATTGTTATGCAGGCGATTAATGAATGTAGACTTAAAAAAGTGGTACAAGCTAAACGTAAAAAGTGATAAGTGGCAAAAGAAAGATTAAAAAAATGAAAGGCATCAAAAAGGAGTGTGTAATAACACTTAGTGTTTGGGTAATGCAATAAAAGATCTGTATGTGTAAAATCATGCCTCTGCCGACATCAACAGAGATAGGACCCGACCCATCCAAAATAAATACGTTTCAGAAAAAGACTTTGATTTGTCTGTTTAATTTAGTTACAAATCAGAGCTGCTTTTTGGGCACAGAGTTCAGTGACAGAGCCCTTACTGGTTGTAGCTGAGCTGTAGATCTTCTCTCACTGATGAGGGCGGGATGTCAAAATCATGGGGTTGCATTTCTCACTGTAGTCTTCATCCTGGAGTTCGTACACAGTGTGCACCAGGCTGTGCTCTGAGGCACCTAAACTGGCAGTACTTTTGCCAAAGCTCCTGAAATTGCTTCTGATTTACTTTGTGTCTTGGTATGGGGTGGGGTGGGGGGGTGAAGGTTTATAAATACATTCTTCATTATTAAAAAAAAGGGTTGATTTAAGCAATTCACAAATATGAATCAAATATAGCAATGAGTTTTGTAAAAAAAATTTTGGAAGGGGACAAGTTAAAATGAAACATTCTAAAACTGTATTTTTTGACATTTAGAATGATATAAAATTTCTAAACACTAAATTTCACCTAAAGCAGAATCTTTTTTTTTTTTAAGGGTCAAAAAATAGGGAGAATTTTACTTGAATTTTTTAATTACTTTTTAAATCGGCCTTTCTCCCTATAGATTTAATGCAAGTAAAATGTTTAAAAAGTCCCTGGGAGATAATAGTGATACGTTAACCGCTTCCGTAAGATAAAATAACACAACACTGCTGAGCCCACAAGGTTTATACCGGTTTTACAATAGTGTAAGCAAGACATGAAAGAATAAACTGCTGTATGAATTGCTAAGCCTATATTTGGAAGGAAAGCATATCAAACCAGTGATTATGTTAATTTCTTCCAATCGGTTTGCATATTTAATACCAAAGTAATTTTATTCACATAAGTATCTCTTCTTAATTTCCTCTCAGATCCGCTCTCCACAATTCGAGGAATACAATGGCATCTGGCCCAGGGACCCATTTACTCGATCTTCCAAAATCACCCAGATGGTTTCTTCATGTTTTACCCGGCCCTTCAAGTTTGAATACAGTAGCGGACGGATTGGAAACATTTTTGGCCCAGAAGACTGCCCCAATATGTGTATTAACATAGTGAGAGGAATACTGAACATGATGCAGATAACCATTAAAAAATCACAGAATGTGTATGAATTGCAAGAGGTTTGTTTTTTCCATTCTCAAACTACTTTACTGAAAGGATGTGTCCTCTTTAGGTGCTCTTCCTTCAAGTTTCTGTTCATTTGCATCTACTTTCAAATGCTCATCACCAAGAAAGGGCAATTTTTATTCACATAGAAGAAAATGTGTGCATATGTGTTGAGCAAATTATCTGAGCTGGATTCTTTTTAAGATATCAGTCTTTAAGACTTCAAATGCAATCCTTTGAAGAAAAAAGGATTATTAGCTACGAATGTATTTGTTATATGGCTTCCCTGATACAGCTACTTGATCCGTTTTATTTGTTCGTTGTTGATATTAATTAATTGATTACTTTTTAATTTTAAACTCCATCCCCTGACAAGTATTATTCATGTCTATTTTTTAGTTCAGTAGGATTGTGTGTAATAGTAACAGGTTTCAAAACGTAATTGAGACTGTTCAGTAGGTCCTTACCCTCCTGCTGCTCCTTCAGAAGCTTTGTTCAGTAAAACTTCTTCTCACACAGTGAAATCTGGATCTAAATGGGAAGTCTCATTATCTCTATTGATCTGCCAGGCTGGAATTGGAGGTGTTTGCCATACAAGGTACATCATCCAGGAAGACAGGAAGAACAGCCGTGTCTCTGTTACCAAAACCGTAGACCAAAATGATTGCCAGGAAAAGGTGAAGAAGAGCGTTGGGATGGCTTACATCTATCCTTGTCCTGTCGACATGATGGTATGTGAGATGTGGAAAGATCGTCCTAATTAGATGCACGCCCATTCTGTTCCCAATCGCTTTTTGGGTCTCTCTGTCCTCCCGCAGAAAGCAAGGCTCATAAAAGGGACGGCGGCTTTCTCCTACAAACTGAAGCAGTCAGACAGTGGCACCCTGATCACAGAAGTGGCGTCGCAGCAGGTATATGAGATCTCACCACTCAGTGAACCTACCGGTGTTGCTGTCACGGAAGCAAGGTAGGTGGGACACGGGCTTGTTTCACAAAGTGAGAATAACTATAGATTCTGGCGGTCCCTTTCACCCCCAGTTGAAGTGAAATGAGAATTGAGCTCCACAGCGGTTGGGTAAAGCTGCGAGTACTCATACGTGGGATTTCCACACTCCTAAAAAGTCAGTGAACCATTCTTTATTTGTACCCTGGTGCACTTGGCACTACAATTACATGGAATAAAAGGAGAAAAGCTCATTTGCTCGCTTAGAAGAACGTAACTTTACTACTCTGTGCTGAAAAAGGGCTAGTTTATAGTGTCAGGAGGAAGATGGTGCACATAGAAATAAGGTAACTGATTACACTGTTGGTAGCTCTCATTCAGAAGACAGCGGTTTAGCTCCTCAGAAATGATTTCATTGTGGATAACTAATACTATTTTGCTCCAGTTAGAAGGCTTTTATCCATTAGCAGACTGTAAGGTTTTACTGTGATAAGGAAAATCATTAAAGAGTAAAACTGATACCATCACAGCATCACTGAGCCAACGAACAGCCAAGGCAGATGGAAGAAGAGAGTTAATTCATTCCTCCTGTGACTCTTGTCTCTTGACAGACAACAACTGACCTTGCTTGAAGTGAGAAGCGATCGGGGGAGCGCCCCGGACATTTCCATGCAGAGCTACGGAAGCCTTCGTTACCACTTCCCATCCTCATTGCCACAGATGCCACTGCAGCTAATCAAGACGAAAAACCCCGAGCAACGGGTATAGTATTTTTAGGTCTTCAAATTGCTTTCCTAATAAAAAAAAAAAAGTAATGGTCATAAATTCCAAAGGATTTAGTTATGTATGCCCTCTCTCTCATGTTTTGTAACAGATAGTAGAAACACTGCAACACATAGTCCTGAATAACCAACAAGATTTCCACGACGATGTTCCATACAGATTCTTGGAGCTCGTCCAGCTCTGCCGGATAGCCAGCACTGATAGTCTTGAGTCCATCTGGAGACAATTTTCAGATAAACCCCGCTACAGGTATTTCATTGTACCAACTTACAAGAAACTTTTACATCTTTGGAGAACTGAGAACTAAAATTAAGGAGATTTTTTTTTTTTTTTTAACCTGCTTGCAGGCGATGGCTGCTGAGTGCAGTTTCTGCGACAGGCACCACAGAAGCACTCAAATTCATTAAGACCAGAATTCGCAATGATGACCTGAACTACCTTCAGACTCTTCTAACTGTTTCTTTTGCTCTCCATTTAACGAAAGCTGATGAACACACTGTCCCGATAGCAGCAGTGAGTGAATCCGTGTGACTCTTTCCTATCTGATAACAACAGGAATGATAATTGATGACAACCTTTGATTATAAAGTACGTCAGAGACTGGATTCTCCTCTCATATATACCAATTTTGCACAAATGCTGAACCATGTATTTCTTTTGGCACTACATACATGAGAGGAGACACAGTCCTGTGTCTTCATTTTGCTACATGGATATAAAAGCCATTCTCCCATAACAGCTTCTGAGAGTAATTCCCATTTGAGTTTTCTGAGATCACGTGTCATGCCTTCTACAGGCAAAACTTTGTCCGCTTCAATCTCTTATTTCTGAAACAAATGGTGATTTGTGTGTTATGTCATTTGAATAGCTCTTTTAATTGCAAGCTATTCCTATAAACTGGAAAGTGCTGCAAATGAAACTATTAGTGCAAGCATCAAATAATTTGGCACTAATGAATCATTTATTCTGAACAGGATTTTTCCCATCTCTAGTCAATATTCTTCTCCTCAAATAGGAAAAAAGGGTATGATTTAAGAATGCATCATTCATATAATTGAGTTACACATTGTTCTAAGGATATTCCATTTATAGATTGATGTTTACCCATAATCTTTGTATTTTCATTGTTATGCTCAGTTGAGGAAAATCAAAATGGTGCTATGTAAACTTTTATATATGCTTATTTGTATTGAAACTAGTGGGAAATTAAGCTGCTAAGTGAAGCTTGCAAATAAAATGTCTACAAGCTGATTTAATTCGTTTGGATGTGAACAATAATCATTCTGAAACTGCTCCCCTCAGATAAGCTCTGATGATTTTCCTGCTCTAAAAGCAATGTCAAGCACTGTATTAAATACCAAATTAATTCCCCCCCCCCCGCCTTTTTTTTCCCCACAGGATTTAATGGCCAGTTCTCGAATTCAGAAAAATCCCGTGCTTCAGCAAGCTGCCTGCTTGGGATACAGTTCTGTGGTCAATAGATACTGTTCTCAAACCTCAGCTTGTCCTAAAGAAGCACTTCAGGTGGGCAGCTTTTTCTCAGGTTGTTCTTAATGGCCTAGTAATGTTCATTATGTTAGCTTACTTCTTTTAAGATACAGTATAAAAATGGCAATTGGACTTACAAATACAGATTTCATAGGTTTCCTTCAGAACAAAGGCAATGAATCATTTTACTAATGTAGATATTTGCTTCATCATTGAAAACATAGTTTTCACATCGTAAGGTAAAGTCCTGAGAGAAGCCATTACTGAGTCAGTTTATTAAAACTTGTTGGTTTATTGTGATAGGCTTTTCAGTGGGTAAGGAGAACACTGTGGATAATCTATACATTAGGAAGAAAAGACTGAACTGTGCTTTGCCTATAGCCCATCCATGACCTGGCAGATGAAGCGATCAGCAGGGGCCGTGAAGACAAAATGAAATTAGCTCTGAAGTGCATTGGTAATGTGGGAGAACCAGCCAGCATCAAGCGCATCCTGAAGTTCCTTCCCATATCTTCATCCAGTGCTTCTGATATCCCCATCCACATTCAGCTTGATGCCATAATGGCCTTGAGAAAAATAGCTTGGAAGGACCCCAAAGCAGTAAGTGTGATCTGTCAGAGATTCCTTTACTTAGTGAATTAGAGAATATATGCTGTAAAGGGTAATGAATTTAATGGTATCATGTCTGTGGATTCAGCATGTTTAAAAGAAAGGATTATTTTTAAGAACAACACAATACAATTTATATTTCAGCTGATGCTTTCTGCTAAGCTGTAATAATTGTTAGTCAGCAGGAAGCTTCCAGAAGAATATCAGCAGTGTTTCTTTAGTCATCCGTCATAACCAATTAAGTCCTGTGCTAGTTATATAGGGTGGAAATTTAGCCACCTAAAAGTCAGACATATAATTTAACCTGCCTCAGTAGTCAAGAGGAGAGAGACAGACACTTTAGGTTGACCTTCTAGGCAAAATGTTGACATTGCTCTGCCTCTTTGAGACCCTTCCCTTGAAGTTGGATGAGTCGCCACTGACCTCCTGCTGAGGTTGCTGGCATGGTGAGCATAGGCAAAACTCCTGCCTTTCAGATGCTTTAGATATGGGAGCTATATGAGACAGCATCCACTCAGACTGTCTTTGGTGAGCTTTTTTAGACCCTTTAAAAAGTGGTCTAAAATAGTGAAGCATGCTCACTGAGTCAGTAGAGTTACTCCAAAGAATGAATCTATCTTATTATCTACCGTTCTTTCTTCCAAAGTTATTTACCCATCTCTGAATGTCAGTAATGCAAAAAGCTATGCTGATGTCTTTTTGATTGTGGTGGGTTGACCCAATACACTGATACATGGACATTTATTTCAGATTCAGTCAGCCCTTCTCCACGGGGCTGTTCCTCCATGGCCATGGCCCCTTCAGTTGTCTTAATAAAATGATGTGGAACCATAGAATCATAGAATCATTTAGGTTGGAAAAGACCTTTAAGATCATCCAGTCCAACCATTAACCTAACATTATCAAGTCCACCACTAAACCAATTAAGGGGAGAGTAGCAATTTTGTGTTTCCTGGCTTGGTGGCTGGATTATTTATAATGAAAGTAAAAACTAGGAATCATTATGCAGTAAAAAAGATCAGGAAACCTTTCTGCAGGGATAATGACCTCCTCTCCCATATTTCTTGTGGGTTACGTGTGCATCCAGTCTGAAAAAAAAAGTCTCAATTATTGGTAATTCCAGACACTGTCTTTTCTCTCTGCAGGTGCAGGGATATCTCATCCAGATCCTTGCAGACCAGTCGCTTCCCCCTGAAGTGCGAATGATGGCTTGTGCTATTATCTTCGAGACAAGGCCTGCCCTTCCTTTAATAACAACGATAGCTAATGTGGCAATGAAGGAGAGCAGTTTGCAAGTGGCCAGTTTTGTGTATTCCCACATGAAGGCTTTGTCGAAGAGCAGATTGCCGTACATGTACAACATGTAAGTGGAGATAGGAATGAAGTGGGCAACCTTCTGCAAATAATAAATTTTGTTACATTCTTGTTAGAGAGCACTGCATGTGCTGACAGATGGAATTCAGTTTATATTCTGATGGGGTGCAGCTTATTTCTGGATTTATTACCTTTCTCATTTTGTTTAGATCTTCAGCTTGCAATATCGCCCTTAAGCTGCTGGCCCCCAAACTGGACAGGCTGAGCTATCGATATAGCAAGGTCATACATATCGGTGGTTACTTTGGTGAGTAAAAGTGTTTTGGTGACCAGGAAGCTTTCCCTTCAGAAATCTATTCTTAAGAGACATGAAGTCCTTTGGAGCAATACTGCATTCTGCATTTTAATAAGAAATGGAATTAAATGTGACAGTCACATATTTAAAAGTGCTTGAGTAACCATTTATTAATTTGGGCCTAAACAGTTAAAACTTATGTAATGATGTATCTTACAGTCCGTAATGGAAAAAGCTGCAGAAATATGCTCTTGAGCGATAAGCAGAATGGTTAGAAAAAAGACGTGTCTCTTGTTTACTTCTGCCATAGATAACTATAAATTTGGTGCTGCTGGAGATGTCTTTGTTATGAACAGCCCGCGAACAATGTTCCCATCAGCCATAATTTCCAAGCTGATGGCATATTCTGCAGGGTCAGTGGCTGATTTGGTGGAGGTAAGTATTTACCTAAATCGATACTAAAGCAAATTAAAATTAAAATTGACCACAAAGTTTCATCTTTGTGAGTATGTTTCAGACTGCTCCTTTTCATGCTGTTTTGGTAGGCTGGTGTCCGCGTGGAAGGCCTCACGAACATCATCATGAAACGAAATATACCGTTTGCTGAATATCCCACATACAAAAAGATAAAGGAGATTGGAAAAGCTGTAGGTATTTTCAGTAATGCAATGTGTGGGTTATATGAAGGGGTATTTAGTGAGGCTTCACATACTAGTTAAGCCCTGTTTCAGAAGGTAAACTACCTGCCTAGCAGTCAGCTCAAGTATTTCTGTGAAAGAGAGCGCTGCAGTGGGACTGCAGGGGCCATCGCTCCTGCAATGGTTGCGATAGCTTCTGCAAATTCTCCCTGTGGCCCTGCCTCCTCCTCACCTCATGCATGGCTGCAGAAGGAGCATGTGAGGATCAGGGGGAGGCGGGCATTGCGGCACGGTGCGTGTCTCATGCCTGGCAGGCTTCCTCCTCCCTCCCCTCATCTACGTCACTTAATTTATGAGAACATGCCTTTGTCTTCAAGAGAAAAGGGGATTTGTTGCTGTGCCTTCAAACTGGATTTAGTGGTACTAACGGCCCAGGCCCTCTGTGTAAATTTTATTGTATCAGAATACAAAACACTGGCCAGGAGGCCATTTGTGGGCATCTCAGTGACGGGGACTAAGTCTGAATTAGTGACACTGTGCTATTTAGATTGGATATTAGGAAGAATTTCTTCACGGAAAGGGTAGTCAAGCATTGGAACAGGCTGTCCAGAGAGGTGGTGGAGTCACCATCCCTGGAGGTGTTCAAAAAAAGGGTAGACATGGCACTCTGGGACATGGTTTAGTGGACATGGTGGTGTTGGGTTGATGGTTGGAATGATGATCTTAGAGGTCCTTTCCAATCTTAATGATTCCTAGTTTTTACTTTCATTATAAATGTTCCAGCCACCAAGCCAGGAAACATGAAATTGCTGCTCTACCCTTGATTGGTTTAGTGGTGGACTTGTAATGTTATGTTAATGGTTGGACTGGATGATCTTAAAGGTCTTTTCCAACCTAAACGATTCTATGATTCTATGATTTATAAAGCAGCAAAGAAACACAAGCAGCAATGGAAAGTTGCAGCTTGGTCAGTGATGGATTTGATCACCTTGCTGAATTACCATTTGTAAAGTGTTGCGTTAAGGAACTTTTCTTGTTTCTTTATCTGTTCCCTAGCTGCTGGGATGGAAGGAGGTGCCAACAGAAACCCCTTTGATATCAGCCTACTTGAAACTATTTGGCCAAGAGCTGGCCTATGTCAACATCAATAAGGAAGTCCTCCAGCAGGCTGTGAAGGTACCAGGGACCCCTACATTTCTTTGCAAGATTTGACACCATTGTACTTTTATATCCCAGCCTCTTGGATCTTTGTTTTACCGCAGACTGTGCTAGAACCTGCTGACAGGAGCACAGTGATGAAGAGAATCGCCAGCCAAATCCGCAATGGCATTGCAGGACAATGGACACAGCCAGTGTGGCTGGGAGAGCTGCGATACATAGTTCCTACCTGCACCGGTCTGCCGCTGGAGTACGGGTCATACACCACTGCTCTGGCACGTGTGGCACTCAGTGGTGAGTTGGGAAGTAGGAGATCAGCTGTGCGAGCTCTGAGCAGGGCGTGAGAGGGACAGGCTAAGAGGGGCTGGAGAAAGAAGTGGAAAAACAGAAAATTAGAAAAAGAAGTCATTTTTGTAGTGGAGGGGAGGTAGTGAAGATGTTTGAAGAGAAGCTGGACACAGCTGATTTCTGCTTCATCTTTGAATGGATTGAAGACAGAGAAGGTGAGGTGAGAATCTGGGAAACCAGAGAGAGAAAGATCACAGCATTCAAGGCCAGAAAATACAAGACCTGCGTGGAGAGCTGACTGCAGACATGGGCAGAATGGGTTGGCTCCTGAGAGGTGCACACACAAGTTAAGCAGGATTCAATGGTGCTTTAAACAGGAAAGAAAATAGAAGACAATCAAAAGAGAGCTACCAGTAATGTTAGAGAAGGCAGGAAGAGAAGAGGGCTTGTGAAAAGAGACAGAGTGCTGTTTTAAAAAAATAAATATGCAAGAACCAATACTTATCACAAAGTTATTCCAGTGATCATACTGTTTGTTGTGCAGCAGACTTTTAATTTAGGCAAAACCAACCCTTTTTTTGCTGACGCTGCATAAGGAATGAAGGGTGAACTACATGCACTTATGCTCTTTATAGAAGTCTCATGTGCCCACTCTTTGCTGCTGTTGGTTTTTGGTTTGTTAGTTTGTTTTGATAACATCTTTGAACCCCTGCCCCTTGATCTGTGGGTGGTTTTAATTTTTTTTTTTTTTTTTTTTTAATAACATCTTTGCAGCCAAGTTGGGGAGGTATGGATTGGATGAGTCGGCTACAAAGTGAATGAAGGCTGTCTGGACTGCTGATCTCCAAGAGTAGTCAACAGATGAAAGTCTAATAGGTGGCTTGTTATGAGCAACATTCCTCCGTTATTACCACTTGTTCATTGTCTCTTTTAACAATCTGAATTTTGGAAAAGCAGGCACCCTCAGCAAATCTGTGTCGATGATGACATGGAATTGGTGGGAGCAGTCACTGCACTGGGGGGTCAGGTTGCCACGTGGGAGGACCCTGACAGGCTGGAGGGGATGGCCTGACAGAATCGTGAAGAAATTTGACAAGGCAATCCGCAGTCCTTCACCTGGGATGGAGTAACCCATGCAAGTGTATATAGGCTGTGCATCACCCAGGCAGAAAGCAGCTTTGCAGAAAAGGGCCAGGGAGGCCTGGAGGACAAGCTGGCATAGCGAATCAGCAGCGTGCTCTTGTGGTGATGAAGGCCAACTGCATCACTGGCTGTAACAGCAGGAGCAGAGCTAGCATGGAAATTATTTTCCCCCTCTATTTAGCACATCTGAGGCTGCATCTAGAATACAATGTCCAGTTCTGGGTCCACAGTACAAGAAATATGTTCACACCTGATGTGAGGAAAGATTGGAGAGCAGGGCTTGTTTAGCCTGGTTGCCCACCTTTCACTCTGTCTTCTGGCTCCACGCGTTTCTGAAATTTTAATGTTATACTAATTAACAAACTTTCAGTTTTGGTCAGCTCTGTATTTTCTTACTATATTTTTATTTCCATTTTCAATACGTTGCATCAGAACCTTTGCCTACAGAACAAGCTTTCTGTATATTTTCAGTATTTTTCAGACTCATAAAAGATCTCATGTACCCCATATCTTGTTTTCCAGCCATATTTTTTGTATTTACAAAAATATTGCCTCTTCCTGAAAACTGTGTCTTGCTTAAATTCAAATCCTTTCTTTTACTTTTACCATTTTAAAATGTTGTTCTGTCCTTTGCAGTTGATGGAAAGATGACCCCCCCTCTAACTGCAGATTTTAGACCCTCCCAGTTTCTTGAATCCACCATGCATATTCGGGCTGACATAAACCCAAGGTATGGTAGGTTTCTAAGGCTTTACATATGATGGAGGTTTTTATGGAAAGGCAGAACCACATGTTAAAAAAGAGCACCTTTCTTACCTCTGACCGCTTCACTCCGTTTCAGCTTCTATGTACATACAGTTGCAACAATGGGTGTCAACACCGAATACTTCCAACATGCTGTTGAAATTCAAGGCAAGGTCCTGACAAGAGTGCCAATGAAGTTTGATGCCAAGATAGACATGAAACTGAAAAATATTAAGATTGAAACAAATCCATGCCATGAGGAAACTGAGATAGTGATTGGAAGGTATGGTAGCATTACTGCAGGATACTTTCTGTTGCTGAAACCTTACGAAGTTCACTATTCACTGACTTCTTATGGAGGTTTCTAGATAGGCAGGGTGACTTTTCAGTGTGTAGCATAAACTTTGGGATAAAGAGCAACTAAGAGAAATAGGGGAGTTAAAAGTCAAAAGATACCTACATTATTTAGGAGTTTAATTTTTATTTTAATTTGTTTATTATTTTATTATTATTTTGTGGTTTTAATTTTTATTTGTTTATTATTTTATTGTCTTTTAGGGGGTTTAATTTTTATTTTTAAATGAATACCTTTCATGTTTTAGACATTTGTTTAAATTTATCCAGATTTTGAAAACTTCCTGTGGTATAAGGAACTGATGTTTGTCATGAACTTTTATTTGTCTTTAATATATTTATACTTATAGTTGCATATACAATCCCTATGTTCAAACAACATACCTCTGTGCTGTCACATGATACTGACAGGGACATATTTCATTTAGTCCAAAGACAGTGGGTTGGAATAATTTACCATTTTTTGTGCATATCTCAACAGACATAAGGCTTTTGCTATATCAAGAAATATAGGAGAACTAGGTGTTGAAAAGAGGACCTCAATTCTCCCAGAAGATGCTTCATCAAATATTGTGGAAGAACCTTTCAAACCATCAGAGAGAGCTTCCAGTGAAGGTTTCACAATGGTAACCTATTCCTTTTTGCTTATATAGTAATATTTACCCTCTCTGTGATGCACATGTCTGCAGTTCTACTCTTGCCTATAATATGCTCCCAGTGGTATTCACATACTCATCTCCAATGCAGCAAAGAGCTGACAGCACGCCAAGGAAATATGCTTATAGTTCTCAAGAGGATCTTCGTCATGGCACAGAAAGAAAAACTCATAAACGAGACATTTGTGTCAAACTGCATCATCTTGGTTGTCAGCTCTGCTTTTCCAGAAGGTCACAAGATGCCAGTTTTCTCAAAAACACGTATTTGCACAGATTAATTGGAGAACGTGAAGCTAAAATAGTCTTGATGCCAGGTACAATATTGAGTAGAAGCCTTCTCGTCTTAGGTTTGTCAATGCTATTTGAAGCAGTACAACCTTCTAATGTGTGCAATCGGTGTGTAGTTCAAACAGATGCTGGGATTGATAAAATACAGCTGGAGATTCAGGCAGGATCGAAAGCAGCTTCCAAAATAATTCATGTGGTAAACTCGGAGTCCGAGGAAGAGGATGACTCATCTCCATATGAGGACATTCAAGCTAAACTGAAGAAGATTCTAGGCATTGAAAAGGTGTTCAAGGTAAGAGACTTTGAGCATGGGAGTGGGGAATATTTTCCCATAAATGAAGCCAAGGGTTTGAAGTTCAGTGTGGAAAGCTGGCTTGGGAAAGCAAGGATGGGGCTAGTCTGAAAGGTGCCAGTGCCAGGCCTGTCAGCCAGTGCCACATCTGGAGGGATTGATTCTATGGGATGCATGCAGCTGGGGCTGGTCCTCTGTGCTGGGCTAGATTTCAGCTGGGTGGAGTGGATCCGAGGGAGTTTTGCAGCTTCTGCAGTAAGTGAGGCAGGGAAGTTACTGTTCCTTGAAAAGCTGATGTGAGCAGCTTGTCTGACACCCAGCGAGGTTTTACTTTGTAAATACAGAACAAGATGTATCCCTTCTCTTGCACTTCTCTTTGAACTTTTTTTGCAGGTAGCAAATAAAACACGACACCAGAAGAAGCAACCTTCTAAGAAAGGAAAAACTATGCTAACAGAGCTTGGGACAGACCCCAATGCAAAAAATCCCTCCAGCTCATCATCTGCCTCCTCAACTGTCTCCTCTTCTTCCTCATCATCTGCTACTTCCTCTGATCGTAAAAAGGCTGTGGCTGAAGATGAGAATGATCAAGTCAAACAAGTGAGAAACAAAGATGCAAGCAGCAGCAGTAGCAGCAAGAGCAGCAGCAGTAGCAGCAAGAGCAGCAGCAGTAGCAGCAAAAGCAGCAAGAGCAGCAGCAGCAAAAGCAGCAAGAGCAGCAGCAGCAAAAGCAGCAAGAGCAGCAGTAGTAGTAGTAGTAGCAGCAGTAGTAGTAGTAGTAGTAGGAGAGGTAGCAGCAGCAGCAAGTCATCGAGTCACCACAGCCATGGGCATCACTCAAGGTATCTGAACGGCAGCAGTAGCAGCAGCAGTAGCAGCAGCAGCAAGTCATCGAGTCACCATAGCCATGGGCATCATTCAGGACATCTGGAACGTGGCGGCGGCAGCAGCAGCAGCAGCAGCAGCAGCACATATTCCAAAATATGGGTAACTTTGTCAGTAAATTGACTAATACTGCTAATGTTCATGAATCTCATTCCTGATGGCAGCTGGCTTTGCATTATAAATCAGGAAATCATGAGTTGACACAGTAAATTTTAGCGACACAAAATTGCAAAATTTATTCTGCAAACACACCTGCAATCATTGGCTCAGATGTCTACTTCAAAGCATCTCAAAAGTTTCCACAAGTTTGTTGAAACTTTTGTTATAGGCAGGGAACAATTTTTTGCCAATTTACTACTTTCCATCAACATACATTGCATGTTTCTCTCTTAATTTTGCAGTAGGAACATTAACGCTTTATATAAACTACTTCAAGTCTTGCATTATGTGCTTGTGACTAAGCATACAGAACTATGTATGAATGATAATTAGTAAAATCCTTACTTAATTCCCAGTGCTCAGATTTCAATGTAATTGCAGCGTTTCTTTTCTTCTGAGGCTTTTCATCTTCTTGTTTTTATCATTTTCAAAGGGAGATGATGAGATTTATCGGTACCGCTTTAGATCAGCACATAGACAAGAGGTGAGTTTTTCTTTCCTCAGTAAATTAAGTATGGAATCTGTCATAAGTAAAATGGAAACCTTAAAGGCAACTTGTTGTCTTTGTTGAGGAAAATTACAGTACTGATAACATTTAGAACACCAAATCAACCACGGCGGTTCTTCTGAGATGCATAAATACAGAGAGCTATGTTCTCCTTTGTGTTGTGCGTATGATGCCATTTGTGACTCTGCAAAGTAGATGCGAAGCTCCACCAAAGCAGTACAGACACTCACTTTGGAGGAACAAAGATCCTACCATCAAGAGCTTGGGTCATTTGACTGGCTTTGATCGCTTGGTTTCTTGGGTTCGAACCACTGTTGATACACACTGTGGGATAGCTATGTTGACAAATGTGGGACGATACCTTATTTTATGGTACTTTAGTTCAGCAGAAGATTCTTACTAAGGCACAATTCAGCCAGGAGCAGTGTACTTGTGATTGGTGTTCCTCAAAAAGTGAAAAATTCAGCTGTGTGTGCCCATTCAGTTGATCCTTTCCATTCAGTTGGTCCATTCATTGTGTCCTCCAGTTGATCAGGCCCTTCCAGAAATAAAATGAATCAGTTCTGATCTTTCATATTGAATTGAGGGGCTGGTTCAATTTGACTTGCTCTGGTCCATTGTTTTTTCAGACAGGGAATTCTCATCTAGACATGTTCCTTACTTGTCTCTTATGAGGGGTCAGATATATTTGGGTAACCAAGATTTTTCAGAGCTATATCACATGTACTAAGCAGGACGAAGTGTATTATATTGCAAGTCATTGAGCTGCTCAGTATTGGAACGCAAGTTTGCTAACACCAAGTGCCATGACCGAGAGTATTCTGCAGCACTGCCTACTGCGATTTCGTCAAGCATGCTTTTAAGTTACCCTCTTAGGCATGATGTGTTTTCTTCTTACAGTTCCCAAAAAGAAAACTCCCAGCTGACCGACTTAGCAGCTCGTCGTCCTCTACAAGATCCAGTCATGCCTCATGTCGAGCTGCTTCGCAGGTTAGCTGCATCATCTTTAGGGGTTTTTGACAATTTGGAAGAATGGCGGAGTGGCTGTACACTCGCAGTAATTGTACAGCTAGGATAACAGAAAGAGAGAAATATCAACCTCTCAAGTCTCAGATATCAATCAAGAGTGAGGCACACACCATATTTCCCACACACACTTTCCTCTGTAGTGAGGTGAAGATCCTTCTTACTTGCACCACAACCCTTCCCTCATGGCAATCTCACCCAACAGATGCCTGCGGAGACTGATCTTGCGAACTCTGCAACCAGGAGGGAAGTTGAGGTGTTGCAGTGCCAGTGCAAGGACATTGGTGGTGGAGGCCAAGGCTAAGAGGAGCCTCAGCAGAAAGCACGCTCCAGAGGTGACATGTAGCACCTTGGCTCCTCACCAGCACCCAGTCTGATGCGTGCAGGCTTGCTCTCTGGGGCAAGTGATGAAGTCTAATGATGGAGTGAAGGAATTGCAGATCATAGCACGCTTAGGGCACTGCTGTCAAGGGGGGAGCTTCTTGATGTTGAAGACCATGTCCTGGATTGTATTTTGTGCTAGGGTGCTGTGCAAACAAAAAACCTGCCTGCCCCACAGAGCTCACAGCTGAAGTGTGAGGCGAAAGCCAACAGACCAACCAGACAGATAAACAGGAGGACGCTAGCTGGGGGATGTTCTTGTTGTGAGAATGAGTGATGAGTACAACTGACAGCTGATGTTGTTAGTCAAACCGAACCACTTTCTTTCATTCGCAGGCAAATATATGCATATTAACAATGAAGCCCAAATCATATAGTCATTACTGGAAAAGATGAGGGGTAATGGGTACAAGTTACTCCTGGGGAGGTTCTGATTGGATACAAGAGGAAAATTTTTCACAATGAGAACAGTCAGCCATTGGAATAATCTCCCGAGGGAAGTGGTGGATTGCCCAACATTGGACACTTTTAAGATTCAGGTGGACTGGGTGCTGGGCCATCTTGTCTAGACCGTGCTTTTGCCAAGAAAGGTTGGACCAGATGATACTTGAGGTCCCTTCCAACCTGGTATTCTATGATTCTATGATACTGTATCCTAATGATATGAATATTTCCACAGCATCAGCTGTAGCTCAGGAAATGGGACAAATTTTGGCTCATACAAAATACAGTGACAAAATCTATCTGTGTATGCAGAGGCACATGCACATTAAAGACATATGCATGAGACTTTATAGGCGTGTATGTATGTGTGGTACATATGCTGGTATATATTTGCAGTTCAGTTGCTTATTTTCCATTTATCCATCTAGATCTTGCATCTGAATTGTTCCATGGTAACTCTTTTATAATGATATTCTTTGCATACTTTCTCTCCCTTCTTCTTAGCCTAAGTTTTTGGGAGATGTTAAAACACCAGTACTAGCTGGTTTTCTTCATGGCATTCGTAACGATAAGAAGATAGGAGGCCTCCAGCTCGTGGTATATGCTGATGTTGACTCCATCAGGCCCCGGGTGCAGGTGTTTGTGTCAAACCTCACAGATTCAAGCAAGTGGAAGCTCTGTGCCGATGCTTCAGTCCTCAATGCTCACAAGGCAGTGGTAAGGCTCAAAAATAGTTATATAAAGCCATATGCATCACAGGAAAACCATGTTCCATGCATTTAAAAATGGGCCATTTCTCTCTCCACTGTAGGCTTACCTGAAATGGGGCCGGAATTGCCAGGACTACAAGATTTCAACTGAGCTGGTAACTGGGCGGTTTGCCACCCACCCTGCTGTACAAGTGAAACTAGAGTGGCCTAAAGTTCCTTCAAGTGTCAGATCCATAGCAGAATGGTGAGGTTTTAGTCTTTAGTGACACTCGTTCATGATGTCGGTCAACTAGGAAAAATCAGCATCCACCCATGAGGTTCTAGTGGTTAAAGTACTGACTATGATTTTATTCTCTGATCTGTCTGAGTACTGCCTTTGGACATAAAAGCTGAGTGGGAGATCACAGCCATCCTGTTGTAACATACAGTAATTCTTTATACTGGACATAATTACTGAAAACTGAGGAACAGACCCTTCCTCTCACTGAACACCTGCTCAGTAAAGCAGAGAGTGGTCATGGGGACCTAACCAGTGACCCTGAAGACTCAGTATGCTACTTACACAGAGACATGAGGCAGCCTGGTTGGGATGTGTGCTGCTTTTTGCTTCCCTATTTCACCAGATCTTTCTGATTTGAATTTTTGAAGGTTTTACGAGTTTGTCCCCGGGGCTGCGTTTATGCTGGGGTTCTCTGAAAAAACAGACAAGAATCCTTCTCGACAAGCCAGGGTGATCGTGGCTTTAACTTCTCCAAGGACATGTGATGTTGTTATCAAGCTTCCTGATGTAATTATGAAATATCATTATCACTCTCCTATTTTTTCCTAGTAGAAATTAATTACAGTAGTCAATTCTGAGAAAGAAAAATTAAGTAAGCATCTGTTTGTGTGCAAATGATGAAAACAACTTTTGTTTATTTCCAACCTTTTTATATTACATCCAAGTATATTCATAGAGTGGCCTTGTTCATGGAAAAAGAGAGTGCCGTGGGTACTCATAATGACATGCATTTCCATCTGTAGTAGCTCCGTAAGTGTTCGCCTAACCACCTTTGAAGGGGAGTAATTCGTTCTCTCCTAAATCATATCTGAATGCTGACCCACACCATGAGAGAAAACTGTAAGCAGAAGCAAAAAGCTCACCGACGCTGAGTCAGATGAATTATGTTCACATAAATTCTTTGTCAACCAAAGTAGAAGAATTTGAAATTAGTTTCCACATAGGAGAACAAGCTGATCTCAGCTGTTTGCTGTGAACAGCTGGCACAAGTGTGTTTTGAATGTGCTTTTGAATTCCTTTGCAGATGATCATCTATGAAAAAGCCATGAGGCTTCCCCTGTCACTCCCTGTAGGTCCGAGGATACCAGCTT
Source organism: Pelecanus crispus (assembly GCF_030463565.1). Taxonomy (NCBI): domain Eukaryota; kingdom Metazoa; phylum Chordata; class Aves; order Pelecaniformes; family Pelecanidae; genus Pelecanus; species Pelecanus crispus. The sequence goes on along the minus strand of NC_134647.1, from coordinate 76,759,854 downwards.
CAGAGCTGCAGCCTCCCATCTGGAATGCCTTTGCTGAGGCCCCCTCTGCAGTGTTCGAGAATTTGAAAGGTCAGGGTCTAATCTGGTTCAGAAGCATGACATCCTCCCTCTCCCAAATTACTTGAACACCTTCTGAATTTTTCTGGGATTATTTGTGTCCAGTTAATTAGGAAATGTGCTGCAATAATGTGAGGATGGTTCAACTGGGAGAGAATTTTTTGCATGTAGTACAGAAATCATCAGCATTTCAGGTATCAAGATACCAATTATCTGAAATGGTAACATTTAAACTTTCTGGCAATTTTTTTTTTTTTAGATAGAGGAGTAAATTTTCCATCCTTTTTTTAGAATTTGAGTGCTTAGTAGCCAAAAGCTCCTGTAATCCATACAAACGTATCACACAGTGGAAAAAAAAAAAAAAAGCTAAAATAATATAGCACTAAAAATAAAATCTACCATTTAACAACTTTCTTTTATGGAAAAGCAAATACTCACTGGCATTTTATTTAACCAGCTCGCTGCTCAGTTTCCCACAACAAGATCACAACCTTTAACGATGTTCAGTTTAACTACACAATGCCGGCAAACTGCTACCACATCTTGGCTCAGGATTGCAGCTCTGACCTTAAGTTCCTGGTGATGATGAGGGATGCTGAAGAAGCTATGAACCTGAAAGCAATCAACATCAAGCTTGGCAGTCAGTAAGTAACTCCTGCCAGATGCTGGGAGCGTGAGGGACTACATCATCCACATTTAACATGAGAGGAGCTTAGATCTGAGCTTTAATGCAATGGTTAGCAGCCCATGGGATTTCAGCATTTCCCTTATTTACTTGCCATGCATATGGAATGTGATGCTAATGATGTCATCATCCCTGGAGGTATTAAAAAAACAGGTAGACGTGGCACTTTGGGACATGGTTTAGTAGGCATGGTGGTGTTGGGTTGACAGTCGGACTGATGATCTTAGAGGTCCCTTCCAACCTTAATGATTCCTAGTTTTACTTTCATTAAAAAATAATCCAGCCACCAAGCCAGGAAACACAAAATTAATTATTAGTCTACCCTTAACTGGTTTAGTGGTGGACTTGGTAGTGTTAGGTTAATGGTTGGACTGGATGATCTTAAAGGTCTTTTCCAACCTAAACGATTCTATGATTCTGTTATCCTGCATCTTAGGTGACAAGAATACCTTGATGTAATTTAAGTAGTTGAAATGAGCTTATGCTGTGACCAGTCATATTTAGTTAGCAGGAAAATGCCTTTGTCATTGTATGTGTGAGACTGTGATATAAACAGGGTCTGAACACTCTTCTCCTTAATAGTGAAATTGATATGCATCCTGCGAGCGGCCAGGTGAAACTGCTGGTAGATGGGGTTGAAAGCCCCACGAGGAATGTTTCATACGTATCTGCTGGTAAGCGATGCAGCATCTGCTGTTTCATTTTCACGTATGTTTTGGGAGAAAGGCAGACAGACAAACAGAAAGACTATCAAAGAGATTCCATCAGATTGTATTCAATAAATATTTCTACCTTTGGTTGTAAGGTTAATATTTAAGAACTTGTATTGTATTCCCTTGTATAGGAAGACTGATTAGAGTGTGAAGCTCTTGAAGTGGCCAAACTAAGCGAGATATAACTAACATGAAGATCCCTCCTTTTCATACATTACTGCAGCTCCCGCTGGATTTCCAAATTTGAGAAGTGTTTCGGTTATATTACAAAATCTTGCTTGATTAAAACATTTCGAAGTACAGCTTTTCTAAAATTTCACCACACTTGTATATCAACGTTTTTCCTGATTTGATTTGTGGGCATAAATTTGGCTAGCATTCTGAAATCTGCTAGGAATAAATATGGAGAACTGGTAAATAGCCTTCTTGCTTCTCTCAATGCAGGAATAGTTTCTTTCTGTGAAAGGACACGGGAGGACCTTGTGGCATTCTGTGCTATGCAGTCAGGGGCTATGTACAACGCAGGTGTTTCCTGACTGTGGAGCTGTAGTACACAAATCAGGCCACGTCTTGCTGAAATCGGGTTAGCATCTGCCAGTGCTGAGCTCTGTCCTCTTATGTACTTGGGAAGCAATAATCGTGCTAGAAATGGCTCCGGTGACAGTCATGGTGTTCTTAGTGTTTCCTTACTCCATTATAGTGCAGTCAGGGCCTTGTATGGCTGCACAACTATACAAATACTATAGGCAGCTCTGTAATCATTTCTAGAAATAAATATGAATATGTTAATAACCCAGAGAAAATAACCCAGAGAAAAATTAAAAAATCTGTGATCATGAAAATTGTTTTCCAACTTTTTAGAAACACCTACTTTCTATATATACACCTTCCTATGTTGTTTTGCTGTATGTTTTGTTTCTTGAATAGAACAATTGAGAAATTTCAAGGAAAAGAACATTTTAGAAACATGACAGTTGCTTTTTTCCTTCTTAAAGAAGCTAGGTTGGGTCTGTTTTGGTTTTGCTTTGTTTTATTTTGTTTTCTTCTAGGTGCTTCTCTGTGGATCCACAGTGAAAAGCAAGGGCTTGTACTTGTTGCCCCAGCCTATGGCATTGAGAATTTGTACTTTGATGGATACACATTCAGGGTATCGTTCTTCCTCTTCATAAGCTTGGGTGTTGAGAAATTTCCATAGGATTCCCTTAAATCTGTATGTATAAGTGCAAGAGTACACAGTGGCAAAGCCAAATATGTGCAGGGCCCAAAAAACCCAAAAGGGAAGATGACACTACAGGGTTGCACAGTCCTGCTCTTTATTTCTCGGCGGGAGAAGTGAGATTCTTTCACCGACAAAAATACTTTATTGCAGTACAGGTGTGTGTTGGGAAATGGGCCCGTGAGCGTGCACGCATTGAGCCAGCAATGCATTTGCAAGAAAAATGAGGTTTTAGCTCCTGTGCATTGTTCTTACAGCTGTATAATTCTTCAAATCAGCAAAAATGCAGCCATGCTTCTAAGATGAATGAGTGCTTTAAAGGCTGCTCTAAAAATAATGTGAAATGGGAATTGTAAGAAATCGGTAAACCACACTGTAAATATCAGCTATAGTATGAAAACAACCATCATACAAAAGCTTCAGCATATTAATAGTCTAGACTATTAATAACAACATACTAGACTGGCACAGTAGGTTTTAAAGGCTGTAACAGTTAAAGACACTGCAGCACCACAGGAATCTGGCATCTGTCAGACTCTTTTGAATCCTCAGCAAAGAGATTTTAAATGTTTGTGTTTTAACTTATACTGAAAGGGACCTACATAGCAAAAATCTGCTCCGTAGGTACTATTTTTTTTAAACTTGAAATGGTTTTGATTTTTTTTCTCGAAGATTCAAGTTGCTTTATGGATGGCAGGGAAAATGTGTGGAATATGTGGAAAATATGATGCAGAATGTGAACAGGAATATCGGATGCCCAATGGATATCTAGCTAAAGACGCAGTGAGCTTTGGGCATTCTTGGATTTTGGAAGAAAAGCCTTGTACAGGAGGTATGCGAGCTCTGATGAATTTAATATGCTATTACTGCAGTGGTACAGAAAATGTAGAATTTATTTAGAAAATTTTAAATCCATAAACGCTTTGAAAAAAAAGCATTTTTAAAGGGTTTGTTATTAAGTTCTATTAAGTATAAAAAGTATGTGTCAGTTTAGAAAGGAATAAGAAATTACAAGTTAAACAAACAAGCCAAAAACCACAAGTCAGTGGAAATTAACTAACCAACCTGAAACAAAATGTTTGTTTCAGTTTTGAAGTGTTTTAGAAGATCAGAAAAACATGTTAGAGGATAAATTAATGCAGAATGCTTTGATTTAAGCTCAACAGCATTTTCCAGCCAGTATTTGATCCACCAAAAAATCAGATGGGGATTAGTAACTATTTCACCTTGGCTGACCACCTGATTTTTGAACCAGTGCAACCTGTCAAGCAAAGCATTCAAGCATATGAGCAGTTCCAGGGACTTAATTACATGGTTGAAATTAAAAACGCTGTATTTTAAGTGCTCCAGTAGATTAGGATCTCCTGGTGTGCTCGGTGCTCTCAGCTGAGGTTACGATGCAACAGCACACCACGGTGCTGCGAGGAGAAGAGGCACGTTGCCTGTGTAAAGAAGACTTGTCCTGGTGGGAAGGACTTCCTCGCTCCCTGGAGGTGGCTTCTATATGTCTCTCTGTACATCAACTGTTATTCTCCTATGTCTTCGTAAAGAATATCAGGCGTCAAACTTGCTTTAGATGGATATGGAGGCCACACGCACGTACACAATAATTTTCACATGGTTGGTAGTGACCGTATGTTGTGTTTCCATTTCACATATGGTGGAAATGGCTGGAATTTTAGAGAATAAAGCTTATAGTCAGGAGTAAATTGTGACCCATGTAGCTTCTCACACACTTGTAGCTGCTTGTACTGGGAATCCAAAAAAGGAACAATATTGCTGGCTGGCAGCAATGACTTTTGGTCTCTTTCTGCAGCAATTTTGAGTCTGAATGACAGTGGCAATAGTGTAATTCTTTAATTATTATTTTTATTTGTTCAGAAATCCCCCCTTTCCACCGCTGAATACTCAAAGCTTCTGAATGCAGGTTTGCAGCTATTCTGTGAGCCAGTTTACTTTGCAAAATGGTTGTTAGAAAGTATATCAGACTGTGTTTCTACATGCTAATCTAGAAACAAAGCAGTTGCATTTGAAATTAACTTTCCATAGCTCCATATCTAATTAGCTGATTTGAAACGTTTCTCAGTCAGGGATGCTGCTTTACTTATGATCAAAATATGGTTTTCATAGAGTAAATTTGTTTGTAAATTGGCAACATTGGGAGACGGGTCATCTCATGGGGAGATGTGAAGATTTTGTACGCAAGCACATAAATTATCACCAATTATTACGTTACAGCCTGCAAACTGCGACGCTCATTTGTGAAGCTTGAGAAGACAGTTCAGCTTGCGGGGGTAGAGTCCAAGTGCTATTCTACAGAGCCCGTGCTGCGCTGTACGAAAGGATGCTCCGCCACCAAGACTGCTCCAGTCACTGTTGGTTTCCACTGTCTCCCAGCTGGTAAGTCAACAGAAGCCTACTGAAGAGGAGCTGCACAAAAGTCTAAATAGATTGTGCCTTGACTCAGTTATTCCACTCAAAGTATGAATAATCTAACATATCCACAGGTAGGGATGGACTTACTGCAGTATTGACTGAAGACCTGCCCTGTTTTCATTAATATGTAAAACTTTCTTTAGAGACAGAGATTTTTTTCTGCTGTAATTTTACTGTTTTTCATGATACCGGCATTTAAAATCTAAACTGAACTCCTTTTCATGGTGCTATGAACTAACAGGGTAAGGGTAGAATAACAGCACAGTCAACATTGTGATTCAGCTGAAAACCTGCATATTGCAGCCTGCGAGGATTCGGCTACATCTGATCATGTGCAGCACCCCAAAACGGGGATCCTCACCATGTATATTTTTATATATTGCTGCCTTTGGGCGTGATCCTATTTCACTGAGCTGATTTAGGCAATAGAATGGCAGGTGTGGGCGGGATTCCTGCACACAGGTGCAGTGATATAGGAGGATGTTTTTTTTATAGTTATATTGTAGGTTAGAAGAGATTAGATAAAACAGATATAGATTATATACATGATGGGGTCATGTCTGTTTTCCAAGTTTGTTTTTCCTTTAAGACCACAATATCCTTTCCTAAATGTATTACTGCTAAAATTCTACATGGAAGTAGTAGTTTTCAACGTAGAACTGGCTTATTAAGTAAGTGGGTTTCCTGGAACATCTCTGCGTGACTTAGACAAATATAAATACGTAAGCCAGTGAGGAGAAGCCAAGCCTGCTGTAATTAATGACTAGTGCATGGTAAATGCTGTGCCTTGCAAAACTACTTCTGAAGCATACTGTTTACTTTTCATTTCTTGTTCCCTATCAGATTCGGCTACCAGCCTGACGGACAAACAGACGAAGTTCGACCAGAAGTCAGAGGATATGCAGGACACTGTTGATGCACACATAGCATGTTCTTGTGAGAACGAAGACTGCAGTGCATGAAGCTGTACATTGCAGCACAGGAAAAAACAGAAACACTTTAATGTTTTTATTGTGTGGTGTAAGAAAACTCATCTTAAGGAATAACAGAGATATTAAATTAAGTGTTTGAGGACGTGTGGAATCTTCCCAAGTAATTTAAAGTATTAAACCTTATTATTGCAGAAACTGTTATGATTGCCCATAAATACCTGATTTCGTAATAAATCCATGCATGGAAAAATTGATGAAGGCTTCCTGTATTGCTTCTCCTCACTCCTCCCATCATTTCATAGACTTCTTGAGTCTGTGACGGTCATCTGTGTGCCAGGCAGGTGTCTGTGTCAGGCCCCGTGGGGATACGGGTTGGGTAGCTGTGGTACCACCAGCTCCTGCTTGTTTCCTCTTCCCTGGCGCTGGGATCCTGTGCGCCCGGAGCAGGAACAGGTCACCTCTGAGTGATGCAGCACCCTCTGCAGCAGCAACACAGCCGTGGTGCTCTGCAGTAATGATGTGCCAGTGTTGCAGTAGGGAATGCCAAGATCAGGGAATAAGCCTGAACCTCATGCCACTGGACAAGGCTGCTCCGAGGGAGTCAAGAACATGTTATGTTCCTGCTGCACCACATGGAAAAGCTCATGCAAATCGGGGGTCTTTGAAGAGGACGTGGTGGAGTTACCCAAATGCACCACCTGCCAAAGGGTCTGAAGCGGAGCCAGACCTTTGCACTTTGGGTGAGATGCCCCAGCACGAGCCCTCGCTGCGGCCACCATCAGCCTCCAGCCCACCCGCTGCAGGGCTGCATGGGCACGCCGAGGGACGTGCATGTCTGCTGCGAGCACTGCAGCCCAAAGGATTCCAGCACATTTGGAAGGTGTTTTCTGCTTGTCCCTAAGGCTGTGTTTGCAGGCCGAGTATGCATGCTGGGTGAATTTGTTTTTCAGAGAACTGCCTTAGGAGATGGTGCAGACATAACCATTAACGTTGATGAGACTGTTGGCAGCTTAAGTCATCAGGAGTTTTCCACAAATTTCAATAGAAATAGCATTGTACTCACTTAGTTTACCTGCCTTAATTCATCAGTGTTCTCCCAATTAATGCACATGCATCCAGCCATTTTTATTAACAACTGACCACACGTTCATTTTTATATTTAGGTTTGTTAATGCAAAGCAGAATGTGATCCTACTGAGTTGTTAAAAATGTAGATCGACAGTAAATTAATTAAAAGAGAAATAAGTGATTTGGTTCTTAAAATCAGTAGAAACCAATGCAGAAACATGGCACTTACCTATGACCAAGCAGTGTAGAGAGATGATCACTGGCTAGGTTTTGAAAACACTTGAGAACATTCTGTAAAAATTGTGTCGTTTTGCTTTTCCCAGCAGCCTCGGTACCTTCAATGGATGCACATACATGAGTTTTATAGTTTGGATGTGAGTTTTATAGTTTGGAAAGGTAATGTCCTTAGTACCAAAAGGAGTATGTTTGAAAGACAGCTATAAATGTTATATACAGTTTAAATGCTGTCATGGTACCTTGCGCTGCGAAGTGACGGGGAGCCAAGAGCAGGCAGCGTTTTGGCACTACCCGGTGGCAGCAGCCAAGCGGTGAGCTGGTGGGTTTGCTGCTCGCCTGGAAGTCACACGGAGCAGCGATGGGAAGCACAGAATTCCCAGGTAACCCCCGAGGCTGAATCCAGCAGAAGCTGGGGCTTTGCATGACCCCCTGAGCTGGGTTTGGTGGGGGGCTCTGGCATGAGCCCCCAGCCCCAGTGGGGCCAGCCCACGGGACTCCTCTCTTCCCAGCCTGCCGAGGCTGGAGCACAGCTTTGCGGGGACTCTGGTCTTCCTGCTCCTGTGCTCGGGGGCAAGGGCTGCGATGAGCTCGGCAGCAACGCCCTGGCAGGAGCCCCGCGGGTGAGCATCGCCCAACCTCCGTGGCAGCCAGAGCACCCGTGGGACCGCGGGGGATGCGGGCTGCGGGGAGGCCTCAGCCAGCCTCTGCCCCTCTCCCCGCTGCCATTGCGGGGAGAGACGAGCACAGCTTGAAGGAAATGCGGTCCAGGGGAGGTCCTGGGTGCAGAAAAGTTGTTTGCCACCCTCACAATTTTCTTAGGGTTTTCCTTTTTCCTTTCTCTTTTTAATTCAGGTTACATCCTTCAAAGAAATACAGAGTGTGAAAGGGCTGTGAGTGTATGGGGGGACAGGTTGGGAGTTGAAATCGTTCTTGACGTACTGGAGGAATGATCTAGAAGATAAGATGGCTCAGTTCTATAAAGAAACCCCTAAAGGCGAAGCCCTCACCAACAGGTTTTGCCTACACCTGGAGCAGAAGCACAGATGCTCCCGCTCCATGGCTGCAGCATGGCCGGGGTGACCGAGGATGCAACGTTTGCTGCCCAAAGCGGTGGGGATGGGGGTGAGACTCTGCAAGCCCTGGGCTGGGGGGACGGGGGCTTCGGGGAGACCCTGCCCTTGCAGCCTGGCACGCCCCGCACAGCCCCCGGGGAAGCTCCTTATTTTGAGGAGTGTTACGGTTTGCGGTGCCACTGTTGTCGCAGTGTGGTGGTTTATAGTGTTATAATTTTGAGACACTGAATACAAGTGTTGTTGCACTTAATCTGCCATCACAGCAGCGCTCTTCTGCTTGCACTGCTGACCTTGAGTCCTTGCTGCCTGCAAGGTGGGTTTTTTTTTTTTTTAAAAAAACCCCTGTGCAGCTGCATACAGTTATGCCATAATATATTAGCTTTTGAGCCTCAAATACCAGTTGCTAGTAGCTGTATACTCAAATCCTGTAGCTACATTTAGCAAATCTCCCAAGACACGCCACAACTCACTAGTGAGTGGTTTGGCTTTTCTATCATGTGCCATCAGTTTTACAAAGGAAGGGGTTAAAACAAATGGGACCAGAATATCGTGCTGGTAAAAATATGGTGAAGTATTTGCCATGCTTCAAAAGTATTTTTTTTACCCTACAATGCAATCTTTGATCTAGGAACAAAATCCACAGTTTGTCAGACATTATAAATTATATCCCAGCTGCCAATTATAAAAAAACATCAGCTAAAGAGCGTTATGAAAACTAAGCTGTCTTGGATAGGAGCCACCGATCTGCTGACGAAAAACTGAATCCAGTCCCTTCCCACGGCGAGCTGGGCAGCAGCTTCGGTTCCTGGCCCACGGAGGAGAAGGCTGGTGGGCAAATACCGGCCGCGTGGCACCAACGTGAACCCCTCGGTCCCGGGGCTGCCGTAACCCTCCCCGTGCAGGTCTCTGACAGGAGCGGTGCAGGTGGCTCCCGTCAGCCCCGGCCAAGCCCGGCTCCACGCCGCGGCTGTGCGGGACCAGGGGACCTGGCCAAGCCCTGGAGCCAAGAGCAGCCTGAGGGACCTTGTGGGGCTGCGTCAGAGGGACAGGGCAACGCCTACCGATGGGAGAAGAGGGGTCCACCGTGGGGTGAAGGTGCTGGCCCTTGTTGCATGACGTGAAATGAGTTCGGGTGAACCAGACTTTGTACGCCTTTGTAAACCAAGAGGTTTGTGTCCACAGCGCCCATCAGCCTCACCCATTCCACCTCGCAGGGGCAACCCGCCCCACCACCCCTCTCCGGCTAATCACTCTGCTGGAAGGGGCTGATGCATCGGCCCTGTAAGAGAAGGCAGGGGAGGGAAGCGTGGCCATGGGCTTTGTGACAACGACGGGAGCTTTGTGTTACCGGGTCAGTTCCTCGTCCCCAGAGAGCAGCGCTGCGGGTGACGGCGTGGCCAGCTCACGGCGGGGCATGTATGGGCGCGGTGTCACAGGAGGGCGGCCCGGGGATTTTGCACAATCCTGCTGGAGCACTATCAGTTAGATAAGCTGTGTGCCTTACGGTCAGGTCAGGGTACCCTGGGCAAGGTTAGCACAGACTGCAATAGCGCCGGGGGCTTCCAGTGAACAAGGATAATTAGTAGGTTTTCTTACACAATAAATATTTTGGCTTTAACTGTATTTTAATACTTTTAAGCACCTGTTTCAAAAGGTACTTTCAGAGCATTCGGTTGGTGAAGTGAGAACAGAATTGCTTGTGATGGTTTGGCTCAGCAACAACAGCCAGTGCCTTGTCCCCGACCCCCTCTCCCTCAAAAGGTTTCAGGGGTTGATAAAAAGTTGATAACTCAACAAAATTCACTGTGCCTGTTAATAATTGTTCTATAAAAGCCACTCGTTTCCCCCTGCAGTCTTCAGTTGCTTTGAGCATGAAGGGACTCATCCTGGCCCTGGTGCTCGCCCTCGTGGGTAAGTCAAAGCTTTGCCAGTACTGCTGAGCCGTGATGGCCACCGCGGTCCTGAGCAAACTGCAACTCCTCAGGGACTTTCAGGGATATTTACAGCTTAATTTGCTGAAGCCCTTTTATGACTATTAGATTTCTGTGCCTAAGCTTAGCAGCAGGGGAGAAGCAGAGCAAGCAGCAGCTGGCGCAGGCTCAGCATCCCGGGGGTGTGAGGTGCACCCCACGAGCCCATTACTGGTTGTTTGCCAACCATTAGCACACCAAGTAAATGAATAATAAATGTAAAGTGTCCACAGAGGTGGGGAGGTTTCTCACGCATCTTTCTCTTTCCTCCCACACAGGGGGCCAGAAGCAGAACCTCGGTAAGTGCGATCCCACCGCCAGCGAGCGGCTCCCACGCTGCCCTCCCCTATGGCCGTGCCTCGCCCACTGCTTGCACCGATTTTTCGGCAGTAGCAGCCTCACCCTTCTTTGCTGGAATGGTTCTTGCGAGTAACATCACAACAGTCACAGCGAAGGAGGTGTTTCTGCTATTTTTTTTTCTTTTATAGAGCCTGGTTTTCATACCAGCAAGACCTACCTCTATGACTACAAGAGCTTCATCCTGCACGGGCTGTCTGGCAGAGGCCTGGCGATGGCGGGGGTGAGGCTGACCTGCAAGCTGGAGATCAGCCGTGTGTCTCGCAGTGACCACCTTCTCCAGGTAATTCACCACGGGCATGGAGATCCACCCACCCGCCCTCATCACACAGCTACAGGCATTCAGTCCATACTTCTAGGCTGGTAAAATAAATGACAAAAAGATGCAAAGCTCACACGAAAGCTTAGGGCCCTTCCTGGTGCTGAGATGACCCTGTAAGCCCAACGTCAGACCAAGTGGCTTTGCTCAGGCAGTGGTGATTTCCTCAGCACGGGCAGAGGTGCGGGCATGGGCACTGAGCTTTGTACCCCGTATCCCCAAGCCGTGTTTGGGGAGAGCTGAGGGCACCGCTGGGGTGTCTGCACCTGTAGCCAAACTGCTCTGGGTTACAGGTAGTGACCTAGAGCCAGGAAACATGAAATTGCTGCTCTACCCTTAATTGGTTTAGTGGTGGACTTGGTAGTGTTAGGTTAACGGTTGGACTGGATGATCTTAAAGGTCTTTTCCAACCTAAAAGATTCTACGAGTCTATGATTCTAGAGACAGTGCCACAGCCTTCCTTGCAGCCTGCACCTCTGCGGGAGAGAGCCGGAGCTGCTCCAGCTCTGCTGCCATCAGTACCTGAGCCTCCTTGACCAAAGCTGCTGTAGGTTCATCTCCATGCAGAAATATGGCAGGCAGCTGCTTTAAGGAAATAGCCTTATGACAGTTTTCCTAAGGCAACACTAAGCTGGAGTACAAAAATGAGGAGAATTCAAGCATGAAATATCCATGTTTTTCAACCTGACCCACAGCCCGAGAAAAGCTTGGCACTGGAATGCAGATATCACATGAGAAATTCCTGTCTGTCCCCATTATCTTCCTTTTGGTATTCTTTACATAGGCATTAATTCAAATGTGAAGAATTCTAATGGTAACGCTTGTGCTTGGCATAATGATATCAGATCTGGAAGCACTGTTACTCATCAAAAAGATTAAACTAAACAGCCTAAAATACTGGCATGGAACGAATAACCAGAGAAAAGGGATCTAGAAGACACCACGTGGGGAGAAAGCTGTAAGAGGACACTTAGTGTTCATCCTAGGAGTTTACTCAGTCTGCAATCCTGTGCATATATTACTGAAACAGTGTGAAGGAATACCTACTATCAAACTTTACACACTGCTGCAGTTGCAGGCTCTGTGTAACCTCACTATAACTTTAGCAATTGCAGATGACAGTCTTGAGTAGGATTGAATTTGTGAAAACATGACAAGAGGCAAGCCACCCTTGCAGCATTGATTATAAATGACTATAAATGAAATAGAGCACTAAAACCACACGATTTCCTTCTATGCGGGAACAGGTACTTCATGTACAAGGGTGAGAGATGTGCATGTATGTGTATGTGCATGCAGGCACACACTTCCCACTAGGTAGCAGTCAAGGACTTGTGTGCAAGCTTTACAGCTTGATAAGCTCATGACGATGACAGCCGCTTCCAAAGAGAGAGATGTCCGCTCCCACCGGGCCATCTCCCATGCGAGGTTCCGTGGTCATCTCTGCTTCCCCATCAGCTGTGCTGAGGCTCTGGTGCTCTGGGACGTGCCAGACCTGGAGCAGCAGCCAAAATAGTCCCCATGTGTTTTAGGCAGGCAGCTTGAGCAATGGCTTGGCTGCCTTGCAGAATGAAGGGAGATCTCACTGGACATCTGGGGAAATGGGCGAGTAGCCTTCCTGTACAGATTGCTGGCAGCCGGTGTTTTGCTCACCCAGCAACCTTCACCAGACTTGCTGAAGTTTTGAATGCTGCTTGCACTATCTTATTTTTCTGGCAGAAATCCTTCATGGAAAGTGCATTTTCAAGGATGCTTCCTAGGCCCAGCACAAGAGTCAGAGTAGGAAAACATTTCCTGCAGTGTTGGACAAGTGGCTTGTGTCCAGCCACGGACTGGAAATGCCAAGTTTCCCTGTTATTGCAGTTTCAAACTGAATGAACAGGATGAATGTTTTCCTAATTCTGTTCACAGATTCGATCACCAAAGCTGGAGGAATACAATGGCTTCTGGCCCACAGACCCTTTCACTCCATCTTCGAGGCTCACAGAGACCATCACTGCATGTTTCAGCCAAGCCTTTAAGTTTGAATACACTGAGGGAAGGGTTGGAAGTATTTTTGCTCCTGAGGACTGTCCCATCCTATGCACTAACCTAGTGAGAGGGATTCTGAACATGATGCAGATAACCATCAAAAAGTCACAAAACGTGTATGAATTACAGGAGGTTTGTTTTTTTCATTCTGATTTTACTTTTATTCTCATTTTTACTGTTATATAGTAACTTGTCTGTACATATACTTCTTAGGCAATTTTCTTGGACCTATTTATTGCTGTTTCAAGTGGAAAGTTCATTATGTTTAATCAATACTCACAGGCTGGGATTGAAGGCATCTGCCAAACCAGATACATTATCCAGGACGACAGCAAGAACAACCGTGCCGCCATTTCCAAAAGCAAAGACCTGACGGACTGCCAGGAGAAAGCGGTGAAGAACATGGGAATGGCATACATCCGCCCCTGCCCCACTTGCCCCCTGGTACGAGCAGCGTGGAGCCCTGCTGCCATGCTCAGGCATAAGCCACTGCCAAACACTCGTGCATTGCACTGATGCTAGTAGGGAGTTTGGCTTATCTGCGCTCAATTAACTACCGCTTGTTCGTATTTGTGAGTGGGTCTCTTTGCACTCCTAGAAAGTCAGAAACATTAAGGGCACAGTGATGTTCACTTACAAGATGAAATATGATGACAGCGGGGCCTTGATGACGTCTGCTACGTCCGAGCAGTTGTACCAGATCTTGCCCTTCAATGAACCCAACGGGGCAGCAGTCATGGAGGCAAGGTAGGCACCATGCATGTCCTTACTGGAGCCAGGAGGAGATGCCCAAAACTTATTTAGCGTTGATTTGTGAGTTAACAAGAACCATCGGCCTGTGGGCTGTGAAGGGCCAAGACACCGTACATCCCTCAGGATGCCCAGCCAGGTCCCATGTCCTGCCATTTGGGGGTTTTGCTGGGCCACCTGAAACATTTGTCCGACCTCTCAGAGACTTTGGCAAACTCTGATGAAAGCTCTTGCCAGTTCTACGACATTTCCAGATAGTCCTGAGCAATGCATAAACTGAGAAGTGCGTGATCCATTTGTGGTCAATGGAACGGTCCTGCTGGGCACCCCTCAGCCTGCTCCAACTGCTGTACGTGTCCCCCCCCACACACAATGTGGTTAAAGGCTACTGATGCATTTTAGTCCAGTCTACCCTTGATTGGCTTAGAGTAGACTTGGTAGTGTAGGTTAATGGTTGGACTGGATGATCTTAAAGGTCTTTTCCAACCTAAACGATTCTATGATTCTATGATTCTATGATTTCTTTCTCTCCCTTGAAGACAAGAACTGTCTTTGATCGACATTAAAAGGACTCCCATCAGTGCACCAAAAATTCAGCTGCAAAACCAGGGGAGTCTTCTTTATCATTTCTCAGGAGAGCTACTCCAGATGCCAATTCCTCTAATAAGGATTAAAAATCCAGATTTACAGGTATTAGAAGTTTACTTGTCATACTCTTTCATTACTTATAAGGTTAACAGGTCATCACATAATTATTTTAGACATGGATCCTTCCAACTGTCTGGTTTTTCCCGTAGTTAACAGAAACACTGCGGCAATTGGTTCAGAATAATGAGGAAGGAGCCACTAAAGAAGCTTCAGCCAAGTTCTTACAAGCAGTCCAGCTTTTTCGTATAGTGAACCTTGATCAAATTGAGTCTTTGTGGGTGCAGTTTGCCAACGACCTTTCCTACAGGTAACTGTACTGCCTTCAGCCAGGATTTCCGATCAGAGGCATACTGGGCAATGGGGATATTGAATCATTCCCTTCCTGGCAGGCACTGGTTCCTGAGTGCCATCTGTGCTGCTGGAGCTACTGACACATTCAGATTCCTGAAGCAAAAAATTCATGAGGAGAAGCTGAACATCTGGGAAGCAGCCGCGACTCTCCCCCTCGCCTTCCATTTCGTTACACTCAACAAGCAAACCCTAGAAGTTGCCTCAGTGAGTACAGATCATTCTTCCTTCCCTCTCGCTCCTTTTTAAAGGTTAATTCACAGGATTCTAATTATTATAATTGAAAGATACAACACATTTCCTTCTCAATTTATAAAATGCAAGGTATTAACAAAAATGGGGAATGCTTTAGAAAATGTTTCCAAACACTTGTTGCTAACATTTTAATGGTTTTGATATTTGATGTTAAAATCCACAAATCCTAAAAAAATTGCTATTGATTTCTTTTTAGGAAAAAAAAAAATTAAAAAACCAGACAAACTCAAGACAATAATATCATGTAACCAAAATCTAAAGTACATACAGTATAACTGGAGTGACTCTACTTTTATTGCAGCTGAATGACTAGCATTTGATTTAACTTCTGGAAATATTTAGGAAAAATCCAAAGCAATTTTATCTATTTATTTCTCAAATGTAATTTTCACTAAATACCAGCTCTAATTGCTAGAAACATTAAAGACTGCTACTTCTTTCTTCTGCAGGCTTTTCTGACCTGTCCCCAAATCCAGAAAGTACCAATGCATCGAATAATTGTTTACCTGGGATATGGTAGCATGGTAAATAAATACTGTGCTCAGACTTCACTTTGTCCAAATGAACTTCTTCAGGTGGGTGACTCCCATTTCTTATTCATAAGAGGTGAAGAAATTTTAAAATGCCTCTAATTTAGCTCTCACAATGCTGGCAATTAGGTAACTCGTCGTTTACATGCGTCACTCTTAGCTGTGATTGCCTGCAAAATTGCAAAGACAGAATGAAACAACAAGCCGATGCCTTGGAAAAATCTGGTCCTAAGAGTTCGGAATTTCAGATGTAAGTGGTAGAAGCCCGTGGGGATAATGGATTCTGTAAACAACCTGAAACTGAGTTTAGGTATGACAAATTTAGGATTAAAGCAAAATAATTATGATTCTTCTCTCTCCTTTTACATTAGGTAGAGTGTACTTTAAAAAAATCTACTAAAAAGGCACTAAGGTGTGAATATAAGCAAAGCTCTAGGTATGTGATGGGTTAGGGCTTCCAAAGAGGCCTTGCTACACAACTGCGTATCACTATCAGAAATATTCAGGACATTGTCCTCGGACTATGCAGCTCTGGCTCCTTATGCAGAAGGACCACAGCACTGAGATGGCCTGCTGGTGTTTGACGTGTTTAAATCTTCCAAAAAAGAGTGAAACAAAGCCAAGCCACCAGAAGAGTAATTTGTCTTCTCACAACAGCAAAACTGTTTCAGTAAACTTGCTATTGCTACAGGAAGTGAAGAATATGTGAGTGTAATCCTGCAGCTGCGCAGACCCTGGGGGCTGCAGGCTGGCAGGGCTGGTGGAGGTGCCCCGGGGAACGACTGAACCCAGCGTCAGCTTGGGGCTGCTCTTGAACTTGCAACAGACTCTTTGGTGCAGGCATCCACCTAGGATTATCTCCTACGCTCAGGCTCAGGCACAATTTCAAATCAATTACAATACTGTGTAAGGAGAAAGCCAAGTTTGCTTGTATGTTCCACATTTGGCATCCTGATAATGATGGTGAGATTTTTCCCTGGGAGAAAAATCTGAACAGTTTTACCCAGGGTTCTGTACCAGTAGTTGTTTTGCTTGTTATGGCAGTGCATATTTTTATGCATTATTACAAGATCATTACCTCATAACATTAACGCTGTCTGCTCTGTTTTCAGCCACTCCACAACCTTGCTACTGAAGCCACCAGCAAAGGTGATGTCAAAGACATGGCCTTGGCCCTGAAAGCCATCGGCAATGCAGGAGAGCCGGCCAGTATCAAACGCATCCTGAAGTTTTTGCCAACATTTTCCCCGGCTGCAGCTTCATTACCAAACAGAATTCATGCTGATGCAGTGTTGGCCTTGAGGAAAATTGCCAGAAAAGACCCTGCAAAAGTAACTGAAATTATTATTTAAACAAATGTCTTAGCGGGTATGATTTGGGTTGACTTAGTGACTCAGGAATAATAAAGCCATCAGGTAATGTTAGCAACTCTGGACAGACTTCTCAGTTACTGGTCTTCCTCTTGCCCACACTGCAAATTCCTGACATCACCCCGTCCTTGCTGATACCCTGGGAAAGAGGTTGCTTTAGTCGCTGTAATGCTGGGCCCATTACTAATGGCTGTTTCTTCCAGCCCTGTTCACTGCATACCCAGCAATATCTTCACTATCAGTGACAGGTCCCACGCTCAAGTCTCTGGTTAGGGTTTTGTTCTCCATTCACTGCAGCTCACACAGGCACGGTTTAGGAACCACTTCTCTGTGAGAAGTTACGAGGTACTCACAGGTTGTATCTTCCTCCTCTAGGTAAGGGAGATCTCCCTCCAGGTTTTTATGGACAACACACTTGCTCCTAATGTCCGAATGGTGGCTTGTGTTGTCCTCTTTGAAACTAAGCCTGCTCTTCCAACTGTAACAGCTATGGCCAGCTCGCTGCTGACAGAGCCCAGCTTACAAGTAGCCAGTTTCACATATTCACACATGAAGGCTTTGGCAGTGGGCAGGATCCCACAGCTCTATAATCTGTAAGTAGAGGAAGAATTACATTTTTTAGTAGCAAATGGTGATTTTTTTCTTGCAGTTTTCAATGAATTTGGTCACAGTCAACTATCTTCATATGACTTTAACTCTTTATTACTCAGATCTGCTGCTTGCAACATTGCCATTAAACTGCTGAGCCCCAGACTTGACAGGCTGAGCTATCGCTACAGCAAGGTCATTCACGTCGGCACTTATTCCTGTGAGTACTACGTGCCCTGTTCACTGCTTCAGCTTATGTAGCCAAATGCCTCTATTGTGTTCATAGAATCATAGAATCATAGAATCGTTTAGGTTGGAAAAGACCTTTAAGATCATCCAGTCCAACCATTAACCTACACTACCAAGCCCACTCTAAACCAATCAAGGGTAGACTAGACTAAACCATGTTCCATGGTTTTCATCCAAAATCCAATCACAGGCTGTGAGTTTGGTGCAGTCTTGAAATAGAAAAAGCACAAGGGCCTCCTAGCATGCAAAATCCCCTGAGGGTGTTCTACTATTCTCTGGGTATCTGCTGGGGAAAGTGGTGCCTGCACATGGGTTTAGACGTCCTTCTTCAGCCACTGTGGTGGTGTTGACTCTGCCCTAGAACAAAGTTGTCCTCTTGAGGTTGAAAACTTGAGGACCTGTGGGACTGAATCCTTGCAGAACCCCTTGTGATCTACTACAGCATGTACCTGAGCTGGCTTACATGCACCAGACACCTCGAAGACCCTAACCAAAATCTCTGCTGCTTTTTATTCCTGTGATAGCTGAATATCAGGCTGGTGCCATTTGGAGGGTCTATCTAATGAACAGTCCCAGCACCATATTTCCATCCGACATAATCACAAAAGTAAGAGGATATTATGCAAATACTGCAACAGACATTATCGAGGTAAGTATTTAATTAAAACAGCCAGCTAGATGCAAGCCAGCTACAGATAGTATTACTTGTGAAGCCATTTGGACTGTGATGTACTGTTTAACTCCATCTCTGGCTGTGAGGGCGGATGTGGAACAGAAAATTTAGATAATGATTATGATTTACTTAGGCTTCTTCTTTTATTTGGGCTTCTTGACACATACATTCATCAATGAACACATTCAGTATAGGCATGAAAATCTAGGAGAGAAGAGGAAAGCTTAGGCAGTAGAACACTCATCTGCCTACCTAAAGTCACATGGCATCTAGGGTATTTTGCATAAGTACTTGGAAATAGCATCTGAAATTAAATTTCAGCCACCAGTGCAGCCAGGGCAGCATGAAGCTCCATGTAACAGCATGCAGGCATTTACTCAGCTTCTTGGGCAAGCTTTGCAGCCTGGGCTGAGCTCTGCGCTGCCCTAAAATTATCCCTGCTGACTAATTCAAAGCTGGCTCAGCACATCCTCAGCATCTGCAGCCATAGCCTGCAGTCATCCTCCAGGTGGACATCGCCTTATAAGTGCAATGACTTCACGAAGTATGTATTTACAGCGGCCTTGGTGAGTGTAATACTACGTACAAAGGTTTTCCGGGGCTCTCTTGTACTTGCACTGCGACACCTGACTGTTTCCTACAGGTGGCCCTCCGGTCACAAAGCCTGACCAAGCTCATCAGGAAGCAGAATATTCCCTTTGCTGAATATGACACATACAAGACACTGAAGGAACTCAGTAAAACGGTATGGCTCCATGCACCTTTCTGATCTGTTTGCTGTACACATTCCCGCCAGCACCAGGGTTGCACCACCCACCCCCTGAGCCATCCCTTTGATGTTTTAGCGAGAAAGGAGTCAGTCATCCTGTTTGGTCACGGAAAGATGTACTTACATTGTACTTACGTTGCCAACACATGCTACATTTTCACTGAACACGTGTCAGCCCTTAATGTACAGTACAAAAGATGATGCTGATGCTGGTAGCCAAAATTCACGTGTTTTAAAGTGTATGTTAAAGCACAGTAAGTGGTTGCTCTTCTCTTTCAAAATGATTCTTGAATAAGATTTTTGTCCATGAGTCCTTGGGTGTCACCCACTTCTTACAGCAGCAGAAATTACCAAGTCCTTACCTCATCCTATGTGGCGAAACTCCCACTGAAGTCAGTTATGCAACATAAGAAAGACCACCTTGGTTCAGACCTGTAAGATGTCTTTTAGTTTTTGGTGAAGGAACCATGTTTAGCATCCTTCAGATGGGATCTACTCTTTGCCAATACATTACTGTATTTGAAGTAACATTATCTACTGCTTTTCTTTCTCTCCACCTCTCCTTAACACCACAGCTTCTGGGATGGAAAGAGCTGCCTCCTGAAGACCCTCTGGTGTCCCCTTATGTCAAAATATTGGGCCAAGAGATCGCCTTTGTTGACATTGATAAAGAAGACATTCAGCAGACCATGATGGTACTGACAAGGCTGTTGTCTTTTTTATCTGCGATGCTGACTAATTTCCCTTCCCTGACTCTTCTTACCTACTTACCTAACCTATTTTTCTGTTTTCAGAGTCTAACTAGATCAGCAAACTGGCAGCAGGTGGTGAAAAAAGCGTTGAAAGAGGTCCAGCAAGGCATTTCAGGCCGATGGACCCTGCCGGCGATGGTGGCCGAGCTGCGGCACATTGTCCCCACGGTGGTCGGCGTGCCGCTGGAGCTCAGTCTGTGCGGTGCCACGCTGGCCCAGGCTGCGGCCGATGGTGAGCTTGGGATGCGAAACCGAGCAGTTTCCCCACAATAATTGTGGGTCCAATCCCCCTGCTGAAATTAAATCCTTCTATAATCTTGAAAAATACTCTTGTAACGTGGAAACATTAGTGTTCAGCTACCTCCCAAGGTTTTGAGAAGTAATTAGCATATTCCACTTGGGACATATTGGTATAACTCTGGTTTGGAGTAGGAATCTTTAAATAATCATGTAAAGTATTTCAAAATTGAACAGCACTGCCCATGTGTTAACTGCTATGCTTGTTGAAAACACTGTATCTCCAGCATTTATTGTTTCTCTGTTCATATAATTCCTGTCTGTCTTTTGCAGTGAATGTACAGGTGTCACCACCATTATCTGACAATTTTAGACCTTCACAGTTGTTGGAAACCAACATGGATATTCATGCTGACATCAAGCCAAAGTAAAAATGACATGTATTTTCACATACACATTCAAGCATTTTTATTTATATATTAAATAGATACATGATCGCATGTTGTTACATAGGGATCTTGCTTGTCCCAGATTTGGGATGGCTGTGCTAGTCCAGAGTGGCAAAGGTGAGAAGGCAACACAATAACCTGATGCTTTATGACCCTGCAAACATAGCAATGTGCACTGTATCCCACAGGATGCTGTGCTGCTCTGCCATTGCTAAAAATGCTTACTTTTGTACCTGTTCAGTGACTAAAGATACTAAGCTGTGAAGATATATTTGCTGACGTATGAACAGGTTTTTACAAGCTCAGCATAAAATCGCATCACCACCAGGCACAAGCTGAGGGGATTTGAGGAGGTAAAGGGAAATGCTTCTGGATCTGCAAGAGCAAATGCAACAGTACTAATAATGATAATAGTAATAATTATCATAATAGTGATAATATTAATAAACAACTAGACACAATCTGAAGCTAGTAGAGATTGTGGCATTAGCTTGTCCTCAAGCAATGTATCAGTGACAAAGAAGTGAGAGGGTCCATGTTAAATCTGTTTATCAGATAAATCCCTTCACCTTTTCCAGTGGCACTTCAGCATTTTTTATCATGTTATATGACACATCTCTTTATCCATCAGTAGTGGCTCTTACAATAAAAAGAACATTGTGAAAATGCAGTTTTACATTTCAAAGCTAAACATGTGCATATTAATCTGTAATTATGCATGGTTTTATCTCCACTCATTCAGGGCATATTTTCATATGATTGCAATGATGGGGATTAATACACAATACTTCCAGAGTGGTCTTGAATTTCATGCAGAGTTCAATGCCAACGCTACAACGAAATTTGATGCCAGGATAAATATGAAAGAGAAGAATGTGAAGATTGAAACCCCTCCCTGCCGTCAGGAGGTTGAGCTCGCAGCTGTAAGGTACAGAAGAGCTTGTTGCATTTTGCTTGTTATGTGTTACTGATTGCGAGCTCCCTGTTGCAAAATCATGAACACACAACTCTTTGTTAGGCTCTGCCGTACCTTGGTGGCCACATAAAGCTTAGTATTGTCTTTTTTGCACCAGCAAAGACAGGTAAGCAGAATCAGAAGGTGTTGTGTGCCATTTATCACCTCCACAGGAGTGAAATCTATGCTATTTCAAGGAACATGGAAGAAGTAGATTCCGAAAAGAAATCCCAGCTTCTCCCCAAAGGAGAAGTACCAAGTATCCCCGACCAGCCATTTCAGCCATCAGAAAGATCTTCAAGGCCTGGCAGCTGGAAGGTAAGGAGGCCTCTCACCACCTGTACCGCAGACAGGTAGAGAACAGACAGCTCCTCAGAGGGGCTGAGCACCCCCAGCACAGCAGCTGGCTAAGCAGATCACAAACACAGAAACGGTGAGATTCAACAGGTGCCTGACGTATCCCAAACCAAGCCTAACGTAAGTCCCAGTGGGTTCAGGACATGATCATTCACAGTCTGCTCCCTCTCATCACCTCATGCAGGTAGGGTTGCTTTGACACCATGTCTTCCTATTTCTTTACAGTCATGGGGAGGGTGTGTAAAATTCATATCCTTTGTACAATATCCCTTTTTTTCCAAGCCAGAGCAATGTGGAAAAGATGGCTCTTGGGCAGGATATACATTTTTCTTCCCAAATCCTGAGGTAATCCCTGCAGTGGATTGCAGAAGCTCATTCTCTTATGTGCTCTTCAGCTTCTGAGGCTGGCGTGGGAAGGATAGCTTGAATTGCAACAGGAGGGCTAGTAGCCCAAAACTGACGCAGAGAAACAGCCCCTCCAAAGAGCCTGCAGGTTCTCATTGGGAAGTTTGTTTTGTGAAACACTGCCTGGGGAAGGCTGGGCAGGAGAGCTGTCCTCATCCACAGAGCACTTAGGAGGAAACCCCACTGCTTCCAGTGCTTGGATCTCTAATTCTGAACAGTGCTTCCTTACTTAGTCAGAACTGTCATCATGCTTTTGATTAATAGGAGGAAAGATTTAAGGAACCGTGACCATTTTTTGTGAAAATATCTTTATTTGCCATATTTTTGTTTAATGCAGCAAAGCAATATTCCTAGTGTGATATCCAAAGGATGCCAGCAAGGTTCAGAAGAGGCACATCACCACAGTGTAGGAGGAAGATCTTATGCACGCATCCTCTGTAGAAAATTTGAGAGTTTGGGATGTTCTGCTTGTCTCAGCCTAAAGTCACGAAATTCTGCTTTCTTAAGAAATACCTATCTGCACAAATTAGTTGGAGAACTTGAAGCCAAAATAGTTTTGAAGCCAGGTACAGTCATGGCAACAAGCTTTTCTGTCAATCTCTGTGAATGCTGCTCAAGCAGCACAGCCCTGGAATGCAAATATCTTGACTTCAGTTCATACAGATGCTGACATTGACAAAATACAGCTGGAGATTCAGGCGGGATCCAAAGCAGCTTCCAAAATAATTGATGTAGCAAGCTCGGGGTCTAAGGGAGAGGATGAGACATCTCTGTATGAGGACATTCAAGCTAAACTGAAGAAGATTCTAGGCATTGAAAAGGTGTTCAAGGTAAGAGACTTTGAGCATCGGAGAGGGAAATATTTTCCTATAAATGAAACCCAGGGTTTCCAGTGTGGAAAACTGGCATGGGACAGCAAGGATTTCTGCTGGGAGGAAGGGGTCTAGGTGAGCTCTGGTGCAGCTCCTGCAGTGTGGGGGGCCAGGAAGTTGTATTTCCTTGAAAGCCTGTGGTGAGCAGCTTGTCTGACACCCAGAGAAATGTCACAGAACAAGCTACAAATTCGTAATGCTTTGAATTGTTTTTGGAGGTTGCAAATAAAACACAGCACCGTAAGAGACGGGTTCACAGAACAGAAAAGACCACAGTTACAGAGCCCAGTGCGACACCCTTCTCCAGTTCATCCTCTTCTTCCACTGCTTCCTCTGCTGATGGTAAAGAGCCCAGAAACAAACACAAGGAAGATGAAATCAGGCAGTCTGGGAAGAAGCGTGGCAGCAGCAGCAGTGGCAGAAGAAGCAGCAGCAGCAGTGCTAGCTCTGCTAGCAGTAAAATCTGCAGCAGCAGTGGAGAAGACCGCTCCGGAGACAGGCACTGCACTGGGGACAGTGAATATTTCAAGCAACAGGTAATTCACCCAGGCTGGACCTGTTTATATTTCTCGTAGTAAATGTTTTTGTACATCAGGAAATTGTGCCCATAGAGCATGGGCCAAAGAAAGAGCAAACAGACTGTTGAGGGTGGCTGTTTGCTGCAGGATGGACGAGGTAACCGCCTGGCAGAGCTGCTTCCGCTTTTTAACCTCTCTGGTTCTCTGAAGCATTTCAGTTCAGAAGTGTCACATTTCAGAAGATTTCCGTTTAAAATGTTTAAAAAAATTAATTTTGTTGTGCCTTTTTTCCATCCTCAATACTGGACTTTTTAATGCATTTCTCAAAAGCTAGTTCTTTGTCTTCTCTTAGATCTTCTTACATACTATCTATTTTCACAGGCAAATCTACCTGTTTACCAGTTTTGGTTCAAGCCAGCAGATGAACAGGTACATTTACTGCTTCTACTGTGAGCGGGGCCTACAACTGCTCTCACTAGCTTTGCTGCAATTAGAGCTTAGTTCCCTGAGAATAAAAATATGAGAAATTAATTCTGCAACAACTTCCAGTAGTAAACAACTTGCTTCAAGGTGATTCTCTGTTTTTGCAGGACCCGGGAAAGGAAGTCCTGAACAGCAGCATCAGCTCCTCCTCTTCTTCAGCTAGTGATGAAGGCATCTCTAGAGCCATGTCTCAGGTGAGTGTCTTAATCTACAAGAAATAAACATTTGCTTTGGATTTCTAGTTATTGTATGTTTATAACAGAATAGGAAAAATATGGTGATTTAGCATGTTAGATAATGTACAGAAAGAAAATGAATTGTTTTGTGTTTTATACAGGTGAGCACATTGCATAAGCATTGAATGTTTTTTAATATTCACTTAGTACAGGCTACATTTTTTAATGAAACTGGAATGTATTGCTGTATATGTTGAAATTTGTGTTACTCAGTAAATAATTCACTATAAAAATGAGAACACTTTAGAAGTGCTGACCTGCTTGATCGGAAACTGGTTTCAGGTATATTTTTTATTGCATAGCTCTCTGTAAAAGTTTAGGACTTGACTCTGCCACTCTTTTGATGATTAGGTCTTCACTGCCAAGTACTTCTGTTCATGTTAGCAGGACCATACAAGGCCTTTGAAAAGACCTTGATTTTGCAGTAATGCTCCAACTTTGAGAGCAATCCAGGTGTTTATTCAGGAATGACCGCACTGTACATAGTTAATGGTACCCAGTCCTTCTGTAAGAACTATTGCAAAAACTGATGGAATCTGGAGCAGATTTCATCAAAGGAAAATCTCACGCATTTTAGACAATGACCTACATGCCCACAAAATAGTAAACCTTCCTTTGCGGAGGCACCCCCTCTGCACCAGCAGCTCCCAGTTGTTAGTGCAAGTAGCTTGTGGAAAAAAGGCAACCAGATCTACCTTCTCCCCCACCCATTTCCATGTAACTTGAATTCACCTCTCTTGTCCATCTTTTCACCGCATTGCGACTTCCCTGAACCTCTCCCCAGTGCTCTCCCCAATGCTCTCACCACATACACCTTCTTCCTCAGCCCCAGCCTTGCTCTTTGCCCATTTGCCCCTAAGCCCTCGCAAGCTCTGTCTCACCTAATCCTTCCGCGGGTCTCTGTCACTCGGGGCGCAGGGAGGACCCGCTGCCCCACAGCTCACCCCGCAGCTCTCCCCTGGCCGGGTGGGGACTCCTGCCCCACAGCTCGGGTAGGGCAGTCACAACCGGAGCGGCTGCTGCTGCTGGGCACGAGGCTCCGGCTTGGAATGGGGCCACGTGCTGCTCCTCGTGCAAGCACCACACTTCGGACTGCACTGAACAGATCCCTCTATCACCAAAAAATTATCGTGGCTTTGAATAGGTGATTAAATGAATTTTCTCCAAAAGACTTACTATATGAGTAAAAGAGTGGTGTTGGGAATCTTTTTGTACAGTAATTTCAGCATAACAAAGTTTAGCTAAACTACAGGTTGGTAAGAGAGCAGTGCTGAGCTGGGTAATATTGGTTCTTTATACAGTAGGCTCCTACTCCATACTGCTTTTTGTTATGCTGAAATTACTTTACAAAAAGATTCCCAACACTACTGTTTTACTCACATAGGTCACGACAGCTCTCCCTTGAAAGACTGTGGCAAAACTACATATGAACTGAATAGATCGAGCAGTGATCCACGATGCTTTCCCATACTTCACATAAAAAGACTTCCTGAATGAAACTTTTCCTTTACAAATACTTTTCACCTGTGGTTTTAATATAGTAATTTTAATGCTTTGTTAATGTCTTTGGTCTCTATTTCCTCTCTACTGACTTAAGCCTAAATTCTTGGGAGACAGCAAGCCACCAATACTGGCTGCAGTCCTTCGTGCCATCCGCAGAAACGAGCAGCCGGTGGGATTACAACTTGTAGTGTACACTGATACAGAACCCATGAGATCGAGGATACAGGTGTTTGTTTCAAGCATCACAGGATCAAGTAGATGGAAACTCTGTGCTGATGCTTCAGTAATAAATTCCCATAAAGTATCGGTAAGTTTAAAATAATGATCAGCTCAAATGTAAATGAAATATAATGATCTTACCATGTTTTATACAAAAATATATGTATTCCCCTCTACTAGGGTTCTCTTAAATGGGGTGAAGATTGCCAGGACTACCAGATTGCTACTCAGATTGCAACAGGGCAACTTGCTGCTTATCCAGCTATGCAGATGAAGGTGCAGTGGCCAAAAGTACCTTCAATAGTCCGAACAACTGCAAGATGGTGAGATTTTACTTTAGTTTTTGAAAAAATTCACCTGTGTCAATGCTCCAGATAACTACAGATTCAGTTCTGCAATTTCTGAGCTAGAAAAATTCCACTTAGTCAGTATGATATTATAAAATCAGATTACACGTGTCTGTTTTTTCTGTGTATTCATTGCCTCAAAGCATAGTGCATTTTAGTTTGCAGGGAAACCACTTGAAACAAAGGGGATGATGGGATTCGCCTAATCTATTGCAGACTTCTAATTTAAAGTGCCTGATTTAGGAAATTGGTCTCCTGGTGCTTTCTAATCGATGGAGGCTCAGAGCAGAAGCCTAACCTTGGTTCTCTGAAGGAGTCTGTCTCTTCCTGGCTGTACAGGGAGAGTCATTTCCTAACGCAGGCACCTTGCCTCTGGGTTCTGAATAAGGTGATACAAGTACTTCTCATAAGGCTTATTGCACACTAAATAGCAAGTGTTGTGTGATGCTTAGTGTAAGAAAACTGTAACTGCTGGATTCAGTTCACATATGTGTCTATCCGTACACATACAGCATCTATTGTATTCATTCATTCATTGTATTCATACATGCATTTGCCCACAGCAATGCCATACCAAAAGCCTAATCTTTTTTCATAGTGCCAAAATAGCACTATACAGACACATACAACTCAGTTATCCAAATATGCACGCAACACAAGCTTTCACATTAAAGGCATACACATGATTTCATTAACAAATGTCTACTGAAGAGGATAAATTTTTATATGAGATTGACATACCTGAAGTGCTGTTATCTGCCTTTATTAGAGGGGATGAAACCATCTGATTGACTATCCTGGAGCAAAGCCACAGAACTCAGCTTTTTTCTGCTCTGAGGCTATGCCTTTTTTTAAAGGAATATTTTCTGTATTTCTCTATTTGAGACCCAAGGGAACCCAATCATAGAGATCCCTCTGTCAACTCACTGACAGTCTTAGTGGGCGAAGGATCCTTGCTAAAAGCTACCACTGCAGGACTGACATGTTAATACGAGGCCAACTATTTTTTAGCATGTTAGTATTTTAGTTTTTATGTAATAGTGCCTATTTTTAACTCTGAATGTGTTTAAAAGGTTGGCTATACTTTTCCTCTCATATCACTCTGCCATCCAATCTCTTGAAGACTGTTTCACCCATTCACAGTTAAAATCTGCCTGCCCTTCCTCCCATACACAACAACATGTATTACCAAACCCTGACATAAAACATGTCTAACACAGAATGCACATTGCTTTAGGGGGGTATTTTAGGCTGAACAAATAATAGCCAATTTTTTCAAAGACAGATCATTTTAATCACTTCCTTTTCCAGGTTCTACTCATTTCTTCCAGGAGCTGCATATGGGCTTGGGTATTCCCAAAGACAACAGCGTGGTCCCTCTCGCCAGGCAACCTTGGTTATAGCTCTGACATCTCCAAGAACCTGCGATGTGGTCCTCACGCTACCTGAGGTAACTGTTTCCCCTATCTTTTATCCTGGGGCATTCAGTACTTATGAAATTGAAGGTTAATAGTTTTTTTTAACCCACTGATTTTTTTTTGTTTATTTGTTAAACTATAAAGAAGCTCCCATCACAAGGACATTATATTCACGCAGTTGGTTCCATTATGAAAATATCTTACAACACATTTCTCTTTTTAATGTAGCATGCAAACACATGAAATAAGAAACGGGTAACAAAACAACCATCATGGTTGATAGCACATTAACAATAACTTATTAAAAAGACCACTCCTTCCCAAATCTTCAGGAATATGACAGGTTTTCCTGTGTCTTGGAAACGATAATAAAACCAGGCTGTAGAGAAGCAGGGCGGCCAACTGACAGCCCTCAATGTATAGGCAAGGAGAGGGTGTGCATCTCGGGTAAGCAAACTGTTCAGACTGTGAGCAAATGTGATGTACAACTCCCCCAAAAGCTGCAAATTGGTGAATATCAAACTTCATTTATAGCACTGCTATTCTATAGGTTGCAGATGTGTCAAACTGTAGAGCTGTTTCATACTGTAGACAGAGGACTTGATGGCTTTTAGCTCTGACCTAAATCTAGATTCTAATTTATATTTCAGTCAGTACAGTCCTCTTTGAACATTACAGGAAAATGCGATCTATCTCATCTCTACCCTGTATTTTGCACTTACATTCATGTTTGTTTTCTGACTGATTTTCAGCTCACAATTTACGACAGAGCCATCAGGCTTCCCCTGCCGTTCCCTTCGAGTCCAGGTACACCGATTTCAACACTACCATCCCCTGACCAGAATGGCTTTTCCCAAGGAACACTTTCAATCATTGAAAACCTTAAAGGTCAGCAATTAACTATCTGCACAAGCATTGATTGACTTTGCAGATTTTGTAAATATGATTTATACTTTTGACATAACTTGAAATTATTTTGCATTCACTCAAAAAATCAGTTGGACTTCAGACAGATGTAAACCCATCTGTATGAAAAGCTCTGAGGCTGCAAAGATGGAAAGAAAAGGAAACTTATATTAGTAAGATTAAATATTCAGTTCCATGCATTCAGTTCCATTAAATATTCAGTTCCATAGTGATTCCAAATGCATCCATTACCAAATGCATCCATTTCAGCTTCACTGCAGAGGTTGCTGGTGAAGAAAAAAAACATTACAAAATTTATGAGAGTGACCTCAGATTTGGGGTGCCCTGCATGATTAGTGCTGTTACGTAGAAGCTAAAACAGCTTCAAAAGTATACCCATTAATTTCACCTCCTGCACTTGATTTTGAAGGGATTCTTGTTTCATTAATGCTGTATTAAGAGCTAATCACATTATACTTACTTAGGGTAAATTTTAAATGGCAAAGCTCTATGTAATCCTGGGATAAGGAGTCGCATTTTGCTTGAAATCAGTGGGCTGGTATCATACCTATGCATATTTCTTTTGTAAACACCAAAACTAGTCTGTATTAATTAAAATTGCCATAAAATAATTTCTAATCAGAGCTGGTAGGATTTCCAACAAAATACCTTTACAGTGAAAAAGGGAGAAGTTTACCCCAGTGTGGCTTTTTTTCCTCCCCATCTTCTAACTATTTCTAATCCTGGTTACGACTCAGTAAAGGTAGCAGCATTTCAGTGAGTTTTCTCTAGCGTTAATGATACGTGAATTAACAACGTGTGAGAAATTCTTTTGACTGCAACAAAGTTACAAAAGCCAAAAAGCCCCAAACAGAGTAGCACCAGCACCAGCTGTGAGCAGAATTTCTCTCACACAGCCATTGAATCATGAGTCGGTTGCGCTGCTGCCTGGGCACTGGCAAAGTTTTGCTGTCGTATTACTACAAATCCAATATTTCATCTGAAGGAATCATTTTGCTTTTATGTGGGCATAGGTAAAACCAGAAAATGGTCTTTCCTTTTTAATTACAAATCTAAAATAAATTAACTGTCTTATATAAAGTATAAAAGGCTTGCTTTTGACTGATTTTTTTTTTTTTTTTCAGCTCGTTGTTCAGTTTTCCAAGATACGATCACAACCTTCAATGGAGTTGCATTTAACTATTCAATGCCTGCAAATTGCTACCATGTCGTGGTGCAGGACTGTAGTCCAGAAATGAAATTCCTGGTGATGATGAAAAGACTTGAAGAGTCTGCTGAGCTTATAGCAATAAATGTCAGACTCGCCAGCCAGTAAGTAATTGCAAACTTAATGACAAATAGATGTCAAGCTGAATATGCTATAAATGTGAAGACCGGGTTGTTAGGGCAGATTGGTGCTACCATAAGACTTGTACAACAATTACTGATGTCAATGGAAGCATTTCTAGGAGTGTCACTGGGATTTGGGACTTCGTCTTTCAAAAGTGCTTCTGAAACATATCTGAGGTTCACAGTAACCTCAAGTCTTTAACTCCCCAAAATTCATTAATTTTTTAGCATTTAACCATCTCATTTCAGTTCTTAGTAATTAGGTAGACACATAAACTATAAATCCAAAAGGGACTATTGTAATCATTTAGTCTGGCATACACTAAGCTAATAATTAGAACTAATTAGCGCCCACAACCATCTCAGCAGAGATGTTGAGAAGTGGACATAGCTAAAAAGGGAATTACTCATCCCAGATTAGAGGCACTGTCTTAGGTCATCCTGTAGTCAGTGCATAATGTTCTAATCTATTTGAAATTAAGACACATTTTTGTTTCATCTTGGACCAATCACCTCTGCCATCATAGGTTCTTCTTTAAAAGTATAGTCTGATACTCTTAAATTGTATGGGATTATGCATACCAAAATCATTCTAGAAAGTATTCTTCAAAGCACATAAATAGGCTTTGATCTGTAGGGTTTCATTACAAGTAATTATTTATTTCTGAAAATTGTGTGCCTGTGCCATAATGTCAGAGAAATACAGAGAAACTAGTATTCCCTGCACCTGTTTTCTGGAAGAACAGAAAGATGCTTGTTTTATAGACCATATCTTTTGTGATAAAGACATTCCTCGTCACTGTATCGTTCCCCATCGTTTCATACCACTGTATGGATGTGCTTTTGACGTGCTTGAGCTTCACATGTCTTCACTAGAGCAAACGCTGCTCTGAAGAAAATACTACAATACACAGACTATTCAGGCTGTAAGAGAACAGCCATAGGGAATCCGATCTTCCTTTGAAATGTAAAGCACCTTCAATTTACGCGAACGCAATAGCAATTATATTGTTCCACAGCCAGGGTCCCTGTAGCCTGGTGTCTTCCTGCCTGAAGCGTGGCCACAAGCAGACACTCAGGGATGAGTACAGCCAGGGAAAGGTGTATTGGGAGCACTCCTTCTGGCACACTTGCTGGGCTCTCTCAGTCTTCCTCCCAAAGGGTTACCAGGTGATTCCTGCCAGAATGGTATCAGCATCCCGCAGTGATGGTTCTATCGGGACTAGAAATTGTGAGCTGAGTAGGGCGACGGAGAAGCTTTTGTTTATACACATTTCCTTTCCTTAAAGCGAGGTTGACATGTATGTTTCCAATGGACTCATCCGGTTGAAGATTAATGGTGTTCAAGCCCCAACAGATGTTCCATACACATCTAATTCTGGTAAGTGACTCATCTTTATATTTCGTTTAATCTTTTCTGATCTTTTGAAGAAGGAGAGGACGCGATCCTGCAAACACCTCTCAAGATAAAGATCGCCCTTTAGGCGATCACAATTAGGTGATTTTAACATACCTTCATGCTAGCTTTCATAGGGGCTGGCAAGAAAGATGAGCAAAGAAAGGAAGGAAGAGATGCTGATCCTGTGTATCTTTGCACAAACCAAATAATGCAGGGCTGTGGTACCCTGGGCTGATCAGAGACAAGCACCTAGATGTCCCCTGGCCATGGTCACCCTTGTCACAGGGCTTCGGCTTGTTCCAGGGCAGGGAGCAGGAGGGTCTTTCTCATTTCCCCCATCCCTTTCAAGATACATTAGAGCCTGCATTAAGTCCCCAGGAATTTAACAAGTGGTTCAGGTTGGACCCTAAAACAATGACTTCCTTTTAAAATAGATCCCTTTTTGCTTTTTTGTTGCAGATGCAAGCATGCTGATCAGCAGCGAGAAGGAAGGCCTGTCACTAAAAGCCCCGGATTATGGCATAGATAAACTATATTATGATGGGCATAGACTTGAGGTATTTTTTAAATTATTTCCAGTGGTTTTATTTTTGGAAGGAAAACATTTAAGTGCATCTTTTCTTTATTTCCACAAAGATTCAGGTTGCTTTCTGGATGGCTGGAAAAACATGTGGTATTTGTGGAAAATATGATGCTGAGAAGGAAAGGGAGTATCAGATGCCCAGTGGATACTTAGCTAAAGATGCAGTGAGTTTTGGTCAGTCCTGGATCATCTCAGAAGACCCCTGTGCTGGAGGTACTAAGATTCTAACATATATTAATATCATTGCCTTTGACTAATTAATTAGCCACATGGATAGATGATTTATATTAATTGTAGCACAATCATCTTATTTTTCACTATTTTTGTCATTAGTGGCCATATACACCAAAAAAAAAAAAAATCTGTTTTTCCTGAGTTTGGTAGTTCGCTGCAAGTTCTGGTTTTGTTGCATTTTTGTATCAACTTCTTATGCACTACGTAGTTACCTGAAGTTTGTATGTTCCAGATACAAAATTATAAACTTAAAACTAAGATGACATGTTAGTATGAAAAGTAAGCAGTTTGACTGTTGACAAAAGACATTTTATGTCATCCTTAATAGTTTCATTCTTTGTTTCCATTCTGTTATTTCTAGGCTTTTAGTTTCACAGAAAAAAAAAAAAATTAAATCTAGCCCTGGCTATCAAACTAAAGGGCATTTGAGGTAGGAAGCATCTGTTTTAATTTCCTCAGGCTGAAGATGAACTTAATCTGAAACCTTCAGCCCGGGAATGATTCTTATAACCATCCAGGTCGTTTATAAAAACAACAACATGAACTTATTGATAACATTAGGATGCACCACATTTTGTGTGGAACCCAACCCTCTGGGCACGTGGTGGCATTTTTGGAATATATTCTTAGATCAAGCTCCCCTGGGGGGACTAGTCCTGGAAAGCCTGGATCACAGAGGCTTGAGGACTAAGCTACTCAGCCACGGCAAGGCGGGTGTGATGCTAGGCACAGTGCAGAAGGGGATATACGGGTGTCTCGGAGCCACTACTGCCCCAAAATGAAGTGCTATCATAATCTGGGTAAAGTTGAGTGTCAGTTGACCCAGGTTTTCTCATGTATCTTTTTGGATTTGGACACCTGCGTCCTATCTGTTTCCTATTTGGCAAGCCTCTGTCCTTGGGACTGTACCAAGGCATGTGGGCATGCCCGATTTTCTCACAGCCATTGGCAGAAAATCGACTCACTTCAGTCAGATTAGTTTCACGTAGTTTATGTCACTTGGTTCATCTGCTGGTCTTAGTTGCTGCTAATTCTACAAATTAAGTCCAAAAAGTTATTTATACAAATTCTGTAGGTGCTTTAAGAGAATTCACGTTTTATAGCTTGCAAGCTGCAGCGCAAATTTGTCAAAATTGAGAAGCCAGTTGCGTTTGAGAAGGTGGCAGCAAAATGCTTCTCCATGGAGCCAGTCCTACGCTGCTTAGAAGGCTGTTCAGCAACCAGGACTGTTCCCGTCTCCGTGGGCTTCCACTGTGTACCGGCCGGTGAGTCTGCAGAACGGGGACTTGTGCGCAACGCAACCAGCACCTCCGGCTGCGATTCTGTGAAGAAACGTGAGGTCGACCGAGCTGACAGGTGAGTACCTCGATGGGTAACAAACCCCTCACCCGACCTCTTTTCCCTCTTTTCTCCTGTACAGACTCCACTCTCAAGCTGGAAGGCCAGATCAGGTTAGACCAGAAATCCGAGGACGTCGTGAGCGTGGTTTCTGCTCACACGGCGTGTTCCTGCCAGCAACAGTCGTGCCCGGCGTGACGCCCGTCCACGGCATCCGCTCGTTTCTCGGTGTCAGCCCTGACGGCCTGCGACCTTGCGCACAGGGCTGCTTTGGACAGCGGGACAAGGCCCAGTCCCCTCCGGGAGATCGTTCTTCTCTAGTTAGAGATCTTGACAGTAATTCTGGACGCCCTTCACCGGGTTTCATCTGTTAATAAACCCTTGCTCTGTATACAAGCGGCCAGCCGGGCTCGTTTCTCTGGGAACAAGCGCTCCCCTCACGGCGGGCCGCCCCGGGGCCTGCCCGCGGTAACGTGTCCCGCCCGCGGCCAGGCCACCGGCCCGGCCCGCCCCTCACGCCGGGGCCGCCCCGGCCTCCCCCCCGCCCCGCCTCCGCTCCCGGGCCGTCCCCCGCGGGCCGCGGGCCGGAGAGGGAAGCTGGCAGCCGCCATGGGGCGGCCGCGGGGCCGGTGGCTGCTGCCGCTCGGCCTCCTCCTGCCGCTGCTGGGCGGCCCCGCCGCCGGTGCCTGCCCCTGCCGGGACCCGCGGCTCTGCCAGCCCGTCACGGCCGCCGGCGGCTTCGAGGTGCGCGGCCCCCGGCGGCTCTGGGCCCGCCGGCCCGGCGGCTCTGGGCCCCTCGGCGGCTCTGGGCCCCTCGGCGGCTCTGGGCCCCTCGGCGGCTCTGGGCCCCCCGGCCCGGCGGCTCTGGGCCCCTCGGCGGCTCTGGGCCCCTCGGCGGCTCTGGGCCCCCCGGCCCGGCGGCTCTGGGCCCCTCGGCGGCTCTGGGCCCCCCGGCCCGGCGGCTCTGGGCCCCTCGGCGGCTCTGGGCCCCCCGGCCCGGCGGCTCTGGGCCCCTCGGCGGCTCTGGGCCCCCCGGCCCGGCGGCTCTGGGCCCCCCGGCCCGGCGGCTCTGGGCCCCTCGGCGGCTCTGGGCCCCTCGGCGGCTCTGGGCCCCCCGGCCCGGCGGCTCTGGGCCCGCCGGCGGCTCTGGGCTCCGGGACGTGCCGAAGGCTGGGAGAGCGGCCCGGGAGAGGCGCGGCGGGGAAGGCCGGTGCCGGGGCGGTGGGCAGCCTGTTGAACACACCGTGCGCCGCTGCCTTATGTTACTGGCCTGCATTAGAGTTCAGCCAGATGTTTCCAGAATAGGTGCATGTGGTTTACGGGGAAACGCCAGAGCCGAGTTGGGTTTTGCCGGGCGCTGTCCCCGCTGCGGGGTTCGGCGTTGCGCACAGCCGCTGTGCACCCCGAGCCTTCCCGGCCTGGTGTGGGGGAAGCTGTTGGCCCAGGCTGGCGGGGCGCAGGGCAGCCGGCCTGCGAGCTGCTTTCCAGAGACACAAGTCATGGGCCTTTGTAAAAGGCATGTGGAAAATGAGAAGTGTTCGGAGCTAACGAGGGTGCATTTTACCCCTTTTCCAGGTCTTCGTGTTCGATGTGGGAAAGGAAACCTGGAAATCCTACGACTGGTCAAAAATTACAACTGTGGCGGCTTTCGGAAAGTACAATCCTGAGCTCATGTGCTATGCTCACTCTAAGGGCTCCAGGATAGTACTGAAAGGTTGGTTACGTTGTGAAAATGTGGATATTTATGTCATACATTAATAAAAACGTAACATACATAGGGCTATAATACCTTGACATTTCACGTTCACTTGTATGCAGAGTATTAAAAAAATCAGAGGATTAATTAATAAGGGCATAACGCACACAGGACTATAATACCTTGACATTTTGCACGTGCTGGTATGCAGGGTATTAAAAAGAAAACCAGCAGTTGCTTCTGCCACAGTAATAACAAAACCATTCCAGTGACATCTCAGTGAAAGTTCTGTAGCACGGAACATCACAGCTGTGGAGGAACAGGGAGGAAGGGAGGGAAGGAAAATCCTGTAGAAGATATTTATTTGGATCTCAATTCTGGATGTCATGCGCAGTACCCAAAAGACAGGGTAAGGGAAGGGATTTTAATAATTTAGTATTTTTCACTTAAATCAATCTCTCTGTATTATGAAGTGATTGCGTTTTAAAACATGAATACTGAGGAACTCTGTGCGGGTTCAAATGCTGATTAGAAAGACAAAGTCCATTACAGCTTACATGATCTAATCAAGTTTTGGCTCTATTGAGGCAAAAACAGAATCCAAGACCACAATGTGGAAAGCAACAAAGGTTAAACATAAAAGTATGTTTATCCAAACAGGAAGACATGGTCCCTCTGGCTCTGTGGGAATACTGAAAGTACATTGATTTCAAGAAAGGAAGTTTACAGTGGTTAAAAGAATATTAAGCAGAAGTAAGGAGATTAAAATTACAGAAAAAAGTCCAAAAGGAACTTAATTTTAAACACTGCTGTCTCAAAGAAGCTTGGTAATCTCTTCGGGGGTGGGTTCTCAAAAAAGAAACTTTCTTGGGAAAAAAGTTAACTCCTTTGTATTTTACCAGTATGGGTGTGGAGATTTTTTATTTTGTGCTTATGTTTGTTGGTTTAGTAAAGACAACCCTGGCCTCCTTACTATTGCTGTGGTGCAAATATGTGTTAACTCTTGAAGGCCTCTTGTCTAGGTGACGTACCTCTTAAGGAAATTGTTGAGCCTGCTAAAAGAGCGGCGTGGATATCCCAACAGGTGGACCTTGCGAAAAACCAGTACATGGATGGAATTAACTTAGATATAGAGCAGGAAGTCAATGAAACCTCCCCTGAGTATTACGCATTAACAGAGCTTGTTAAAGAAACTACAGATGCCTTTCACAGAGAAATACCAGGATCACAGGTAATGATAATGTACTTTATACAAACTTTAACTTTTATGGAATGCAAGGAGTTTTGAAAATGCTGTTTAGCATATGAGTATGAAAAAAAAAATGCAGATCTAAAGCACGATATTCTCATGAATGGCTAATTATGAATGTTAGCTATGATACGCTATCATAAGAATCACTCTTTTTTTGACCTGTATGAATTTAAACAGAAGAAGGGTTTCACTGAGGTTTGTAGGTACAACGTTACTGCCTTGTGTGAGCTGGCGGTTATTAGTATGGCTTAATGGATCGCTGAAAGTAGGGCAAATACAGCCTTCTGGTGCAAAAGCTTGACAATGTTTTGGTAAACTCATCACTACAGTTTTAAGGATTTGCATCATGCTTCATATATATGATCAGATGGTTTTCATGGTATATTTTAATTTCTTTGGTGTTTTGTATTCACTAATGGGGCACTCACTTATTGGTTTGTCTCACTTATTAGTTTACTATCTAATGTCTGTTTTATCAGCTGAGCAGCTTCTCCTGTAGTTCATTAGTTTCACCGTGTGTTAAACACTGTGCAACATTTGGGCAATACTGTCTTTAGAAGTTACAGCCTTTTTTAGGAGAAAACTGGAGCGCCTAAGTGCCATACGTGATACTAGCTTGTGCATTTTTCCTTCAGGTAACATTTGACGTGGCTTGGTCTCCAGCATGCATAGATAAAAGGTGCTACAACTACACTGGGATTGCAGATGCCTGTGACTTCTTATTTGTGATGTCCTATGACGAACAGAGCCAGATCTGGACAGACTGTATTGCAAAAGCCAATGCTCCTTACCTGCAGACTTTACTTGGTGAGGACAAAATGCCTCCCCAGGAGTCAGAACATTTCCATTTGTTCACATGAATAGACAGAAAAGATTGCCTTTTCTTGGACAAGTTTTTTTTGGTTGTATTAAGGCTTTTGAGTGTGCTCAAATACGTGTTGTCCTAATGTGAAAGTAGTATCTCGGATCCTTTCGACACTATAGAATCATAGAATCGTTTAGGTTGGAAAAGACCTTTAAGATCATCCAGTCCAACCATTAACCGAACATTACCAAGTCCATCACTAAACCAGTTAAGGGTAGAGTAGCAATTTCATGTTTCCTGGCTTGGTGGCTGGATTATTTATAATGAAAGTAAAAACTAGGAATCATTAAGATTGGAAAGGACCTCTAAGGTCTTCATCATTCCAATCATCAACCCAACACCACCATGCCCTATGGATAGACCTTTAGCAGTTGTGTGTTGTTACTTGTAAAGTAATTGTCTAGCCCTCACGATTGTGAGGAAGGCTTTTAGAATGACAAACGGCAGCCGAAGCGATGGTGTCTGCCTGGGCTTGCAAAGAACCCGAAACATTTGTCTCTCATCCTTGTGAACTGCTGCTATGGGCAGCTGGTTTTAAGTGTGAGCAACTAGAGCAGTTACTAGGATCTGAATAGAGCAGGTCTAGGAGTGTGCAGGTGGGAGGTAAAGAAGAACTTGCACCTTAGCCTCTGTGTGGGGATCATGCAAGTGCTATATTGGCTCTGGCTCTAGATTAGTTGTAAGAAAAAAAAGCATGGGAAAATGCAATAATGCGTCTTAATTTTTATTTCCTTCAAAACTAGGATATGAAGAGTATATTACTATGGGCATTGATCCTAAGAAGCTTGTGATGGGCGTCCCCTGGTATGGCTATGACTATGTCTGCCAAAACCTGTCTGAGGTAAGATGAAGATTATTCATTTGCAATTGGACTGTTAATATTTTCCATGGAAAGGGACAGCTAGATTTTGGTGATCCTGTTTTTGGATTAGGAAATACTGTGGTCTGATGGAAAAGAGCATAAAGCTGGGACTCGAGACGGAGACTTTTGCTTGGCTGATAACGGATGAGCAGTGTGTTGCCAGACAAGGCATTTTATCTCTCCCTAGGCAACCTGAAGCCCATGATACCCAAGTGCCATGTTTGACTAAGGAGCTGTAGATATTATCTGTACAAGAAGAGATGGTGTCCAAAGGCACTACAACACTTGTATCTGCCTTATCCACACAGTCACTAAGCTCACTGCTTAAAGACTAGGTGCAACAAACCATAGCAAACCTATGACTGGTAAAGCATAGCAGGTTATGGATAAATCATGGAGGCTCAAACAACATTATGCTTAATGAAAAATGTAAGAGTGAATTAAAAGTGGAAAAGATAAGACAACTGTAGAAGTTGAATGATGTCCATCTGATCCTGTATTACTACAGAGTAAACAAAATTTAACTTTTAATTTACTTCTGTCCACAAATAGTAGGTCTGCCACAGATACTTGAAGATTTGGGGTTTTTGAGACCCGCCAATGCCTTTTGTGACTTTGTTCTTGTTGACTGTGCTGCTATTTTGGAGTTAAATAAATCTATGTAACACGGAACTCATGCCTTCTGCTTTTTTTTCAGGATCATGTTTGTTCCCTTTCGAAAGTACCTTTCCGTGGGGCTCCTTGCAGTGATGCTGCAGGGCGTCAGGTCCCCTATGGAGCAATAATGAAGCAGGTGAACAGTTCTCTTTCAGGGGTGCTGTGGGATGAGGTACAGAAATCTCCATTTTATGAATACAAGGTAAGTGTCTCTTTATAAGACACCATGTTGTGGAGTAAACTTTCATGAACCATGGTTCTTTGATTAGAAAATTTTCAGGGTTAGATTATTCCATCTGTGTTTTCTACTTCTGGGGGTTTTTTGTGTAGTAAAGGATGGCTGGATTTCTGTATCTTGAATTTCTAGTCTGAAAGAGCAGTACAGTGACTGAAGACTGCAGGACTAATAAAGATACTACCTTGCAGTTTCTGGGAGAGATTGTATCATGTCAAAAAGAACGTTTTGGCACAAAGAAATCCTATAGCTCCATCCTTCACTGTTAGAGTTAATTTTATGAGTTGATGACTGATTTCAACTAAAACAGATTCTGAGGTGCTCTTAAGTTTTTCTAACCCAGTGACTTGCATGCATGTTCTCTTCTGCATTTGGTTTCTACATAGACATAGTGAAAGAGTCCATGAATGACTGTGCTTACATGAACACCACAGTGTACGCAATTCATCTTGTTTCTTCAGACATAATTTTGAGTTTCATAT
Source organism: Pelecanus crispus (assembly GCF_030463565.1). Lineage (NCBI taxonomy): Eukaryota > Metazoa > Chordata > Aves > Pelecaniformes > Pelecanidae > Pelecanus > Pelecanus crispus. The sequence continues at coordinate 76,719,970 of NC_134647.1, read as the reverse complement.
GTAGATGATTAAAAGGTGTCGTAAGCACTGACCAGGTTAAAGCAGCATAACTTTGACAAGATCTTACAACCTCTTCTAAAGCTGTTTGTTGCTGACAAAATAACTTGATCTCTAACTAAATTCACCTTTTAGGTTAGATAGTATATCTGAGATTTTAGCTGTATTTTAAAAAATTATTAAAATACAAATTAGGTAAGTCTTTTCATCTAACTTCAGTTAAACTTATCACGGTTTTATAATTTAGATTCTACAAGTAAAAAAACAGCCAAGTATTTGACTTAAAATTTTTAATTGTCCCGTGTGAAAAATAATTTGTAAATCAGAAAAGTATCATTATGTAAATCTACATAGCTTGTATATGTGAATTTTTAATTGTGCTTTTCACTGCATTCAACAGAAAATGTATCAAAACTTGATGAACTTTCATGTATTGTGTTTATATATAATCCAGCCACCGAGCCAGGAAACATGAAATTGCTACTCTACCCTTAATTGGTTTAGTGGTGGACTTGGTAGTGTTAGGTTAATGGTTGGACTGGATGATCTTAAAGGTCTTTTCCAACCTAAACGATTCTATGAATCTATATAGATAGCTAGATACTGACGCTAGTGTTTAAATGCTTTTCTAGGATTCTGTTGGTCACTTGCACCAAGTATGGTATGACGACCCTCGCAGCATCTCTCTAAAAGCAGCGTATGTGAAGAATCGAGGTTTAAGGGGCATTGGCATGTGGAATGGAAATAGTCTTGACTATTCCGGGGAAGCTGTAGCGGAAAAACAAACGGAAGCAATGTGGCAAGCCTTGACACCATAAGAACTATGTGAACCCTTGATTTAGAATGATGAAAATTGGTAATTTTTTATTGTGGCTTATACTATCATAGATTTTGACTTTATATAAACATACCACAATTACAAAAACTTTGAGAACTAGCCAAATTCATCTTGTTATTTTGTATGCAAAGCCATATTTTTGTTCTTCAAAAAGTTCCAGTGTTGCTTTAGCAATGTTTTTTCTAAAAGACTGCTCATCTTTTTCATTTTTCACAGCTACTCTAAGTTGGTTAAAGCTTGAACCCAGTGCGTATCTGGTAACAAGTAAGACCAAGTGGATTGGAGCGATCTGATACTGGTCCTCTGCTGGTGCTGCCTGTTGCAGCAAGTATTCATTCTGGGGTCACGGGGTGCAGTCTCAGCTTTCTGACTTCCCACCCCAACCTGTATTTTAGCTAAGTCACTTGAATCAGATTAAACACAGAACACTGGAGACAGATTGTTGCTTACATGCAACTTGGTGAAACTTGTACTTGGTTACTCTTCTAGAGATTAAAATATTTTACAGATTGAAGAAATTATGTAACATGAAGTAAGTTGCCATTAAGATTTTTATCAGACTTGTTAGAAAGGAATATTCAGCAAACTCCCGTTTCATTGTTTATGTATCATGTAAATTTCTTAGTTTCAAAACCCCAAAATCTTGGACCTTATCTTGAAGGTGTCCATTAATGTGGAGAGGACTTGGATGATGTTTTCTTCCATTCCAAACTTCTTTACCTCCTGGTAACTAGAACTCAGAAGCTTATTTAATGACCTGCATACGTATTTTTCCACACACTTTAAGATTCATTCAGTAGCCTGTTGTTTGGTTTTATGTGGTGTTGCCTCTGAGATAATATGAGGTTATATTTTCTTTCTAGTTCATTTTTTTCATAAAATAATATGCCTAGAGAAATTGTGTAACTTTTAAAAATATCTGTAGTCATGGAAAGATTGACTTGTTTACAGGATTTTTTTTTTTTTTTTGGTAAATAAAATGCTGTCTTCATTAAGGTTGGTAAACAGTGTCTGTTTATGTTTTACTTGTTCCACAGCTTACAGCCCACACTGCTTCTCTGAACTGTTTCACAACCAGATTAAAGTGCAACTATGCCCTGCTTAAGTGACTCCATTAATTAAACTATTTATTTAATTAGATAGATGTAGTCAGTTGTGGGGTGGTTGGTTTTGTTTTGTTTTGTTTTCCCCTTGCTAAACAGTTACTGGGAAAACACCACAGAATAGCAGCACTACCATAATGGCTACTCAGGAGAAGACTAGAAGACTTCATATGAGTGTCTTTGACTGCTTGATGCTACAGGTGATGGAAAGCAGGTGAAGCCTATTGCTCTCACATAAAAAAAATAAAAAGTCCCTTGGAAAAACAGAGGACTCTGTACTAGAACTCTGGTTGGTAGGTTTTAGGAGAAACTGATAAATTTATTTGACATAGGTACTTCAGAATTTATATTACTATTTATAGCCATATGCTAAAAGACTGTGAGATAGATATTTGTGAAATTGAGAGGTCTTCCGGAGCAGATGATCGGAGCTACAAAATCCTAACTGAAGGCCAGAGGACTTTATAATAAAACTCTCCTTCCTGTAGCAGTCAAGAATCATGAGTTGCTATTTTTTAATTTGGGTTCAGATTTTCCAGTAGCTAGTTGCCTGCTCTCATGTCTTAAATAAGACACAATTCTGAAATACAGGATGTAATCCTGGATTGAGCAACAGTGATTATAGTTTTAATAAGTAATGTAATACTTTAGCATCTTTGTTAAATCCCATCTTTAAGAAAATAAATTGGATAATGGGTGGCTTGACTCAAGACATTTGGAAGTTAGTCCTTTTGAGAGTTGCATAATTTTCTTATCATATTACTGATTTCTCATGAGTGGTGCACTTCCAGTAATAAACACAGCCTTATCAGCTTTTTAGCTGATGTTAATTCCTAGCATGTTACTGTTCTGCTTAACGTAATAGCATCTGGAACTGCAAAGAAGCAAAGAGAAGAGGTTTCCGATTACTCTTTCAGAGAATTGTTATCTAAGCACATGCATGAGCTTGAACTTAAAGAAAAACAGAGTATGCAACACTGTAAGTAGGCCTAGGATCATCATTACAGCTTGTCCAAGATGAAGCTTGCATCTTCCACTAACTACAGAAGAAGGTTAATGTCCATGTGGCTTGCTTAGTAAGAGAGGGAACAAAACAAGCTAGATATGAAGTAAGGTGAGAGGATCTGAGATATTGTTCATAATAATATGGTAATAATACATCGGTAATTTATAGATTGGCATACTTACAACGACAAAAATATACTTCAGTAAATAGCTAAATGAAGGATTACTGTTGCTGTAGTGCTACAGAAGATGCATGTTAATCATTTTCCAAAAATTAAATGCATATGCCTAAAAATAAGAACAGAACGTTATAGATTATAGGTTTATTTACTTAGTAGGTATTTTGTTAATGAAAGAACATCAGCATACCAACATGATGTCACAATTCACTAATTTGCACTTTTAAAATAACTTAGCTTTGTTTTAGACACATTACTAGGTTGAGCTATATGTTTAAGTAGCTGACTAATCTTACAGTAAGAGTGAGATTTAACAAGTGAGCTGCAGTACCTCAGTAGCCTAGTATACAAGTTCCGCAACATTTATATAGTTGATGTCTTTTTACAAGATCACTTCAAGAACATACAAACAAATGCTCTGAAATTCTGAGCTTCTATATGCATGACAGAGCTTCTGAAGACTTTACAGATGTTAAAGTCACGCCATCCTCTTAAATTCCTGATTTTTTTTACTGGAGAATTAAAGCTGAATGAATCTTCTTCTGTGTCAGTTCCGCTCTCAGTGCTCGTAAATCAGATGCTGCCTGCTTTCTCATCTGCAGAAAAAATGATAATTTAAGGAATTGCAATTTAAGGAAGTTTTTGGAGTTGACATGTGTATGGGTTTATATAACTAAGATTGAATTTTATACAGGATGTCTGAATACAGGATACATCCTTCATCTTTAAAATTTTACATGTCTAATTAGATAGCCTAGTTCTAGCACTGCTTTCTTCTGTACTTCGCCTTGGTGTTTTTGAAAGACAACTGTGAAATTCATTGTTCTTTCCACTCTTTGTTATACAATGGAGGAGGCATAACAGTACATCCACCCTTGGTCACCCAGTAAACAGGGGCATGGGCAACCTCTGGGATGTAGAGGACTCCTATTTATTTCAAGCATTCAAAGCTGAAAAGCTGTCCAATGTGAAGGACAGCCTGCACCATCATCTTCCTTCCACAGGAAGCCATAGGCACCGCTGGTATGGAATAAAGCAGATGAAGAGGACTGCCATCTGCTTGGAGAGCCCTTCTCTTTTTTTTTTTTTTTTTTTTCTTTATACCAGTTGGGTTTTTTTCCTTAGCCACCATCTACTACTGATCAGTGCCTCACCAAGTATATGCCTTCAATTACCTTTAGAGTGAAATGGGAATTTTATGATGTGAAGCTTAGCTTACATAGTACCTTAATTTCTATTATGAGTTTCATTTTCGTATCATCCAGCTTCCTTCTCAGTTGATCGAGTTCATGCTGCACTGTAGTAATCCGGATGATTGTGTAATTCTGTATGAAACAACAACAACAAAACCTTACGTGCAGCATTAGTGCATCTCTTCATTCATTGGGTGTTATTTCACTGCTCAGAAACAATCCTCTAAACTCCTTCCACCTCCCCTGCTTTCTTCCAGTCCTTAATGCATGCTCGACCCTCTCTGGTTTGTAAGCAGTCTGCTCCCCGAGAGAGCGCAGCTCCCTTCGGCTGCCAGCCCTTCAGCTGGGTGCGTGTTCTTCCACTCCCTATTGCTTTGGGAGGTTAAGAGCCAGATCAGATCTCCTGAGTAACAGCACACTGTTTTGCAATTATCTTTTATGGCTACTCCCCATTTATAATAAAAAGGCATACTTCAAATAATTTTTTTTTTTTTCCCCTCACAGGCTTAGCATCAGTCTGTCACGGTAGGTTTACTAATGAGATTGCTACACTCATGATGTTTAGTACAAATAAACTCCTGGTTATACAGCACATCATCTCAGCAGTAGCTGTGCGTGGGCCTATCTTTGAATTAACCTGTAAAACTAAAATTCATGTTTTCAAAATGTAGGTTCTGATACTCAGCTTGTGTAAGTAAGTCAGCCATGGTCCCTTGAAGTCAACAACACTATGGGGTGGGGGTATATGTGGTAATCTCTTGATGTTCTAAGCCTTTAAAAATGCTATTAAAGTGCCAGCTAAAGGAAATGATGCGATAAAGTTGCCCATCCAAGGAGTCATCAAGTGGTATCTGTGGCCTCTCATCTCTGAGCTCCCGCTGTAAGCTTCTCCCCACCCAGGGGTGTAGCTGCCGGTGTACAAGGGTCCAAGGCCCAGCTGTGACACCGCACGGCTGTGTAACCCTGGCTCAGACCACTGAGAAAGCATGAAAGGTGCACAGTCATGCAGGAAAAAAAACCAGGCAGGGCCAGCAGACTACGTTGGGGGCTACTGAGGAATCATCACCGTATCGTTGGGTTGAGTCACCGGTGAGGACAAAGCTGGTGGAAGAGGGGAAACCAGTGACAGTGGGATCTGTGCTCTTCCCACCTGACTGATGCCTGCCTGGCCGCACGTAGCTTACGAGGGGTGGGGAGCGTACTTGTGCTTAGCCTAATAGCTCATTAAATCCTAACTAACTTCTGTGTGCGCTCGCCAATACCTAACTGCTGTATGCATGTTAAGTTGTGCGTATCCTTCACATAAGGCCTCTTTGTGCCTAGCCAGAGAGACCTAAAAAACCCTGATAGCTCCCCCAAAAAGGAGCAAGAACATATCTGAACATAAGCTTGTAATATAATGTAATATCAACCCTATTCATATTTTTGTATTGTAGATATTTATATTGAGATAGCTCAAATAATACACATTTGTATATAGTATACACTCTTAGGTTGTATATACACTCTCCCACCTTTCAGATACAAGAAAGGGACATTTATTTTTCCTGGTCTAGCTGCAGATTTGCTTACATTAACGTATTTAGAAAATTAGCAGATAGAACTATTGGGAAGGGTGTTTCCCCCTTTTCTTTTATGTTTTCTTTTTTCAATTCCTCTCTGAACTTCCCGTGATTTGACTCCAAAAACATAACACAAGATTCACAGTTGCACAATAGTTCAGGTGCAACCACTCCAAAAGCCTCAGAGACATTTCTTGTCATCCAAACACAACTAGAATTCATTACCTCTGTACGTGAAATTTGGGATGATGAGAACAATATAGAACCGAACAATTCATTAACCATACTGAACAAAAGGGGATTTTGTTACGAGAAGGTATTTTAAAAACACAAAGCAGAAAGAATCAAATGCTTAGACTCAAGCACTTCCGTCTTTTTGAGAAGAATGGGCTGATGTAATTCTATACCTCAGATCACTGAGGGGTATTTGGCTGTTAAAGGTAGTTTACAAGTCATTGGCTGGTGACGAATTTGTTACTTCAATCTATATTTTATACAAAAAAACCAGGCTGTGTAAAAAGAGAGATTAAATAATACAAGCAAATACCTTGGAGTTTGTCATATTGTTTGGTTGTTTTCGGCTATCTCTGGCTTCCAATTGCATGAGTAGTTTCTGGTGGTAAAGCTCTAAATCTTGTCGCAGTTTGTTTAAAGCATCCTCCAGTGAAACAGTAGCTTTCTTAGTTTCAAAGTACTTCTTTTTCCATTCCTCACGAACTACACAGGAAAACAGTAATACTGTTTGGTCTTGTTCACCTTATCGTAAGGTCTATCGAAGACAGTAGTGACCAACTGATCTCACAAGATTCAATTGGCCAATGCACACATTAAAACATGCCAGTAGGTTTCTTTAAAAAAAGCAATTAGTGAAAATCTTCATTAAAATTACATTCACTATAAATGCAACTGAATTTTCACACAATCACCTGTGACAAAAGGCTCTGTCTGCCCACCAAGATACAATACAAGGTCCAAAACCAAACTTTCATTCAGCCTGGCTGTTCTGCAGGTTTCAGCTGCACAAGAAGACTGGTATGCCTACCACAGTCTGAAGTCCACAGCTTCACCGTAGCAGAATATTTAGCACTGTAGATTATGCAAAATTTGACCTCTGCAGGGCCAGAGATTTTGAACAGCTTAGTTTTATACAGAAGTCCCAAGATTATGGGAAACAGTTATTTACCTTTGCACTTATCTATGATTCCTCCCATGTTGTGAATGCGTTATCAAGAGCTGGCACATAAATCTCCCCATATCTAGTGTGGCAGTCGTATGGCCACATACGTCCACTAGTCTGCAAAGCGTCTTAAATGATTCCTTCTTTCAAGGTATATTTTAGGAAATCAGGACAACTGCTTCTCAGAAACTTACCAAAAGGTAACCCAGCTGTTGGAGGACTATACGGTATGTAACTGCGAGTGACTGTCAGCATGGCAGTCTTAGGAGGATATTAAATACAGACTGGATCGCTGATTTCTACAGAATATGCTCTTCCCTTCATACCTTGTGAAGAAACATGTTTGCAAATGCACTTAGGAAACTCTACAGGTCTGATAAAAATAATTCAGACGTAGAGACGCTTCTTAAAGAACCTGCAGAAACTGTCCGAATCCTTGTGAAATAACCTTTATTTTACCTAACTGGATAACAGAATTTAAGACAATGCAGGAGCCATGTAGGGCTTATCTCAGCTGGGTGAATTAGCTTGCCTTGCAGCTCCATGCTAGTACAGATTCACTGCTTCAAGTACCTAAGTTTGGGTTGTTTTTTTTTTTTTAAGTACAACTTCACCATGCTGCAGAGTGCAATGTAGCCATGCCCTTAGGGAATAACTGGAAGAATTGGCTTGTCTTCTTTCAACACAGCTACAAATAATAGTTGAGACTCCTAGGGATTTAGCTGTATTTAAGTACAAAGAAAATGATCGCAAAACATCGAAGTGATTGAACCTCATCTCTATATAACTGGAGTGTGACTTAGGGAAGATAGTTTAAGTATAAACTTGAAAATAATTTTACAAAGAAAATTTGGGTGGGATTTCAATGAGATTTTACCTTGTCAAAAACCAAAGTTTGTCAAGCTTGTCATGACAGGCTTGTAACTTCCATGCCATAAGCTGAATACCATTAGATAGGAGGAACAAAAAGTATTATGCTGGCACTTTGACTCAAAGCCCTGTCAACACAGCAAACACCTCTGGAAGCACCAGCTAAAGGCAGGTTTAGAGTATGTCAGCTGCCGTGGGCCTCAAACAGCAAAGTAGCCTGCAGTAGCTCTCTGGGCACTGTACATACACGGGACACAACTTGAATGGTTTCTAGAAACGAGGTTATTTTTACATTTATAAGAGTGCCACAAAAAAGTGGAAGGAAACATTGCAACCTTGAATCTTTCCAGCATGCTGTTATACTGTTATGAGCCTTCTCGGAGCTATTGGTTAGCAAACTGCTCTCTCTGTAATTAAACTCACTGACAAGGAGACAACATTTTCACATTGGTTTCAGTGTCATTTCTCAATCATTCCAAAAAAAAAAAAAATTAAGTGTACCGTGGTATCTCCTCAGCTTATTTTGTTCCAGTAGCCCTTTAGCTTTTTTGATCAGTTCTTCTCTAGTTTTTTCCATGTGCTTTCTGTCTTTCTTCATTTGTTGCAATTGTTCTACCATCTTGTTTTCTAAAGATATTACAATTACATTTAGCAAGCATCTGGATACTGTAAGTAGGAAGGATCAATCAAGATTTTTGTAATGCACCCACCATAAATCATGCCAAAAGCTCTGTCAGAACAGGCAGTAGAAATTCTTTTATTTTAATAAACTATCTCTAACTTTTCGAAATGGCTGGTGCATTAGAAAAAAGTGAGACATCCAGCACGCATCCAGGCATTCATACACACACACAAACAAGGAACCACCCTTTTATATGCCTAGACAATGTATCACTAAACTATATATTCAAGATATATACACACTGCATACATTGAAAACTCTTGCCACATTAAGCCAAAAAAGCCCCCAAAAGACTATTTCCTGCTTAAAATACTTCGAGCAAAAAATCTTGCCTTAAACTCCAGCTGGTCATAGGCAGGATAGTATCTCAGACTTTCGCTAGGCTGCAACAATAGGTCAATCATTTACCTTCTCACTATCCTCCTCCTCCACCACAGAGGAGGATCCTCAGCAATACTAGTGCTTTTCTTTGCTACATTTGCACGAGCCAGCAGTATTTCACCCCACCTCCTTCCTTTTCTCCTTCCACCCCCAAGTCCACAAGCTGGGTTGTCTAACGCTGGGAACCTGCCATGCTCTATGAACAGCCCATGCAATCGTAAATGCCTGGAATTTTCCACCCACAAAGTAAAATCTGTGACAATACTGTGAATGAATGTATGTACAAATTCTTTCATAAAGTAGATACTTCTGTCTTCATTAACTATTCAGCCTTGATTAAATGTTCGCTCCCCTGCAATTTCTTGGACTCATATACTCACGTGCTGCCTGAATTGCAGGAACTTGACCTGGATTTACAGCAAGTGCCAGAAAAGGCGGACTAGGAGGCGAAATATATTCCTTTGGACAAGTAAGATGATTTTGCTTGTTTTCATCTGCCTAGAGAGTCAAAAGACACAACTATAAGTACATAACTCATAATCCTGAATAGTTACATTAGACATATGCCCTGAAAGTGGCCTGAGTGAATGGCAGGGCTGAATTTGAATTCTGCATATAAGCTTTTCCATTCTGTTAGCGAAACAAATGATTACTAAATTACAGACAGCTGGACCTCTGCAAATAAAATCAGCACTGAACACTTATATTGCAGAGAACATATGGACAAAAATGTGGACTATTGCTAATTGTTCTTGTCCATAACCCCATAAGTTACTGACACTCCCATGCAAGACCAGGAATAATGGACCTTAAAATGGCCACCTGGCTCACTGCTTATGAAGTCTGGACTGCCTATTTCTAAACCAAAACTTATAATAGCACATTTTCAATTTCATTAGCATTTTCATAAGACTCCACTACAATCACTTCTCCACAAGAGCTCACAGATGACAGTTAATAGTGATAGCTATTATGCTGTATGATTGCACGAGTCCTGTGTCTTCCTAAATGTTCTTATTCTGATGTTATGACTGTATCATACATATGTGTTAAAGAATTTTACAGTTTTCTTATCAGACGTTTTGCTTGAGAGAAGATAGATTTATCCCACAGGAAATAAGAGATTATAAAAATGTCACTGATAAAACCAATACAATATTACTGTCAAGAAACTGTAAAAAAAAAAAAAAAATCAGGTAACATTAATAAGACTGAGATAGTTATTGTATTTGTAGTTCCTATTACATGATAACCAGAGGTATAACTGCTGATGATTTCACTGTTTAGAAATATAGTTGATTTTTCATTAGCAAATCTGCAAAGTACCAGTGCATGAATTAACTTTTCTTATTACTCTCAAACCTATATTTGAACATTTCATATTTCTAATGAGTTATCTCTTACAAAATTAGACTATTTATAGGTGGAGGACTATTTTTACTCCTCCACATGACTAAGAATATGTTACCTTGAAAAACACACCTGACTATCCAGTTTTTCAGCAGGATCAGCTATAGACTTGCTAGTTCTGTATTGCTGCAAGCTAGAGAGAAAATCAAAGAAGCAAGTGAAAATTCATGTAACAAAATGTTGGTTTCACCATTTTCCTTCATTTCTTTGAAGTCTGTAAAATAAATTTCTAGTTATGAATTAACACTATCCATTATTTTATCAGAATCATCATTTACTAACCTTTTGGTTTTGTGTACAAGTTCTGTGGTTTGGTCTTTCATTCTTTTAGGAATTCCAGAATCCTGTGTTCTGTCTCTTCTTAGTTTGGTATCTTTTTGGTGATCGTTATTTTCCATGTTTGTAATGAGCAGTTTGGTGTTTAGTTCTGTGACAGGATAATGATGATCAAAATATATAGATTATACTCACAAAATTGAAGCCCTTTTGACTGTCAATGCCTGGACTTTCCAACCTGTATTAGAAATTCAGTCAATCAAGCCAATAATCAATCTTATCTCTGGGGTATGGAAATGTTGTGTGACTAACAGAGGAAAGAAAGAAAGGTGAAAAAGGTATTTTTGTTTTGAGAATTTGTATCTAACTAATTCTGGTAAATGGTACAGGAAAGATTATCACAGATAAACCATGTAATTATTTTACCTTCCCTAAACTAATGCTGGATCTAACACATTCTGCCTTTCAGAAACTGAAGATCCCCTACAAACTGGACCCAGCAAAGAAAGGGACAGCAAAATGTTTTGCATTTAAATGTTAATTACTAAATGTTATCTGCTTTAAAATACATACAATAAATATTTCAAGATAAAATTGCTGACAGACATTACCTTTACTTTATGCTACAAAATCCTACATCCTTCATCATGTAAAATAAAGTTTTGGAAAACTCTTCAGTCATATATATATATATATGCACATATATATATAAAGATACATATATATTTGTATTTTAAGCGGTCTCATACTCAATATCAGTTAACATGATGATGCACGGACAAAACTATTTTTCACAGATTATGAGTGGAAACTGAAATTACTGAGAAGTCATCCATGAAAGCCTTTTCTAATACACTCTCCAGACACATCTCAAAGGAGACAATATCCAAATTTTTGTTTTCTTATGCAAAGTACCTGATATGCAGAAAAACCATTCTGAGATCTATAAAGTGCCCATATGTATGAAAAAATGAACATTGCCTCATTTAATAATTACTCATTAAAAACTTGCAACAGAATAAAGGTCACCTTTTTTACATTAACTGTAAAATTCTACTCAAATTAAAACTTGTCTTTCAAAAGTATTTCCTCAAAACCAGTTTGTTATAATTTTGATGTTAATATAACACCGGTCATTCAAATCCAATTTAAATGAGTCAATAATTTCTTTCTTGGTAATTACTAAAAATTTAGGAATATTAAGAACACTAGAAAACTGTTCAGAGATTTAATGGCCCCCAGTATCCATGAGACACCCTATTTTAAAGTAGTAGTAGTTCACAGGTCTCTTCCAAACAACATTTTCTATTTTGGCACAGAACTGTTATCTAGTTTATGCGTGCTTTAAACCCCTCCATACTTTTGTGCTATTTTCACTCTAGTCTGCTCAAAGAGTTCCCCCAGCTCTCAGTTTTAGGAATGCCACTGTTCAATAGCATATAAATAAACATTATATAGGAGGGAGAAGAGGAAACACTTCCTCTTCAGTAGTAATGTACCCATAGATACGATGACAAATTTTCAGTGACTAAATGCTTTCCAAGATGTACTGATAACAAGATTTTTTAATTTAAAATTGCTATTGAGTTATGGGATCATTATCCTCCAATCTTTACAGTAGCTGCTTAGTAATTTATTTTCATGTAAATAAGATCAGAGAAATGCATCAACTATAGCGAAGTGTTTCCCTGTATCAGTACATTGTGATAAAGGACTCACCCAAAATAAAAACTACAGCTTTTTGAAAGATATTATTGTAATTGTTATTAAAATTATATTATTGTTCCAATAGCAATATTCCAACTCATGCTGTAACTGTAGATATCTTAAAACTTGGCTTTACTCTGCCAACTTTCTAAAATGCATGCTTTAGCAAAAAGATGACAATGAACAGTAGTACCCTTTCGATATTTAATGTGATTTTGAGGTGTTCGGTTATTCTGGCCTTGTTCATCACTGTGGTTTACATGAAGAGTAAGAGCAGTTCCTTTGGCTTTGCCATTCCACTTAGGAGTATTATGCTCTTCTTGATTCTGGCTGAGATGCTGCTGCTGAGAGGTCTGTAATAGCATATCACTCTCTCCAGACTCCCAGTCTGCAGGATTTGAATTACTTGGTGCAAAGACAGATTCACTGGATCCATTTTGATCTGCATAATAATTGATATAGGAAAAGAGAATTATTATTTTCTTGTTAATGTTAACCATAATAATTATTCTTCTCATTCTTCATCGACCTCCTTCACTACTTTGGTTAAACTTACCTTTTTCTCTAAACTGTATCTGTTTTTCTTGAATCCTGTTGTTATGGTCTTGCTCATGTTTTGTGTGTAAAAGTGGAACAGGTTCTTTCTTACCCCATTTTATAGGACTGTGCACTTCCTGATTTTCTAGCCGATGACTGCTTTGTATGCCTTCTAAAAATCGTTTGCTTTGTTCAGGTTTTTGTTGGGGAAGACTGGATAATCTTGATCCGTTAGCTTCTGCATTAAAGTGATGTCTCTGTTGAGTTGATGATAATGGATAAACATCTTCAAAGCATTCCACTCCAGGTAACAAATATAATTCAGGGTAAAGTGCCTAAAATATGCAGTATATTAATCAGACACAAAAGAGGAAATGTGCAAGGTAAAAAGTTTCTGAAAATGATAGCTTAAAAGCCATACAATACATACATAAGGGGGAGCAAATGACTTCAGTTCCAGTTCTGTTTCTTGCTTTGCTTTCACCTTGGAAGATAAAGAATGGAAGCGTAACCAATAAAATACTTTTCTACCAGTAATGTTGCATATGACTTAATTTCTGTGTTCTGTCATCATTTTTACATACTACGTTTTTCTTAACCAGCACTATCTTCTGTAATGGCCTGATGGGGAAGAAGGAACACAGAATACAATTCTATTTTCTGACATGGCACTGAAACTGTCTATTTTTCAAAGTCTAAATCAGACCCACAAGAGTACATGGATGCACTGAATAAATTTCTTTATCTTTTGCACTTTCTGTTACCGTTCAAAGGACCTGATACAACAGTCACAGCAGAAGAAAGACTTAGACTGTCTTTACCAGAAGTTGCTTCAAGCTGAATCTGAATAGAAATGCTGTCTCACATAATTTTCTTCATTTACCTGATACACCACTGCAAAGTGTTTAATGTATATATCAAAAAAAACCTCCTATGACTCTTTTATGTCTTCTTGTATTGTTTTGCTTTTTTTTGTGCGATATATATGTTCAGATTTCAACAGTCGTCCTAAAAACAAAGTCTAAGATAATCAATGTATATTTGAAAGATGTGCTCCAACAGAAAAAAAAAAAGAAATCTGAGCTTACATTTAAATAATGAAATTGAACTAAACATGGGGCCAAATTCTGTTCTCAGTAATGGCCAGGCAATGCCATTGATTCACTGTTAAGAGAGACACAGGCTGTATGAAAGAAAACGAAGAGCAAATGAACACGTTTTGGTTTATGTTTATTTTTCATTTAAAGACCCTTACTTGCAAGTAGGGTACAGCTCTTAGTACTGCTTACGTTGCTACTGTTATGAAAGAGAAGACTGGGGCGGGGGGGGGGGGGGGAAAGCCACTCAACAAATATTTGATCATGGAGATGTAATTCAGTGAGGTTACCATGACCCTAAACAACAAATAAACCAGTTAGTTGGTTTATTGCTTTACACTTTGTTATAAAGTTAAACAACAAGCAACAGTAAATACCCCAAATTAAAATATATCTTTAATCTGTCGCTAAAAATCTGCACTTTTATCTACCAATATCTTTAATTCTCTATTAAAGTAAAATACTTTATTAAATTCCTGACATTCTAAAGAAGGCTGGAAAATTTCTCCATTTATCTGAGATCAGTGGGGAAGAAAATACACCATCTTATTATCATGCAGTTAAAAACACCTCAGTTCTTTGAAGACATATGCACATTTTCAGATTCAGATTGTGTCACAGTCTTTAAGTTTCTCTTCGTTTTTTTTCCACCTAGTTTTTGCACATTACTTAGTATTTATTCTACTCTTCTGTGTGGGTAATTTTAGTGATAACTCAACTACAAACGAAATAAAGAACAGCACCCAATTTCCAGCTTGCAATTAATTGCCAAATCCATGAGAAACAGAGGTGAAATGAGAAGTGAAAAGAAGTACGCTATAGTTATGTACATCACTTAAGTCTTTGTGTATTACATGAACAAACTTTCAGTTGGACTGATTTTCAAGTTTATTTAATCTTTAGCAATAGTTTGTAAGATATAAATATATAGAGAATCAATGTGAGGAGCAGTTATAATTCAGAGAGGTAGGTTTTTGATCACATAAATCTCAGGCTGTATTACTGGACTAATTATTGGAACACAAATGTACATCCAGAGAAGTTTTCATTCAGAGACTGATCTTTTACAGGCTTTTGGGCAGGTCACAGCAGCAACCATTGAAGGAACTCAGCTTCCATTGCAAATTCTTCAAGTGCTATATTCCCAACCATGTACTGGCAATAATGACCCTAGGAGGATTTTTTTTTTTTTTTAATGCAACCAGATTTGTCATAATTAATCCACTGACTTACCAAAACTAGCATCTTTTCACTGGATGGCAACTAATTACATCTGATGGTTTAAAGGATGTTTCTAATATACCTGTCCAGCTGTGCTTTTGTATTTGGGGAAGAAGATGCGCTCTGACAAGTGCTTATGCTCCAGCATGTTTAAAAACAAATGCTAACAGTGCTCCTAAAGTTATCTCTGTTTTCTTGTGATATTATCTAATCTGCAGGAACAAAATCTGTGGTTTACATTATAAAGCAGAAGAGCACTAAAGAAAAAAATATTAACTTACCACTGCTAGTTTTTTCCCAATGCATTTTAAAAATTTGAATTTGTCTGCAACTGCGACTCCACCTAGGTATTCTCCAAGCTTCTCCCGTAGCACTCTTAATGTGATGTGAGGAGACACCCTAGAATGTTGTTATTCATTAATACATCTGTAAGATCAAATAATGATGGCTAGTTAGTAAGAGGGGGAAGATAATGCTATATACATGCTGGCTTGCAGGGACAGAATGCCCAAAAATGGGAACTATGTCCTAGAACTGAACCTAATTACATACAGGCCAGAGAGTCTTGGTGTGGTAGAGTCAGAACATTGTATCACGTTAGGGTAGACTGCATTACAAGGGCTGTCATAACATTAACTAGCAATATTCATATTTTAGGAACCCCATACAAAGGGAGAATATGGAAGCAGGTGAAATTTACAAACGACTCCTTCAGAATGCTCTTGCTCATCTGCAGATGAATAACAAAACCATCAGAAAGTGCAGTCATGCATTTCCATATGGGTGACAAAGTTTCATGGAGCCGGTCCAGGACTGTAGAACATACCCCTTCAAGCACTAAGGGCTAGAGGAGACTTCATCAGCGTCCACTTTAAGTAGGAGGCACGTTCCTTTGATTTTGCCTTCTCCAACACAAATTTACGGCTGGGTGTGTGCACATATACATGCAAATGTATTTTAAATCAAAACCAAACACTGCAGTGTGAACATTTCCACCATAGTTTGAGGATGAGAGAGCTGACACAAATAGGAGTTGCATCATTTAATGTACTACTGGAAACCATGCAAATATTAAGGTAATGAGCTCAATATAAAAATCACTATAAACCAAAAAGCATCTCTGCAGAATAAAACCAAATGTGTAAGAGGCACACAAAAGCTCTGCAGCACAACATAAGCAATTCTAATCATTCCTATGCTGCCATATAAAATAAACCAAGGAACAAATTCAGGCCTGAGACTGTTAATCACCCATGCTGATTAAGTGTTAGTATACTACCTAGCATGATTCTGACCCAGGCAGCTATCACTCTTCAAGCAATGCACAGACGTAGCTTGCGGGATAGCACATGCCATTCTCAGTAAACAGTATGGACAAGAACGTGCCATCTCTTCAACTTGGATAAGTCTTCAACATCAACCTGTCAGAGTTTGTTTGCACTTTCAAACAGCCCTCTATGCCTTCATTTCACACCCTAGGTATGTAAAAAGACCCTCAGTTTCATCTCATCAACACAGTACTTCAATGGGCTACAACGCTTCCCTTGCATTATTTCAAACATCCTGGACTTAGAGGACCCTCCTCAAGATCATAAATCTGCCTTGGAACACAAGCATGCAGCAGAGGAGACCAAAGGCTGCAGAGTGGACACATCTAGGCCACACTGCTTGGTCCCTGTACATTTCGCTCCTGTTTATTTCTTCCCCAGCCATTTTTTGCCCACCCTTGCTGCAGATACTAGCCCCAATGTCATTTAGGTCAAATGTATAAAGAAATATGTGAAAGATGGATATATAATTCAATACGCATCCTTCCAAGGTCTTATGTGAGAACAGAGATGATCTATAATTCAAATACCTCTCATTCACTATCATTTCTTCAAGCTGACGTCTCAGAGAAGATATGCCCCTTGAATGGTCTTCTGAAATCCAATAAATGCAAGCTCTTTCAGGGGCAATTCTAACACTGCACATGCTTCACTGATAATGCCTGTCCAAACCAGCAAGGAAATCTAAATCCAAGGCATTTATGAACAGGAGGGAAAACATCTAAGTAACTATGATGTATCACGGAAGAAAATTACCTAGGTATACAGAACCTGAGATATAGGGCAGAAATTTTATCTGAAAATTATTTGCCAGTGCAGCTGCTAGGAACATATAATAACATATTTCTTACTTGGTGCCACTGGCTAGCAGAAGACTAGTCACATCTGAGTCATTTGCTTCAGGGTGTTCCTTTAAAAGTAATGCAAACTAGAGCTCACTGCAGCCATCTCATCTAGAAATAACAAAAGTATGGCTTCTGTGGTGAGGAATGAGGAATAAATAAAAGATCACAGAAGCTGAGAAATCAAGTTCATGGGAACAAGGACTCAGGGCCATAGACAATTACACACTTAATATTTTCCTCTAATTTCATGATTAATGGAAGTGGCCTGTACTTAGACCTAGGAATCCTTTGTTAAGCTGACTCAGACAGAACTAGGACTGTCAAGCTGACTGGACAGTGCTATCAACAACGTCCAAACAGCATTAGTACCAGCAAGGCTGCTGTTCCCTCTCCCAGATTATAGTAAGAGAATTTTTTTAAAATATTTTTTTGTTTTTAAAGACAGTGATACACTGGCCAGGTGATAGTTATTGCTAATGCACTGCAGCATTGCATAGTACCCATAGAATAACTAATCAGCAATTACTTAAGACTCATTAGCAAGCAACAAATACCCAGTCAGATATAAACCCACTGAAATCAATAAGAATCCTAATTTAAGTTGACACCTCAGAATTGAGCCTTAGTGAAATAAATTTATACTAGAGAACAGAGGGCAGTGACAGATGTCCAATCACATGAAATGATTTGAAGTTAGCACTCCAGCCGTGTATTTTGCACCTCTGCTGGAGACTAGAACAGCAAACAAAATGGATACATGCACATATTTCCTGGTTTTGAGCAGCCTTTCAACAAAAGAAGCTGCGAGAATGAATACATTCTGCCCTACATGCTCACACCTGACTGCTGTCAATCTTCTCAGCTACACAGTATATTGTCTGAAGTGGACGATACAAGCTTAAAATTTAAATTAGTTAAAAACCATATTCCCTGCAGTTTAAGATAAGTTGACAGGTTTTGCACAGGAGAATACCAGGTGCATGTAAAAGCTCTGTTTTAATACACATCTTTAAATTATTTGATTTTTCTGCAACTTCTTTCTACAGTAGATACACACAGATTTTGTGAGTAAAGTGTTTAGGAATATAAAACAAACTTTCAAAGTTATAAAAGATTAAAACTGCAACTTTCTGTGCCACGTTTGGGCCTAGGACTGGAACATTCTTTCATTACGTCCTCTAAACAGCTACCTGAGAACACACACAGCACATGGTGGTGTGCGCAACCTTTCAGAAATATTACTGAAGGAGGAGGAAGATATGCTGGTGGTTGCATGGGCTGTAATGCTTCCCCTTCGGAAACATGGCTTAAGCTCTTTCTTCAGACTGAGAGAGCTCAGATCATCCCCCTGTTCCTGGGAACTGACAGGCTATCCCATCTTCATCAAGCCACTCTGTCTTAAAGCTGGCCCATTGGCAAAATGAATTCAAGATTTTGATAAATCAGGAGACAGAAAGAATATAAGACTGTGAATTTACAACATAAATTATTCTGTAGAAGTACTAGCACTGCTCTGGAAGTGCATTTCAATGGTCTATACCAAGGGCTGCAATGGAGCTAAGCCTGATACAGTCCAAATAAACGTAACGCTAGTCACAGGCACCACTCACCCTCCAGAAACTATTAGAGAACAAGTCTCTTCTGACAGATGTAATCATGCTCTATAGAGCAACAGCTGGACTAAATGACTGAAGGACAATGTGAAGGACCTACATACAATGCACATGAACCCAAGACCATACTCACCTTATAAATCCAGCTGAGATGAATTTGCTAGTAAGAGCTACAGGAACTGTATTCAGCTTGAAGTTCCACACTTCTTCAGGGACATAAAAAACATGGAGCTCCACCAACTAAATAAAGAACAGATGATCATAACTGTAGATATATTATAACCCTCTTCCTATACGCTTTGTTTTGCTTAGGTGGACTTTCAGTTTCTGGAGGCAGGAATGGTTTCTTTGATGTTAGCACACGGACGAGAAGAGCGAGGCTCTATCTGACAATGATGACTAGATAGTGAGAACAGCTATGAGTAAAGCAATTTGTGATGAATGCCAGCTGACAGCATCGAAGTCAGTCACATTAGGACAAGCTCAACAATGGAAATGAGAGAAAAGAGAGCCTGTGCTACTGCTGTATGTCACTGTAACAGCAATGGACAGAGCTTACTAAAACCAGATGATACCGTGGAGCGTGTAATGGTTACAAGAATACTTCAGCTGAAATCCTACCTTGGTTCACCTCATAAAAAGTGCAAAGCCCTGAAAGCTTGATCCAAGCAGCACCACAACTTGACCTTGCCAGCAAGAAAAAAAATCCAAAATCTTTCTGACAGTTGTTAATAATATTAGCTACCTTGGAAGCACAGAAATGCTCCAGGTAATGTCTGCAAAAAGAATAACTCTGAGGAAGGTTCACTTAGATTGCGTTCAAACCTGTGGTAGCTGTCGGACTGTTAATGTCTAGGTCTTGATATTTTTAGTGAAAATCGGATGGTATTGACAAGGATGATACACGTCCCTACAACTAGAAGCCATGCAAATAAGCTATATTCAATATTTCTACAATTATTGAGTTACTAAATATGAACTAGGAAAGAATGCTTTCAATATATACTATGTTAAAAGCACATTTTTCTCCTCTCGGGTCTCCTAGAAATGGTGCAGTGTCACTCATTTTAATAGTTTTTATTTCGATTTGTGAAATCTAAAAAATCTTTATGGAAAAGTATAAAAACTCTCACCTGTGGTGTTCGAGGTCTCATTTGACTGAACGACATGCTGATCCTTGTACGTGATCACAGCGAATGCCAGGTGGGCTTTCTAATTTTCTTTTTGATCGAAACATTCTTTAAGAATGAGTTTCATGATAATCTGTTATGAGAGAAGTTACTCCATTAATATCCTTTATTTTCATTTACTGTTCTTTCCATTTATGAAAATGGAGATGTCATTTCTGTGCTGAGGCAGAAGGCTGCCAGCTAGCTGCAGACAAACAGACTCAACCACACCTTCTACACAACTGAGTATCACCTAAGTAACTGGGGGAATTGCTAAATCACAGCCCTGCAGCTCCGAGAGATCTGCCCTGGAGTATTTCCTCTTAACATTTTCTCCCCTTTCATAAAAATGCTTCAGTTGTATATAATTTTCTACACAATTGTACTGTTTTCCTAAAGACACAGACCTAAATCCCTACAAAATGGGATTCTTGCAGGGTCTGGGTTTATCTCCGATAAAGGGGCGATTATTGTGAACTGCAGCCAAGCCACACGCACGGCACATTGTGCCGGCCAAACACAGCATTCCAAGGAAATGTGACTGTGCCTTGCACCCATGTCAGAAAAATCCTTTCATAAACCATACACCATGGCTCTGCCCTAACCTTGTTATGACTTTCCTCAGTGCTCTCACTTTGAAGGCTCTTCCAGCACCTCAGAGGTTACCAACCTACTTCTGACTTTCAGCCTGCTGAACGCCCTCACCGTTCTCCTCATCATCTTAGCGGCTCTTCCTCGCACCCCTGCTACTTCTCCTTCACCTTTTCTTGAGCACAAGTGACCAGACCTTCAAGATGACCTTCCAGGTCTCGCCCTGGCTCCATGCAGTGGAATTAAGATTTCCTCATGTCAGCAGGAAGCACCTACTTAAAAGGGCCTGTGTCTTTACTTGCCTTTTCACAATTACACCGTAACGAGCTCTCCAGAATGACCTGACTGGAACATCCCGTCACTTCTCCAGTTATTCCCAACCAAAGACACAGCAGGTTACAGCTCAAGTTCTTCCCATTAGTCCCTGTATATATGCAAGATATTGCGCTTTGCATGACAGCGTCACCCTATGCCATTATTCCAGGCTTCCCGGTCATTCCTGAACACTTTCCGCAGTAAACACCCATCTCCTCTAGACTGTAGTCACAACCCAAACATGCCGGCAAAAGCAAAGTTAGTCACTTTATTCATTGCATCTCAAAATAAGCTCCAAACTAGCAACTCACTAGATGTTATCACCAAGATTTGCCACCTTCGTCTTAGTATCTCTTTTAATCCACTTTATAGATAAATGGTGGGGGTGTGTGTGGGGGGGATTCTTATTCCTGTGTTTCATAGAATCACAGAATGCTTTGGGTTGGAAGGGACCTTTAGAGCCCACCCAGCCCAGCCCCTGCAGTGAGCAGGGACAGCTCTAACCAGCCCAGGGTGCTCAGAGCCCCGTCCAGCCTGGCCTGGGATGTTTCCAGGGATGGGGCCTCCACCGCCTCTCTGGGCAACCTGTGCCAGTGCCTCACCACCCTCAGTGTGAAAAATTTCTGCCTTACACCCAGTCTAAACCTGTTCTTCTTTAGTTTAAATCCATTACTCCTTGTCCTGTCACAACAGGCCTTGCTAAAAAGCTTGCCCCCACCCTCCCTGCAGGCCCCTCTCAGCACTGCCAGGCCGCACTCAGGCCTCCCCGCAGCCCCCTCCTCTCCAGGCTGAGCACCCCCAGCTCCCCCCGCCTGGCCCCGCAGCAGAGGGGCTCCAGCCCTCGGATCATTTTCCAGGCGGTTCGCCGCTTCCCGGGCACACGGAGCTCGCAGGCGAACAGCCACGAACCGCAAGCACCGGCGACCAGCCCGGAGAGCGAGCTCCCGCCCGCCCCGGGGCTGCCGCCGACCCCAGGGCTCCCGCCCGCCCCTCGGTGCCGGGGCCGCCCCCGCCCGCGGCCCCGCAGCGCCTCCCGCGGCGGCCCCGGCCCCGGCCCCGGCCCCGTCTCTGGGCGCGGCGGCGGTTGCGCAGGCGCCGCCGGTGCGGAGAGTTTGGGACGCGCCGGGAAGTTGGGGCTGGGTGTGCCGCCGCCTGCCGTGCCCGCCGCCGCTCCCACCATGTCGGGCTCCTCCAACGTGGCGGCCATGAAGAAGGTGGTGCAGCAGCTGCGCCTGGAGGCCAGCGTGACTCGCGTGAAGGTGAGAAGCGGAGCCGGGACGGGACGGGGCGGACGCGCCGCCATTACACCGCCCCGGCGGCCGCGCCCCGCGGCGCTCCCCGGAGCCGGCCGGGCCGGGGCGGGCAGGGCAGCGCAGCGCAGCGCAGCCAGCTCCGTCCTGCCCCGCCGCGCCGACCCTCCTCGGCGGCGGCGCCCCGCCCGCAGGCTGCAGCCCCGCCGCTCCGTCGGGCCCCCCCGGCCGAGCCTCCCCCCGGGGCGGCTGCCTGGCTGCCTCCCTTCCCGCTGCCCCCGCCTCGCCGGGGCGCGGAGCGGGGCCCGGCCGCTGCCCTCTCGCTGCCCGCAGCCGCTCGGGGACCCCCGGGGGCCGCTCGCCGGCCGAAGCGCTCCCCGGCGGGGCTGGAGGCGCCCCGCTCTCCCCTTTCATTTCCTTGTTCTGGGGAGCGGCTGCTTCCATCGAATTCTGGTGAGGAGGGCAGCCTGAGGCGGGGGTTAGCACGGGCTGCCTCGGCTGGCCGGGCCCCGGCACGATAAAATGGAGACCTCGCTGCAAGGCGTACCGGGTGCGTGTATCCTGGGCCTTTTCGGGGTCAAAATCGGAGGCATTCCGGGCAAACTGCAAACAGGGCAGATGCTGCTTTCTGAAACTTTGGTTGCTCTTTTTTATGAGTTCAGAGTTGCAGCAAAGAAAAGCAAGACAAAGAATTTTTTCACTGTTGTTTTTTTGGGTAGGTACGGCCTACCAAAAAACCCATACACTATCCATGATAAGGATGGCTTTCCAAAGGGAAGATAAAATGCCAGTTCAGTCGAGTAGAGCATCTTAAGCTATAGGCTGTATTTTCAAACGATTTATGCTAGAACAAGGGTCTTCATATATTTAACAAAGCCCTCTCCAGGATGTTGCTTCTCTTTCACCCTTCAGGCTTAGACGTTTAACATGAAAATTTTTCAAATTAATTCTTACTCTGATATTGTGCAACTTCTTGTCTTTAAGAAACCAGAAAAATTATGAAACTGTTGTATAAAAATCTACGTAAGCGGTATCGCAGAAATCATTTGGCAGTATTCTTTATACTTTTTGATGTCATTACATCCTCAGTAAAGAGCGTTCAGTGAATCCTAATGCCAGCTTTTATTGTGACCAGGTTTCTCAGGCCGCAGCAGACTTGAAGCAGTTCTGCCTGCAGAATGCACAACATGATCCCCTACTGACAGGAGTATCATCAAGTACAAATCCATTCAGACCCCAGAAAGTTTGTTCATTTTTGTAATTACGTGAACTACTTCGGTATCTTTCAGTGGTAAGTTCTTGAATTAAGATTCATAAACTGTTCTGTCATTAAAAATAGCTGGCTTTAAATGAGACTGCCTGTATTAAAAGTATTCAGAAGAGACATCTGACTTCTGCAGCTGGTGTTGGTCTAGATCCCCATTTTGGGCCCCTCCTCCCCTATTCTGGTCGTAGCTCTCTGCACTGGACACCCGCTGTTCATAAGTATTATGAGTGGCATTTAGCTGTCGCAGAGCTTCCACCAGTTTCTGTTGCTGCAGCAAAGCAGTAGTGGGGCCAGCTATTTGGACTAACCTGGCTGTACAGGAATTCTGCTGTATCTTCCTTCTGTGTAAGGGTATTATTTCCCTTTTCTCACATAAGATTACTCGCCTGATGGCATACATGGTGAAGCCTGATCGTGGCAGATAAAGCAGACTTTGGTTCTTAAGCTTTTAAAGAACGCTTCTAAAGATAGGGTTAGTGGTAGTCTCCAAGAGCACTGGCCCCTATAGGACACACCTCTAAGCCAAAAGAAAAAAGTATGTAGTCCAAGAATTGTATCAAGGCCCATACTCCACTCAAGTAAGCTACGATGTGGGTAGCAGTTTAAATAACTATAAACAGTTGAATTCTCATTCAGATTTTCATTCCAAAACTTTTAGAGGTTCATTAGCACTACTGCTATCACTGTGAAGACTACTAATCTGGCATTCCTTGAAAATCCTGATTAGATTTTAGACTAACCTATTTAGAAAGGCAAGTTTTAGATCCACAGTAGTCTCACCAAGACTCTGAGAGTCACAATAATTGATATTTTGGCCATGATAAATGCATGATAATTTTACGGTGTCCCTCTTCCCTGTTGCCCCTTGACTTGGATCTGTTGGGGGTGATACATTTCTTCAAAGCACCTGATACACGGTTAACCATAGTTCACAGTCCTTCAAAATCTCATAGCCGGTCTTGAAGAATTCTGGTTTTGTAGCTGACTTGCATCACCCAAAGAGTTGTAGTGTGCTAGATTTGTGTTATTTAGGCAGCTTTATAGAAGCGTGACCGCAGTCCAGTCAGAGTTGTTAAAATTGTTCGTTAAAATTGTTCTCCTCTCAAGCAGACTGTAGAAAGCTTCCAGAAAGTTTGTGTCTAAGCAAGGTGGTTCATGCTAGCAAAGACCAGAGTGCTAACAGTATAGAGGTTGACACTTAACTATTTAACAAACAAAACCGCTTTCCCCCATTGTTTTGAGCAATGAATTACAGCAATGTAACTGAAGTGTGCTTTAGAGTTCTTGTAGGTTTTAAAGTTATTTCTACTGTGAATTTTATCAACTATTCTCATTTTAAAAGATACTATTCTTGGACACTGACTTGTGTGCACACTACTGTAGCTTCAGCTTTAAGCAGTAATTCAAGGAAGAAATCAGATCATCCGTAAGCATTGTAGACTGATAACCTATAAAAAGCCAAATAAACTGTACTTTAATCAGTGACACGTACAGTTGCCCACTGAGCTTTGCCAAGGTCTGGTAATTCCTGGGCGTGGGTGTCAGGAAATAATGTTTCCTCTGTCTGACACACACACACACACACACGTGTGCATACACAGGGCATAAAAGGCTTAATATTTTTCTCATTGACAGACCTCATCGTCCCCCTTTCTGATTTTGGAACGGAGCACTTATTTCTGCTGATGGTACAGGCAAAAATCATTACAACAGCAGTTTTAGTTACACTACCTATATGGAAAATTTCTTTCCTTCATTATATCTCTTGCAAGTACTTCCTCAAAACAGGCAATTTCTTAGTTGTAATCCTGGTGTTTTCACGATGAACCAACAGAGTTCATGTTTGCACAGTCAGCACCACCTCTGTGGAGTAAAGAGGAAGTGTAATTTGTTAGTTACACAGACTCCCCCTGCTTTTCAAAGGCAAAGTAGATGCCTGGTTCCCAAGTGACTTGGAACAACTTTTTCTGTCCTTCCACTTAAAAGTTTAGCTTCCAGAAGACACTACGCTTCAGTTCTTTTGTAACAGCTTTGATTGTCTTCTTGTATCCTTGGGGATAGCTTCATGGTTTTAAAAGTTTATTTTATAAACTAATAGTTTTATAAAATAGCTGTGGAAAAAGAGGATTTTTTTTTTTTCCTAAATAGCTGTCCATAGCATGCTTGTATATGTTGTTACACACAAGAGTTGTTTCATTTAGCATTGATAATTTTCTAACTACATTTCGTTTTTGTTTTTCAGATCTTTTAGCATCTTTTCTTAGCTGCTGATGTGTGTATGGCCAGAGTGCCTCAAGGAGTGGCCTGGTTTGAAGTCTGTACAAACGCTTAGCTTTAACGTGCCAAATCTAACTGTAAAATTGCTACTGTCGTCAAACCTCTTACCATCTACCTCTCCAAATGAACTGTATGCTAGTTACAATATTTCTGTTTCATAAGGGAATCAGTTTTATATGCCAAGCAAAAAAATAAAAGTGTCTTGACTTAGTCTAGTCTTGAAATTACTGTAAGAAGTTGATTAACTTCTGGATATGTTGACGCTTCACCAGTTACTGCATCACTCTGCCACAGCTGAAGAGCATATACAGGAGTCTGTCTTTACATACTCCGTGCTGCTGCAAGTTTGCCTGGGGTTGATAGCCCTACAGAACAAGGCTTCATCAGTACTATACTTAGAAGCATAACAGAAATAGAAGAGAAAAAATTTTTTTGGCTGTTAGCTTATAATTCAACTGTACAGCTGTCCCATATCATAGATATTAAACAAAGGCAAAGAGTAACTTAATTATTCTTTATCTTAAAGAGTAATTCTACCCTAGGAGATGACTTACTGTATGAGCCACCTTACTCTTTCGGTAGATATGAAAAAGCCCTTCTTACAGCTGCATACGAAAAGAAAGTAATTCAAAGAAAACTTAGCTTTTTAGCTGCCAGTGAATGCACAAACTTAAGAACAGTAGTTTATTCTGCAGGTAATACCAACTCAGTATAGCTATGGGGCTAAAGAAGCATTTTTAAGATTTTAATGGGAAAAACCCTACTCGGAGACCTCACTTGTTCAGCTGGGCAGCATTTTTAGACGAGCGAGCTTCATGTACTTCCTGTAAGCTGGCCTTACAAATTCTTTCCCATCGGTGTTTATTTCTTTTTATATATAAGAATATCAACTACTTTGGGTATATACTGCTTCTAAATATGACATGTACAGAAGAGATACCTGCAGGAGTCAAGCATATTGTTTTTGTAACTTCAGCAATATGGCTATTTTATGCAAGATGTTAATGAAATAAAATACCACAGACTTCCTAGATTGCATACAGCCTTCTCAGTGTTCTCTAGATAGACGACCATTTTTGGAAAACTATCACAATCCTGTCAGGGAAGAGCATACTGTAAGTTAGAAAGAGGTTTAAAATATTTATCCCTTACCCGATTAGTGCAAGATGTCTGGGTTTAGCTGCTTAACAGAAAAAAGGTGTGTAACTAGAAATACTTTATTTTGAGAATATCTTTAACCAAAATATTTACTGTCTTTGATGTTGCAAAGTGTAATTTATCTCTACAGCACAGCAGCGGTCATGGCAAATCTTTAGTGATAGCTAAATTATAGGCTGCTCTTACATTGCCATCGTTTTCCCTGCTAAACTGGAAAAAGAGTCACTGTCCTTGTCATGTTGGCTTTAGCTACAAACACAGGAAGAAAGATGCATCCTACTTGATCTGCTCCTGTATAAAGTTTTAATGTTTGCAGTTTGTCTGTCTGCAGACAGATACTGTTCATTATCATTAGTTAGGAGTCTGAGATAATCCATAGTTCAAAGCAGTTGTTGCATTTCTGGTCACCAGCAATTGGCAGATGGCTGTCCCTTATAAGTGAAATTTTCTTCTACTTGTGTCCATTTCTCGGCGCTGAAATTTAAAAGAAAAATTATTAACCAGGAAATTGATGCAACAGGATAAAAAAAGGGGTGAGCACTCCAGCTTAGGAGTCAGTAGGGTGGGCAGTGAAATGTGTCACAGTTACAGTTTAGTTGAGTCTTTACAGTCAGCTTTTCAAGACTAACAAGGAAGAAGGATTGGAGATGAGTGATATAGAACTAAAGAACATGTAGCAGTTCTCTGTGTACTGACAGTAGACTAAGTGCCTTTAAAACAAACAAGATTACCCATTTCATGGACTACACCAGGAGCATTAGAATTCTCCCTCCGGTATAGCTTGGGTACTCCCTTTAAGTTTTGCCAATCAACTGCAATTCCATGGTAAAAATGACTGGAAAAGTAATTTATCATTGGCTAGAGTAATACTTCTCTTTCACTTGAAGATGTGCAGAGGTCAGTGTTACTTTCCATTCCCTATTAAGAAGTGACATCTATGTGAATAGCTTAATCATTTTTACATTATGATTCTTGCACTCACCTTGCACAAAAATAGCTCTAGTCAAGCTTACTAGGCTTCTAATAATAGCTTATACCAGGGGAGCATTTTTCACATTTGCTTATATCTGTATATGTTAAAGAAACTAGATTCTGCAAATAAGTAATCATGGTATATTGATATTCATCATCCTTGCTATTTTTGACTTGCAACATAGCAGAATGCTTCTACTTTGCATATTTCTCAAAATAATACCTCTAAATATTTCAGTTAAACACTTCCGTATTGAGAACTGCGTTTATACTGCTTTTTGAGGCTAGGATTTGTGGTTACATTTCATGTCAGATTTAGTCTCCCTTCCCAAGCAGGACTATTATCACTACTTAGACATACCTTGTGAATCCATTCATATTCTCCAAATTTGGAATCAAAGGTTCCTTTTTGAAGAGACCGCAGCTTTAATGTAAAACGTGGCCCAAGTTCTTGAATTCCTACTTTCTTTTCACTCTTGAAGATGTATCTTGGGTAAGAAAAAAAATGAAAATTAGGAAATAAGTTACAAGAACATTATCTCTCACTTTTGAGTTTTGCGGAAAACCTCACCTGTGGAATCTGAAAAAGATGTAGTCTCGCTGGTTGTGAAATGTAGCTACTTGTCTTCCAATGAACTGAGGATCATGTGGGAAGAGAGAAGCAAACATGCGACCTATAGAGTGGCCCAGTCGCGTTGTAAAATTATTCAGGATTACTTCAGGTACGTGTTCTGTGGGCTCTTTCCCTTTTCGCTGCAATGAAAGCAATAGATAAGAATGCAAAGAATAGACGGAATGCAAAAGGATTTTAATATATTAGCAAAGAAGAGTCTGAAATAAAACAGGGGGAAGACAACCAGGGCCAACTTCTTGTAACAGGGCTGATAACATGCCCCAATCATTTTTTCTAACACAACTGAAGTTCATATAGAAGTAAAGGAGCAGCTGGTAACATAATGATCTTTGGTTCAATGATATAAATTGAATGAAAAAGCACAAATAATTAATTTTCCAAGTCCCTCTCTCCTGCACCAATTTCCACTCCCAGCAAATAATGCAGTCCACCTGTCACAGGAGTGTTCTCTCTGTACTAATGCCAACTAAGAGTATATCAGACTGAGAGTACATGGGATTCTTCTTTAGTAAGAACAGATGAAGTTTAAAAATTACTTATTTAAAAAAAAAACAAACACCCAAAACATTTTACTGCCAATTATTTAGGCTAAGTAAGCAATACATAGTACAGAAGAGGTGTCAGGGCTGTAAGAAAAACTAGGTTTTATTCAAGACTAGGAACTACATCTGTTGAAATCTTTTATACTGCTGATTTTTATGGACGCTATTTTGTGTATACTATACATTGGGTATTCCCTATTGATGTAGGTTACCAGCTGCTATTTATTGGCATGACTATAAAAACATTTGGCAGACAGTTAAAGAAATTCAGCAGATAACTATAAAAATGAAAATATGCTGCTTATGGAAGTAGAATATACTAGTCCTTGGCCTCCTGTTAACTTATGAAAAAAACACCTTTACAAGATCAGCTGGATTGTACAAAAGTGCAACCAGTTTTGACAGTTCAAGTAGACTGAGCATATTTATCATTAAACAAGACAACCCATTTTTTAAATTTTGTTGGAATCTCACCTTTATTTCTTTACGCAAACGGACACTACTCATTCTGAAATGAGCAGTTGGACCATCAGGCAGATGACTTAAAACAAGACCATCTGTTCACAGAGTTAAAAAAAAAGGCTGGTAAAATTTAACATGCAGTTTACAGAGGAAAATTTTCTGTGAAATATAGTTACTACATTAGAATATTATATCCATAATCTGTGCCTGATTTACAAGGTTTCACTATATTTTCGAACACACATTCATAACCTAGTTAACTAGTGTTCTGAAGTTATGTCCATTAAATTTTGTTTCAATAGCTAACCAGAGTTATCTTCTATTGCTTTCTCGCTTAGTAATGTTTTATCTAGTCAGCAAAACTAAATGGAACTTCCTGGTGAGAAAAAGTTGTTAATTAATCAAA
The DNA here is from genome assembly GCF_030463565.1 of Pelecanus crispus. Classification (NCBI taxonomy): domain Eukaryota; kingdom Metazoa; phylum Chordata; class Aves; order Pelecaniformes; family Pelecanidae; genus Pelecanus; species Pelecanus crispus. The sequence goes on along the minus strand of NC_134647.1, from coordinate 76,689,906 downwards.
CTGTTAAGTTTACTGAAATAATAACAATGTTTATCCATGCATTACAAGCTTAAAAAAAAAAAAAAAAAAAAAAAAAAAAAAAAAAAAAAAGCCAACATACTTTCTTTAATAATTCCAAGTTCCATTAGCCATCAGATATTCAAGTTGGCACAGCAATTTTTTAACTCTGTAGTTACACTATAAGCTGCGCAGTGAAGAGAAAAAAATCCAGAATAAAGTAGACCTTGATGCACACTACAGAATTGTTTTCTTTTCCTAATAGGCCTAGAGCTAGGATACCTATTTTAATAAATACACAAAAGGATACTTGGTATTTTGCGATCTTCATTAATGACAATTAAATCCGTGAAGTCCCTTGCAATACACTGTGGAATAATTCTTTTCAAAGCCAGCCCTCTTCGATAGTAGACGTGTGAGTTGGGTATAACAGTAGATAGTTGTTCACAGAATCTCACTGTTCTCTGCAAAACAGGGGAGTTGAATTGCAACGTGGTAAATACGGTGCCAAATTCAAGTATCAGGGGAATGGGGGGTTGCTCGTTCCAACTGCCCTCCCTGATGATGTATTACTTCCAGTATCTCTATAAACATTTGGAGATGGCTATTAAATTACTTCAGTAAGTCAGTGGAAAAAAAAATTTATTTGCAGTAAAGACTGCAGCACACCAGGGACGACTTTTTTTCTTTTAAAAAAGATTTTTTTTTCCCCTCCCTCAATCATAGAAAAACAGGGAAATGCCAAAAGCATAACCTCCAAATTATTTATTTATTACGGACATTGGTTTACATTCATAACATTTCCAAATACAATATAACTATTACTTCAGGTATTAATGGCTGAGTTTCCAGATAAAACCAGGAAAAAGTACACCTCAAAGAGTTTAAAACCGCTTCTTTTATGGTTTTCACAAATCTCCGTAACCTCCCCAATTAGGTAATGCACATCTCTTGCATACAAGAACATATGCATGAGGTTACTTTTTGTTATGAAGGAAACAAACAGTGCTAGAGAAACTAGCAGATTACATATATACATAAGGTTATTGATAGTCACTAAATAAAACAGCAGAAGAAAATGGGTGTGAAAGCTATTATTTTCAGCTTTAATTTACCAATCATGGTATGAAAACTTTGCTATCTTAGAACCAGTTGATTGCTCAGAACTCATACGTACCCCGCGAGGTCTGTCTGATGTTGTAATAAGAATCTTGGGAACTGTCTGTCTGTTGAAGTATGGTGCAAATTCATCAGTTGCTTCATCAAAAGCAACCTGGAAGAACAGAAATCTTGTTAATTCACCGTATATGAAATAACTGAAGAACAATTGTTCAATCTGATCTAAATTCTGATGAAATTGAATTTAGTAGGAAAAATTTCAATTTGCAGGATCTATAATTAATCACTGCAAGGCATGTGGTTTTTACATTTTTAAGAATCTAGTGACGAACAGTGGCAGGCTTCACTATCAATAACAGTAATGCAAAAGGCAATTATCTAATGCACATAATGAAAGAATGACATCACCTCTTAGTGAGCCCATCACATATAAAAGGTAATTCATCAACACTTTAGCAGGAGAGTGGTGAATGTTAAGTTTCATCAATTCATTTTATGTCCCTTCTTGGAGAATAAAATGGTTAACTTAATAGCATATGCAGAAATCAAGCAGTTACCTCTTCATCATTGGGATCTACAGTTGTTTCATCATACACTCTCTGATTTTCAATAGTCTTTGGTACAGGTTTTGGAGGTGCCTAAAATAAATAAGTTTATTAACATAACACATTCATGTAATTTTTAAGTGTATTGCAAAAAACTACTACCGCAATATTGTTATGTTACTACACAGAATTAGAAGTATTGTTTATTTTATGCCAGCTTTTAAAAAGAAGTTACAACATTGCCTTGAAAACATGCACGGGTATTGGGCCACCAGACAGCATCACATGGAGGAGAAGCATTGCTAGAACAGTGACACTGCTTAATTTCAGTCTAATTAAGAAATGGGGTTCCAAAAGAAAACAAAAGAGAGGAACTTTCTATCCACCTCTGTTCCGGGGAAGAAAAAAGGTCTACTTTCAACAGCAACACATAAAATGTGTTGCCTTGACATCTACAATTTAACAACTAATAGCCTACAGCGTTTACCCTGTTTATTTACACTACTCTTGTGAGATTATAATAAGACAGGAACTCACGACTGACTGTTGTCAACTGTTGATATGCTTTTGAAGTAGTTCGGGCTGAGAAGCAAAGCCCTTGTTTGCGGCTAGGCTTGGAAACAAGCAGACAACTGGTCTGGGCAGGGTTTGGTCAGACCTGATTGTTTTAGTTTCTACAGAAATTACTTATTAGAGTATAATTCCTAATAACATCAACACCATGCCATAGCAAGTACATCGGGCAGAGCAGACTTTTAAGGAAGGGCCTGCCTTTATGCCATTACTAGCTTAAAACTCACCCTGCCCAATTACAGCATCATTTCGCACAGTACCAACGAGGTTTCCGGGCCCAACCGTTCATAGAATCATAGAATCGTTTAGGTTGGAAAAGACCTTTAAGATCATCCAGTCCAACCATTAACCTACACTACCAAGTCTACTCTAAACCAATCAAGGGTAGACTAGACTAAACCATGTCCCCAAGTGCCACATCCACCCGTTTTTTGAACGCTTAAGTTCGATACTTCCCCCAGCCGACCCAGCGCCTCCGAAGGCCACCGCGGCCAGCGAGCACCGAGATCGCCGCTCCACTTCACTGAACGCTGTAGAGCAAGCGGGTCGCTCAGGAAACGCCGAACCCCGCGGGCAAGGCTCAGCTGAACCATCCCCAGGCGAGCCCCCGCTGCCGGCGGGGCACCTCCGCCCTGCGGCGGGGACGGCCTGGCCGCGGCAGGAGCCCTTACTTTGTCTCCGAGGGCTTCTCGCTCCTTTCTCCGCTTCTTCCTGGCGGCCAGCTTCTCCTAGGGGGGAGAGGGAGAGCGACCCGTTAGCCAGACCCGCCGGGGCCTCCCTCCCTCCCCGCCCGCCGGCACGGCCGCCGGCCGGGCCCTCCCCCACCTTCCTCCGCTGCTGCTTCCAGCGCAGGAACATGAAGTGCCGCCGCTGCTTGTTCTTGATCTCGGACACGCTGAAGGTCGGCGGGAAGAGAACCCGCTCCGGGGCCGGCGGCCCCCCATCCTCGGCCGCTGGGCCCACCGGGCCGCCGCCGCCGCCTGCCATGCCACTGCTGCCGCCGGGCGGGAGCTGACCCCTCACCCTTGACCTCTGCCCCCGCCCGCCGGCAGAGGACGCGCTGCGCCTGCGCAGGAGCCGCTCGGCCGGAAGGGCGGGCCTGGCGCCGCGCGTGCGCCCCGCCGGCGGCCCTGAGGGGGGCGGGCGGCGGGGCCGGGGTCGGGGCCGGCTTTGGCAGCAGGCAGGCCTCTTGAGCCCAGCGCCGTCGTGCTCGGGGCGCCGAGGGGGTGCGGCTGGGCCGTGGTGGCGGTGGCTGTACAGCGAGTGGCGGAAGGGCCCGGGCCCGGCCCCGGCGCGGTGCGGTGCGGTGCGGTGCGGTAGAGGGGGCTGTCGGCGGCCCCCCGGGGCCGTGGCAGTGCGCAGCAGTGCGCCTGCCTGAGCTACTTGCCTGGCCTGTAGCTTCGCTGCAGGTGGCTTTAAAATGGCTGAGCTGATCGCTCAGCAGGCAGCAGGCCTTGAGGGGAGAGCATTTAGGACGAGATGAGAGTGTTTAATACAAATGATTACTGCAGTGTAACTTAAACGATCAGCGTTAACTGTCAAAATGGGGCGCTTCGAACAAACATGACACACCGATGGATTTACAGAAATGATACGTGACCTCACGACCGGGTCCTGCCTTCGCACATGCACACGTTTCACATTCAGACATTTGCTCACAGAGTGTTCAAGTTGTGGGGAGCATCTGCTTAAAAGGAACCATATGTGGTTTTGATGGCAATGCTCCTGAAAATTGTCTTTATTCCATTAAAGCCTGTTAAAATGAAACGAGAACCCCTACAACTAATTCAAGAAATTTAATTCATACAAAGCTAGAACCGAGGTTTTCTGTTCCTGAGCTGATTTTCCAGCATAGAGATGTGCAGGTGTTGCTGCACGGTGAAGATGATACTCTTTTTGGTAGAAATGGAGTACTTGGGGGATTTGGGGCTAAATTAGAGACATTTTTAATCTCAAACTGCAAAATTGTGAGCCTCAGTGGGACTGGTTATTTCCATTTGTCCCAAGGATTGTCTCAAAGCTTGGAATATGTCTACTAATTTTATATACAAATACTACTTTGCATTACTAAGTTTCTGTTACTGGAAAAGTGAAAAAGAAATCTGTTGATGTAAAAGCATGAAGATAGTGGAAAAAGATCTAGAAATAACCTGAACTAGACAATGTCTCAAACCTACTTCTGTCCTACAAATGAATTTAACTCCGTAACTCGACTCACTTCACTGAGGTTGTTTCTACTTAACACAGATGTAGATGGAAGATCAAAGGCCTTGTTATGCACAATCCCATATTTTTCTGGCCTCGCTCCCATTTTTTTCAAGAGAAAATATTTCAGCTATCCTTAGTGCCTTAAGGATAAGTAGTTTCCATGGTAATTAAGGTTTGGGGGATTTAGTTGAGAATATGTTAACGAAGCACTTTCTGTAACTGTATCTCACTAGCCGACTCAAATGTCAGAGATTGCAAGGGTATCTCCGAAAGCCATTCGCAGAGATTTTCGTCACTGCTGTTAGCAGAGCTAACAGGGAATTCGGAGTTATTCGTAGTTTGACTTTGCACCGGTGTTTCTGTTGGGGTCATTGCAAATTGATGTGCGGCACAATTGTGTGCAGCTCACTGAGTGCTTACGTGTGGAAAGAGCACATTATCTTCCTCCCAGCAAGAGGGAAGCCGACCTCCTAATGTTACTCAAAGGCTTTTCCTCCAAGGACTCACAGGAACAAAATAATGATACACAATAATACAAGAACGTCCTCGGGCAGGGGAGGGGCAATAAAAAAGACACCAGAAACACTTTGTGGACTTGGTTAAAATAAGCTCACTAACAAGGTACAATTATAACTTCAATAGAAGGCCCAACTCATAAATGCGTGCATGGTATTAGCTTATTTTCTTTATAGAGAAGGTCCCAGGGTCTTTTGCTTATTGTAGCTATGAGCTCTGTTCTGTGTGACTAACATTTTAACCAGGTTACTCTTCTCTTTTTTACAACTAATGTAGCATTGCCAGGAAACCATCTTTTGGAAGAAGCTGCTTGGTTAAAAAAACAAACAAACAAACAAACAGAAAGCACCGGTAGCTTTGATTTGTGTAAACCACCAAGTAAGTTCTCCAGTGGAGAGTGATGAATAAAGCCATTTATTCCATGTCAGCGCTAAGGAATTTTGGAGGAAACCTTTCTGTAAATTACCGCTGACCCAGTTGCAGTAGCAGAAGCATCATTTTGAGTTGTATCGCTAGAGCACTGGGGCTTTTTTTGCTGTTCTGTCATTTTAAATGATTGAAAAATATCTTGGGATTAAGTTGAAAGGACAAAAATTCAGCTGGAGAAAGGAAATTAAGTTAGAAAAATATTTATGGAAGGCCATGAGAAAAGAGGGTAAGGTGCCTCTGGATTCAAGAATTTATTAGAGGACTGTTTTGGGTTTGGTTTTTTGTTTGGGTTTGTTTTTTTTTTTAAAGTAGTAACCAACATTTTGCTGTTTTCCTGGTTTTGTTTTTCTTCATTTCATTACCTGAAGGTAGACAGGATGTACTACTTGTCTTCAAGATTCATTATACTGAACAAAATGCCCCAGAAAATGCAGTGCTCCAAACCACACAAACCATTGTCTGTGTTGGAAGAGAGCTATGGCCCACAGGCTTCTTTCTTTCTTCCTGCAGAATACTGTTTTTCACTTGAAAAATAAAACAAAAGGCGGTTGTAGATGCTTTTAAAATGGATGCATTTTGACAGTAGTTACATTGCCTTGTTAATATGGCAAAGCAATTCCCCTCAGAATCAGTGAGCCAGAATTCTTTGTGGTGGTTGTTAAAACAAGATAACCAGGAATTGGTAACAGTCATTTGAAGATCACAAGATTCATGAGCCCAGTTTCTGTAAAGTAATGTCTCAGTTCTGAGGATTCTTGGTGTGTTAGTAGAGGACAAAGGAGAAGTGGCTGATTTTCCTCTAGGACAGAATCCCCCAAGTTACAGAGTTGGAAACAGTACTGTCGTGGATCTAAAACTGGTGAGAAGAGCGGAAATACAAGGAACACAAGGTCACAACAAAAGGTGAGTAGGAAGTGAGGTGGCTCAAGGTTCTCTCAAGGGTTGGCTTTGCCGAGGTCCACAGTTACGGCCCTCAAAACCTTCTGCAGGTTCCCTAGGCCCTCTGAACTCTCTGCTGGTGGTGAAGAATACATCTAAACTGTACAAGTTAGCGCTATGTACTGGTTGTCAAGCGAAGTCAAAGGGGCTCAGAGATTTAAATGACACAAGGCAACGTGGAGCGGCAATACGAGTTGGGGCCTTGCGGTATGGTTGCGTGCTGTTGCAGCAGGCACCCTTCGCTCAGCTGCTGGGGGGGCTCAGCGGCAGGAGCAGGCTACCGAACCACGACAAGTGCACTCTTCTTGTTCTGGCATTCAGAGCCAGTTCCCCCGTCCCTCCATGGTGCTGTGGAGATAATGAAGTTGTACCCCAAAGGTCGGCGTTTTGTTATGCCTGTAAGCACCGCAGCCTTGAGACGGCAGAGCAGTTAGTGCAGCTTTGATCACGTCTGAGCCTTACCAGGCCCCTCAAGATAGATGTTCTTCGCGCTCTTGCTCGCAGCCTCTCCCTGGTAGGCATTCTCGGGGACTGTCTAACAGCAAAGTTAGTGATAGTAGCTTTCCTTAACTGCTAGTTCAAAAGTTAAAGTATTCACACTTGATACGGAAGACAGGACTTTCCAGCCTCTGGAGATTGCCAGTAACACCGTTCCTTTCAATGGAGCAATCAAACCACAAGCCTGCAGGTTTTTCAGAGGTGAGAACTTCATTCTTTCAACTGAAGCTACTGTTGCGTGTAGAACAAGATACAGAAAATGCTGGACCAAATAGCTAGTGGCTGGGGCACTCTCTTCCTGAAAGGAAGGAATATTGCATTCCTGGCCAAGTGGCAACATTCTCCCTGAAGTTTATTTTTAAAAGTTACACAGCAAAGCAGAAACAAGCTGTAGAGAATGGATCGTAACCAGGTTCAGTCTCTAGGTGTGTGCCCTCGTCACTGGGCTGAAGCGTCTGGTTCCTTTTACGCTCCTGGCCCGATGCTCTGTTGGGCTTTTTGCACAGTGAGGAAAGGGCAGTGTGGTCTCACCGGGGTGGAACATCCGGAGGGTGGTGGGAGATGCTCCGTGTGGCGGGGGGATCTGTGTTTGAGCCCACATCTCTCTGAGGACGAGGTGAACATGGGCGCACCACAATACGCTGTCCTGTGAAAGGTGGACATCTATACCAGCCCATTTTGAGGGAAAGCCCGCACTGCATTTTGTAGAGAGCCTAGGCCTGTGGTGCTTGTTACGTGTTACTGTACCAAGCCAGCTGGGATCTCTGCTGTAGAAAAGCTTCTTGTTCATCCAGCTAGGTGTAAGCACAAAATAAATACTGAACTGCTTAGCTCTTTCCAGACTTTTCCCAGGCTTGGGCATACCCAGAGCTGTTTCTCTAGGGGAGCATTATGTAGGGGAGCAAAGTAAAATTACAAGGTGCCTATGCAGGAAATGCATGGGTAGTTTTCCAGATCATATTTGGGACTTACAGGCTTGCATTCCTTAGTGGATCTTGTTTACAGCCTTTAATGTCAGTATTTTCCATCACCTAGGGCAATCTCTAATGGATAAAATGGGGATCATGCTCAGTAAAGTTGGGTATTATTTAACATTTCAGGATGATCACTAGATCTTACTATGTGCACCCAATGCCTGTCCTCATCCCATAACTCAACACAAAAATTATTTTCATGTGCTTTTCTGGGTTACTCTTCTTTACAGTGTCTGAGCTGTGTACAAACATTAAGGTGCTTATTGGAAAGAAGGTACTATGTCCCTTATACAGATGGGAAAATTAAACAAGTTTGTCAAAACAAAATTTATCAAAAGTATCTATGAATTTAGAATGCCCTGTGTAAGACACCCAAAGCTGGATATTTTGAGAATATTTAGCACCATGTGTTCAAACCACAACTATGTTCAATTAGGTTCACAATTAACTTCATCATGGTCAGGATCATTCCAGATATCTCAAGTTGAGCACCCAGCAAATGAGGAAGGCAGACTTAGTGTCTGTCCCTAAAATGAAATTAAAGTTTGTTGTACTACAGGTGAATAAGGAGACCAAATGAAATTTTCTTAGTCAGTTTTCATTCTGTAATGCCCTCGCTTTTGAGAGTTTCTTTACGATCTTCGTGCTTTTTATAGCTTCTGTGTAAAAAGTCCTAGGTTTAAGAAAGCAAACAATGGTAAAAAAAAAGCAAAGGCCCCTCTGAATAGCACCTTTATCTTCCAGAGTATTGACACCCCTGCTACCAACACGTATCACAGCAGAATTTGCTGAAAGTGCACTCTGTTACCTCGTCTGGGTCATTAATAAGGACATTGAGAGTTTTGGCCCCTGTATGGGGCCCTGAGGAACACCACTAGTAACCAGCCACCTTTTTGGTCGACTTTGCACTGCTGATCAACACCCTTTGTACTCCACAGCCCAGCCGATTATCCATCCACCTTGTGGTACATTTTTCCACTCCGTATTTCCCCAATTTGACTGGGGGGGTGCTGTGGGAGACCATGTTGAAGGCCTCCCTAAAGTCAAGGGAAACGGCACGCACTGCTCTTCCTCCTCTGCTGAGCAGTTCTCCCATCAAAGGTTTGCCCTTGGTAAAGCCACATTACTGTTCTCGGTCACCTTTGTGTCCCTCAGGTGCTTGGAAACGTCTTCCAGGAGTGTTTGCTCCGCAGTCATCCTGGGGACTGACTGGGGTGAGGCTGACGGTCCTGCAGTTCCCTGGCTCTTCCATCCTGCCCGTCTTGAAGCTGCAGCAATTCAGCTTAGTGTAACCCTCCTGCTATACCCTGCGAAGAGCAGCGTGATTGCTGGTGCATTCACATGGTCTGTGTCTAACACCTGTGTATGCACATGTGAGAAAGAAAAAGAGATTGAGCATTTGGAAGCCTGAGAGAGCAAAACTTAAAGAATCTAAGGAAAAATGAAGCAAAGGAGAGCATTTAAAAATAAAGGTATTTTACATGGTATTCTCGAAAAAAACCTTGCAACTGTATTATTTAAAAATTATGGAAATTCCATAGTCTTGTGCCTGTGAGTGTCCAGTTTTAAAGCTCATTAGAGTTTTAAAAATTAACTTTACAGCTGCTTTATGTATGGATGTCAACATAATCTTAAACATGTACTTATAACCAACATTACAATAATCCTTCCCACAGGACCTATCAAGATGGCATAGCTGGCCATTATCTTAATCTGGGCAGATCAGCCTGATAAATACTGGGCGTTTGATTTCCTACAAGTCTGTCAGCACTTCTGGTTAGTCAGTAGATTAAAACTACTACATGCATTAACTGTATGTAAGCCAAAAAAAAAGATAAAGGAGTTTGCTGGAGCTTCAAATGCCTGGTGTGGAAAACTGGAATACGTCCCCAGGTAGAAATTCTATAAACAAGAAAATTGTAATTCAGTATGTTTAGGCTTTTTGAGAAGTTTATCCAATAGCTACCCATGGAAAAGTACTGAAGAAGCATCTACTGTTTCCAACCTGGTGTTTTGCTGAATTCTGCTTCTGGAGGTCACTATCATTTTCTAAAGAATTGTCCTGTAAAAGGGAAGGTAGCCAATGGCAATATTTCATCAACATTGTGGCCGTGTAGAAAAACTTGTGTTTCTTGGGGGGTGTGGTCCTCGTTGTAGGAAGTAATGCTACTATCTTTCTGCTCGTGGCAATTACACATAGCTTGGGCTTAATAAAACATTCCTTCACGTACTGAAGAAGAAAGAGTTTATCCAGCATTAGAGTATGACTCATTTCTAGCCAGATATTTTTCAGAATATGCTACCTTGTGTTTTCATTTTATTTATTGACTTCCTGTTATTTTATATTAAGGCGTATTTGCGCTGTAGTGGAATAATTTCTCTGTAATAAATAGAACTTGGTACAGCAAATAATTTTGCTTCTTTTTCTGTTTGCAGGTTGCCCACAGATATGGAGAATTTTCTCCTTGTTCAAAATTATTGCAATGTAATTTGTAGGTGTTACTATAGAAATAAGGTAACTATTTTGTTACAGAGTAAAATACCTCAAGTGAAACTGTTGTTGCCCTTGCAGATCACTCTTAACTCCATGGTATCAACACACGTTACCAACAATTAAGCAAAGTACGTTGCTTAAATAGTCTCCTATTTTAATACATTTCAGTGGCTGGCTATATTACTCTTTAGCTCTTAGTAGATACTTTACATTTTAAATTGGGAAAGAATAGTCAGGACTTTTCTACTTGGCATTATTAATAAGTCAGAAGTATTTATAAATGGCCAGTAACACATATTGTTTACAAATTTGTAAGATAATATTTGCATAAGAAACAGAAGTTGTGAAGTGATACACGATAAGGGTTTATTCCACAGTGTTACCAGAACCTTTGGTAAGATGAGCTAACTTGAACAACGTGCATTTTAATATAGTTAAAGGCAGGATAATATTTCTAGGAAAGAAAAATGGAGCTCAGTTATCTGATGGATGACTGCGTTATGAAAAGTAGCGATACAGGAAAGCAATTAAGAGCACACAGAAAAGCTATCCTTGTGGATAAAGGCAGGGAGCACACTGTGGCAATGGGGATTTGGTTGGTGGAGCAGTATGTCTTGGCCTGATATCGACACGAAAACTGACAAACTGGTTAAACAGAACTACATGGTTGATTTGGGACCTAGAACCCTTCTTACAGAAGAGACTTAATCTCTTTAGCCCATCAGTGAATCACATAAGAGCTAACTCGCCTGGAATTACATAAGTAAAGAGAATAATTGAAACCATAGAAATCTTCAGTTTAGCAGACAAATCTTTTAAAAGATGTAGTGTTTGAATGCTAAGCAAGAGACTTTTTTTAAGTAAAAAACCAAAACCAAACCAACCAAACAAAACCCTTAGACTAACTAAGCCTTGGGAAAAAAATTAGGTAGATAGGCTTGTGAAGTATTCCTTGTCACCTGAAATTTTTAAATCAAGAAAGTGGATTTTTTCCAGCAGAAGTGTTCTAGCTCCACCAGAAGTGATGTCGACATCACTTGAGCTAACTGTCACCTGTACTGTGCAAAAGGTCAGGCTGCAGAACCACAGTGCTTTCTTCTGGCCTGAAAACCTGTGATGCTATGAAACATCAAAATGGAAGGGGAAAAAAAAAAAAACCAACAAAACCTTTAAAATGTTTTATAAAAATTTTAGAATATCTGCCATAATATTCAGACAGTACCTGGTTAGAGACTGCAATGAATGGATTTTTAAAATAATTAACAGACATTTTTAGCTACATTACAGGGTGGGTTTTTTTACTGTTCGTATTGCCAGATTTTGATGAATCATAGAATCATAGAATCATTTAAGTTGGAAAAGACCTTTAAGATCATCCAGTCCAACCATTAACCTACACTACCAAGTCTACTAATAGTCACTAGAATTGCAGTATCTCTTAATATTTAAGGCTACCCAGCCCCTTTCCCCTGATAAGATTTTGTTTCCTTTCTTTATTGGTTTATCAAATCTTTTAAGACTCACATTCCCATGCTGGGTATTCACCTCAGGATGACTTTCTGGAAAGCATATTTCTGTATTTGGTAGTGATCATAAACAACATCAGAAGCAAAATGACTAAAGCTAATAAAACAAATGCTAATGCAAGAAGTAGTTGCAAAATATTAGACAGATTGGTGGGATAGTTTGGAGATTTATCAGGACATTTCCTTCTCTTTTACCCTATAAACTCCCAGTGGCAGAACTTTTTTTCTTATGTGTTGGTAAAATACAAACACGCTTTAGGACATTTATAAGTGCTAATCACAAAATAACAAAGGTAATGAACATTGTAAAACATTTAGCTGGCAACGTGTAATAATCCCAATGTCAGATAAACTCTTTTTTCCAGTATGCATATGTAGTTCTTATTAATGAAACTCAAGCTGCACCTAATTACTAGTAACAGAAAATCACTGGCATTTACCTCCCACGTACATAGCCACACCTTGCCCTCCAAGAAATCCAGAGAGCTTCCCAAGAACTTCCCTAGCTCTGGCCTAGATTCCAGCCTCTTTCATAGCATTTTACTGTAGAAGCTTGTCAGAGCCAATCCTGTCTGGTGCACCGGGTTTGAATGAAGAAATGAACTCATCATGAAATCTGGTCTTAAGTTAGACCTTTTATTACAGTTGCTCTTTTGCTTGGTCTACATGGTTCAGCAAGTTTGGTGCTCTACGCAACACAGACTGACGCCGAAGACTATCTCTCTTCCCTACGGTAGGAGACAGAGGACAGAATCAAAAGCACCATTTCAGTAAAAGTTACTGTACAAGATGACGAGGAAGAACTAGCTAAGATAATATTTTCCTTTGTCTGTATTTCCAGTTTGATGATATTTTCCTCCTGCTTGGGAAAATACTTTATTTCCTAAGTTTGTGTGGGGTTATTTCTGAAAGAGAAACTATGATATGGTTACCTTGGGCAGGAGAGGGTTAGGGTAAATGGTTCAAGCCCTATTCTCTTATTTGACCAGGGAAATTTTAAATGCATCTGAAAAGAAATGACAGCATTCAGTCTGATACCAGGATTGTATCCATCAGCTGACAACGCATCTGGTTCATGGCCTCTGCGATGCAACTTCAAATGTAACTGTGCAGTACTAGTACCAGTATGGGATTCAGGTGACCCCTCCTGTCCTCAGTTGCTCTCTTCACAAATACTTCATGGTAACGTCTGCTAAGTCCCTTTGTGCCTCTTTCTTCTACAAAATTACTGTGAAAGGATTTTTGCCGTATACAGATAAATAAGCATAACATGTATTCTAGAAAGAAGAACAAGGGCCCAGCAAATCTCATAGGGTGTCCTCTCCTGGGAAGCAGAGTCACTGAAAAGGAGCTGGAGACTCATGGAACACCATCACTACTTCTCTGACAGGGTGACTAGAATAAGGAATCTAACTCCTGATTGCCCAAGCAAGTAAATGTTGAGAAAAAATAGAGAAGTTTATACTTCCTCTGTATCTGGCACTGATGCAAGGCAAACTGGAATGTTGCACGTGGGGTTTGTGTCCTAAATTCAAAAAGAGTGGGGAAAAATCAGAGGAATTTCATAGAATAGACATGAGACATGATTAAAGGATTAGGATACTCTCCTAATGTGGGGCTCAAGGAGTTCCATCTACTTAGCTTATCAAAGACGAAGTTAATGGGGGCCCTTTACATACCTTCCTATGCAGTAAATATCCATTTAAAAATACATGGCTTAGGTCTAGCAGACAAAGATCCAAGACCTGCAATCTTAATTTATAGTTACCCATAATTAACCATTGAAAGGGTTACCAAGAATTATGGTAACTTTTCTGTTGATATTATATCAAGGTGTGATGTTTCCCCCTTAAAATGATACAATTTAGTTCGGACAGGAACTAGTTCAGGGAAATCTGTTCTCCATTATACAGGAAGCCAGACTAGAAGATCACATAGGTCACTTCAGGCTTTCTAATCTGTTAATTAAATAGTTCATATAACTTCAGTTTCATTGCTTCTGTGATTGTTAATAAACAGTATATTTAATGTTTCATGCTTGACTGCAGCCTCACCTAATCTCAAGTATTTCTTACTGTATGTGGGTGGTGGGACTTTGTCATCCTACCAGCACCTCCACCTTCATCCCTAAGGGTTGCATCATTATCTTGTTACACAACCTGCAGGCTTGATGTTGTTGATACGATGCCAACCACAGAATCGTTGAGAGATGGAGTGATGGCATTGCTGGAGATCCCAACAAAACTGCTCTAGATCCTGCATGCAAATTATTTCTCAAGACCAAGTTCTGTTGTACTTTTTAAAAACTTAACTAGAATATACGGCTCAGATGATTGTAGTGTCTTTGCAGGTCTCTGTTGAGGATTTTTAGCGTGTCAGTCTAGATTTTTTTACAGGTAAGTGTATCACTTTCCAGGCTTTTATCCAGGCTGAGGCTGATATTTAAAACTTTGTTCTCACTTGTTCATTCAGCTGTATTTTGCTTGGTAGTGCTGGGAACAGACTGCCACCCTGACAAGGACGAAGCGCATCCACCGGCCATGCTGTTGTTTCTCTGGGCACCCCGCCAGCTTTGCATGGAGAGCAGCCTGTCCTTAACACCATCTCATGAGGAAGCAGCCCATCTTTTGGGGGACAGAATGATTTGCTTTCCTTTGGACTCAAGATCTTTCATTCCATTATGCCTGTTGGCAGAAATTAAATAAGGTAATTTTGTTGTTTCAGGTGAGATGTTAGTCTGGTACCCTCACCTACTGGCTGTACTTCTAGGTATTATCCTGCCTTAGGAAGAGGCAGTCACTCCAGCGAGTTTTCAAAACTCTTTGAAAAATGCTGTCCCCTTCATGTTTGCATGCATAAACTGTTTCCATTCATACATTATTTCCATTTTTTCTAATTTCAAAAAGCCAGCTGCAGCAGATAGCCTTCTTCACTCTTTGTTGTCCATCTGGCCTTTAAATACTTCTTACATTTCCAAGAATTTTTAACAGTCACTACCTAAAATTCAATGCTACTGGATGTTCTGGCATATTCTCAAACCAAGCTTCCACCTACTGTGATGTAGAAAAGACATTACATATGCATAGTACTAGCAGAGGACTGTGTGGCAGAAACCAAACTAGGTACTTTGGGTGGAAAGCTTTTCAATGGGTTTTAAGAAAGGCTTTGTTACTAGGTAAAGGCTTAGCATGAAGCCAGGATAATCTTGTGACTAATAATATATTAAACTCAGAAAAATTGTTTAGGAGCAGAAGTTGCTATTGTATACCGGAAGGGAACCCACAGAAGAAAGGAAGTGAACGGTTTGAGTCTGTTAATAGCAAATACTCTTTATCCCTCCACCCATAGGCACACGTCTTATTTGTACCACTACTACATATCCTAGACCAAACGTGAGAACCGTAATATTTCAGGGAGCTAAACATATAAAACTCCCATGACAGAATTAGGTTCTGGGATGGAGCTGGCTAATGAGCAATAAATAATACCAGAAGACTATACACTTAATAAAAAAGATTAAAAAAACTAGCAAAACCCTCTACCCATTATCTGAGAAAGCTGTAGATTTTGCACACAAAACGAAAGATGGTCCACTTGTAAAGGATAGCCATACATAGGCCAAATCAAAGTTGCACAGGCAAATGTAGTTCTATATTTCCTCACTTTTGAATGCTTTATTTTACAGTATTAGAGCTCTTCAGCTGTAAGTTTCTCTTTATATATAGTATGTTCATAGATCCATATACAAGACTTACTGGAATCCTTTTCTGTGTTAAGCCATCTGGGACACGATGCTATGGGAGTTTGGAGTAAGAGGAATCCAAATATCTGTTCTGGTAAAAGTGCTTTCTTTTCAGTCCAAGAGTTGTTTTTTTAATAAGCCTAAAGAAGAAAAAAAACCACCAATGGGAGTTACGGTGAAGTAAGCTGGGGCATCTGATACCTGCAATGGAGGGAAATGCACAGAAAGCCAATCACTTGGCAGAGTCGGGGGCATCTGCAGTGACAACCTCCTCCTGCGAGTATTCAAACCAGAAAAGTCAAAGCAGTAACAGATACAAAACTGTATCAGCGATGAAAGAAATAGCATGGGGGTTTTTTCTTTAAGAACACAAACGTGAGTTCTAATTGAGAGTACCGGCAAAACATGTCTATGTGTGAAATATATTAAAGGCTTATGCCTTTGAATGTATTAAGTCCAATTTCCAAGGCTGTTGAGAATTTGCCAGTTGCATCATTTTCAGTTGTAATTATGAGAGATTACCGTCAGAAAAGCTGAGTTTCATTTTTGAAACCCAATCCTGAGAAGATACTGGAAAACCAGGACACACCCTCAGTATTTCTGATCATCCTTTAACAGTTTCTTCTGATGGAGTAATACTGGTAACATAATAGCTTTGCTAGAGAGCTTTTGAAAACTGGTCTCTCAAGCTTAGAAAATCTGCATGAAGAAAGTAATAGTTATCATTCAAATTTGACGCCAGACTCTAATTATTACTTCAAACACAACAAGAACACAGCATCGACAGGATATTTTTTTTTTTAATCTCTTCGGTACACTATAGTAGCCACACCTACATCCTCTTAGAAGAAACATGTTTCTTTTGTCCTGACTACTTTGCACAAATAAGTATTAATTTGTGCAGGGCATTCATAAATTTGTCCAGAGTTTAGCTCGTCTAGTTTTTTACTCAGTTGATCTTATTGTCATGCTTCATACAATACTACATTGAAATTACACTGGACTTACTTCAGATGCTGCTAGCCCTTGAAATTCCCCTTGCCTAGGGAAGATGCCGTGCTTGTGGTATACATAGTAGGGGCCATGAAGCTGCTCAGTTTCACTTTGCCTTTACCACATTGGTTTAACTAATCTAATCAAATTGGTTGCGCTCAAAAGCGTTATGTTTAAGAGTGTCACTTGATCCCACAAAGCGCTGGGCTCATATACCCAGAGAAGACGGGGACCATGAAATAAAGATTCGTTTCTTATCTGCAATACTGTGTTTCACCTTTATTGCACTCTCTGTCTAGCTGACAGTCTTTTTAGTTGGGCTACCAAGCTAAGCCCACAAACTCAAACATTGCATGATTTTCAAAGCAGCCAAACCACGTGCTTCATTCTTCATTTCTTAGACTGATTGCATACATGCTGATTGTTAAAAATGAGGGGACTGGAAACCAAAGGAATTTAGTATGAAAGAAACACTGTGTTCTATTGAAAAAAATACTGAAAGGGTAAGTTCTTTGTTCATGCAGGACCCTGAGCAATGCCCGCTCTCTCAAAAAAAAACCCACAAAACCCCAACTGTGTATTTTGACATACAATATAGGTCTGACTTGCAAAAAGCACGTTTTGAAATTTCCCTATAGTTTTCCAGTAGAGGCACGGGCTTCCTTAAGAAATTTAATGTATGGAAAATATGCATGAACTTGTATTTTGTAGTCATATTTGTGGCTTTCTTAAAGGTTGTCCATAGACCTCTCTACACCCAGGGATTGAAAATCAGTGCTGTGTAGTACACAGACATATTAGCATATGGTAAATATATTTCTTTTAAAGGGGCTTTTCTGAAAATGTTTGTCATTTTTTCCTTGGTATGACCTGCAATGGACTGGTGGTGCAGAGCCCATATGAAAAATAATTGGAAATTAATGAGGAGGCTTTAGTTAGGGTACACGCTGCCATGGAATGTTTTCCTGAAACACCTACCATTATTTGGAATTTGGTTTATTTGAAAGGGTCTATGCTGTCAGACTTGTTTTGGTGACCAATAATGAGGGACAGAGGGGGACTTTTTCTTAAAGAGCTAAAATAGGACTATTAGGAGCTGTGCATTTGCTGGGCAGATGAAGTCACCCATCAAGAGCGTAACAACCTCTCCAGGTTGTACACTACGCACATTATTGTACAGTGACTGGATTCTATGTCTTATTATGCAATCCCGGGAATGGAAGAAGCAGAAGGAGTCATCCAAAGGAAAGAGAAGGAAACTAATTCTGCTGTTAGCAGGAGAATGGTACCTCTGTTCCTTTAATTTCTACTTTGCTGTACAGTGCCAGTACCAAAACAAAACCTGCAGAGACACTTGGGAATGTGTTCCCTCATCTTGGCTTTCCCACCTTGGCTGTCCACAGCATTTAGCAGGCAGAGTGCACCCAGGATGTGTTCTTAGTGCTCCAGGGAGATCTTGAATCTCCCTGGGGAAGAAAAGATTCTTTCTATCCACACCGCTCATCTTCCTCGGTGCTAACCACACAAAGTAGGACTGAGATGGTACAGCTTTCAGTCTTCATTCTGCCAGAGGCAGGCTTTGAGAGAATACCTTAAATTACTGAGCTGTAAAACAAATACCTCTAAAGGTGGGGATATCACTTCTTCCTGATTTGGGCACTGAAAGTAAAGCCATGAACAGCAAGACAGTGTTCACCAAGAGGGAATTCATATCTGCCCAGCTCCTGCATGGTCCTGCCTCGGAGAGGTTCTTTGGCCAAAGAAACTGCCCACGCACGTGGCCTCGCCATCTGTCCCAACAGCCACCCTGGCAGCGCCGGGGACAAGGCTGCAGTCGAGCCGAGGATGGGAAACTCCTGCTGGGGACGTTTCCACTCTATCGGGACTACGCTACCATCCTCTAGAAATGGTTTGTGTCATAGACCACGAAAGGTTCAGATTTTATCCTTCAGGTTTTATGGGTGATTCCGTTTCTTTGAAGTTCTGTTCTCACTGAAGATGAAGGCCAATTCCCACTGATATTAATGGGGTGAGGATGTGTCCTTGTCTCTATTCTTGCTGTTGTTTCCTTTGTTGCAGTAGACCTATTCCTTTATTAAAGCTTTTGCCTGGGGGGGAAAAAAAAAGCCATGTTACTAAATAAATTATGAAATATCTACCTTTGTGAACCCAACCCCTTACGCCTAGCTCCTCCTCCGATATTAAGATGACGCTTTTTATAGAGCTACAGCTTCTATCCTGCCATTACTCCTCTGTGGGATCCAAGACCGGGAGGTGACAAAACAGCAGGCCACCATGAGCCAAGTGACAGTAAGTAGCATCTAAGAATGCTTGCTGATTTTGACTTAGTGCACTGAGAAACAACTGTATTAGACCTATGGTGGTATGTTTAGTGCTGGAGAGCAAAGTTGGATCAGAGATGAAACCAAAGAAAATATAAAACTGGGGAGGTTTCTAAACAAAGGTTGATTTTTACCTGAGAATAAAAGGCCGTATGTTGTAGATATATCTGTAATAATAATCCCAAGAGCAAAGTGTTAAAGGTATCAGTTTGTTTATCACTATTTATGTTCTGTTTATGTTCTTTTGTATTTGTATTTAGTTTTTTGCCAGCAGTTCTCTCAATGCCACATGAATGAATGAAGCTATCTTTAGTGTCACAATCTGTTACAAAATGATCTGCAGTTACTCTCGCGAATGTTTTGCATCTCTTGTTTTCATTGTATTTTTGTATTGGCTTTAGACCTTAATAGTAGCTTCCTTCTTTTAAAAAAATGGTTTAGCACGTTGTTCAAATACGTGTGGTTCAAACTGTTTAGCTTAGCTTATGAATTTTTCCCTCCTACTTTTACATATTTAAGGCTTTTGACTTTGCCTTGCCCCACCTCTTGTCGGTTGGGTAACAGACAGGTAGTGGCTTTCTCTCCGGGTGTTGGTTTGTTGTTGGTTTTTTTTTTAAGATACTTGGCTAAGTCACTTCAGTTTATGCCTTTCATTTTTATCTCTCTGTGGCATAGCCTATGGAGGTTATATCTGTAAAATGGATAAATGTTAAGTAACTATCATAGTAAATGAAACATCCTGTTATCTGGATTTCTGCACAGTTAACTCCTAATGGTTCTGTCACCAAACTCAAGGTCTCCGACCTCCCTGGTGTCACCCGTCCTAACGTTCCTTCTGCTCTTCCCTTGCTGCTTCTCTCTTGCTCACCTTCAGTTGTCTTGTTCTCTCGTCTCCATTTCTTCTGCAAGCTCTCTTTGCTCCCATTTCTCCAGTTCTTCACGGCTTTTGGCAGTAAAGAGGAGGGCAGGTTAGTTGACGGCTGGGAACACGACTGTACTAATTGTCCCTATTTGCTGTGCAGCATTTTTTCCATGGTCTTTCCTTGCAAAATGTCCCATGCAAAATTGCCGGTTCCCTCATTCTCACCTTGACTTTCATGAAAGAAGTATTTAGAGTAGTTAGAAAGCAAGAGAGGAAAAGATGCAGATTTCCTTTGCACAATGCCTAGGATTTCCAAGGTCAGTATGTGAAACGGAGCAGCTTTCAGAGCAGGGAAGGAAGTGGTTCCTGAAATGTCTGCTGAGCTGGGCATTTTTAATCCTCAACATGCAGCAGTGGACAGTGGTGCTGAGCATACTCATACCAGTGCAAAAATACATTTTTAAAACTGCACTATAGCAAGAGAAATATTGATTTTTGGCTGGCAGAATCTTAACCCAAAAAAGGAAACCTGAAAAAAGACGGACACAAAAACGTCTTGGAGCTAAATACTCTCACACTTTAGAAAATCAGAAGTAAGGAACAAAAAGAAAACACTTGATGATATGGCTTTTAGTGAGCTTTTGGCAGGTTTTGGAATGTAATGGGGAAACTGTGTGCTGCTGTAATGTGACATGCTTATTTGTGGGTATTAATAAATGTTAAGATGGATTTTTGGGTTACTGTATTATGATGCACAACTGTGTGGCTAATTTGTGTACAAAATCTCTATGATTAATAGATTAGGCAATGCTAGTACAAGTGTACTACAGTGAACCACTTGTAGCAATCGCCAGCACTCTAGCAGGCAACATTAATTGCTATGCTCTGCTCCTGTAAAGCTTGGAATATTTGAGTATCAGCTTGCAGTTGCCAAGCTGCAAAATGATCAAAGGAGGGAAAGAATGTTCCTTACTTTTATCCCTCTTACAGGACAATCAGAATAGGCACCGGATACCTTGTGTAGAAATGTCAAACTCACTCAACTGAAAAAAATAAAATCAAGAGGACTTACTAAAATCACTTGAGTAAAAGCGTAACACAGCTGTTTATAAAAAGCAGGATCTATTTTTTCCAAATCCTAACATTTTGTATTTAACAGTTTGAGTAAAATGAACAGATCAAATATGCATTGAATGGCATACTCTTAATACGGGGATAAATCAGTTAAAAACCAGAAAGATAAGCATACAGTGGGCCTGCATTAAAAAATTATATTATGAGCTAGCTCTTGTCTGAGGCCAAGATCTGAAAGTGCTACAACTGTTTTCTGAGTTCATCTGCAGCTTCTTTTACTGCATTCATGCCAAATTCATACAGATTATGAGAAAATTCAGCAGATTAGGCCTTTAATCTGGAATCTCCAATCTAAATAGAAAAGCATCAGATATGGCTATGCTGCTCAGGGTATCAGGGTATCTAGAGAACACTGAGGTTGATATCCTAGCTTGAAATTTCAGATCAGGCTCTCTGCCTTGTACTATGAAGAATTTATTCCCTGCTACAAGAGTTTTTTTCCACACTTTGCCTAACATAAATTTCTATTCCTCTCCATTCTCATTTTTAAATTCCTGTCTTTTTAAGACGTCTCTTGTGAAATTAAAGAGGTGCATCATATTCTTGCATCACATCCTGAGCACAGTTAGGCTTTGCTTTACACCGAGCTTTTAGAAGACGCTGCCCGCACTAGTCTGTCTCCCGAACATTTTACCCAGGGCATAGGCAGCTTACACCTTCTGAGGCAATTACTATACTAAGTATGTATTACAGTGATGTATTTTTCCCAGAAACCAAAAATAAAGGTATAAAAGAGATCCACACAATAATTCATGGGCGTTAACATATGGGTGTAAGTTTCTCTGGGGATAATTATGTGACTGTGCTAATAATGCCAAGGATGCTTTGATACATTAAAAAAATTCTCACAATGATGTTCTTGAGCATTTCATTACTGCCAGAAGTCAGGAGCATATATATTTAAACAGGAAGGAGGGATGAGAGAGGCCCATATGCCTTCATAAAAAAAACCCTCTCGCTTCACACCGCGGGCAAGCTGAGGAAGCCCTGTTTGACACAGGTGCTTACGTTAGATGTGCTTACTGGAAACTTCCCGTTCTGAGAGCAGGAAACTACACAAAGTGCGCTGAGAGGGGAGCAGCACGTGTGGTTTGCAAGGACAGCCGGAAGAACGGGCATTACTGACAGCGAAACGATCAAAACCTCCTGCCTTTGCAGGACTTCTGTACTTTTTAAAAAGTGCAACCTAGCACACTTTGAAGCAGACTTTGCTGTGGCTCAGGAATACACCTGCAAACCTCCGTGACAAGTCCAAGTGCCAGGCTAAGTTAGCATGCCTTGGAGAAGGGAAAGTTCCCAGCTCAGTCAGAGAAATTTCTCGCAAAGCTTCCCTTGACGTGCTGGCAGCCGGCTGGCAGGGAGCCCCAGGTGTCCTTGAGAAATTCTCCAACACATTGCTTGTCACTCCCATCACGAGGGCTCAGTATATTTGCAGTCGCTGCGGAGAGACCAGAAGCAAAGCCACCGTAAAGGCTGTCCCCTGAAGTGGGCTCGGGCTGCGACGCCTGCGCCTGTTTTCCAGTATTGTAATTGCCCAGCTGGAATTAAACTTCACACAGTTTAAGGTTTTACGCCTTCAATTTTTTTTATTTTTTTTAGCTTTTCTTCTAGCGAGGCTGATGTCTAATCCTTTGACCTCCTGCATTAAGTCCGTGTAAAAGCGCACTCTTCCAACACCGCGAGCCACTACCCTAACGACCCACAGTTACTGGTGTTCTAGAAGCATCTGTGGGGATACAGGGGTTTACAGGAAAATCATCAAGGCAATTTTTGGAGCAGCGACAGGGAGACAGAGTTGTTTGTGCCCTTGCTCTGGGACGGCAGTGGCCGTGGCGAGGGTAGGAGACGTCCGGGCGAGCGGCAGGCGTGTATTTCGAGAGGCCCTATTTGCATTTCCTGCCCCTTGCGAGCTTGTCAGGCGTGCTGGGACCGAGTCTCGGCTTGTGGAAATGATTACAAGGCAATTTATACCAAACAACAATCCCTGCTGTTGTGTTTGTTACAGACTTGGCTGCGGTACAGTAATGTTTAGTGGATTAATAATGTCTGCTTTTGGCCTCTCCTACTCCCTCGGCAAACAATTTTCATGTATAATACATGTTCTCATTTAGTCTAGCTAGAACAGAGCCCAAGGGTCAGAATAGCCATACCTGCACGCTGAGGAGAAGAGACTCTGGGTTTCCAGATGAGAGACCAGCTCTCTCCCCGCTCCGTGCCAGGGTCCAAGACTTCTGCCCTTTTGCAGGATCAGCTTTGCTGGGCAGGTCCCCCTGAAATCGCAGAGCGGGCAGCGCCAGATGTCCCCTTCCGCAGGAGAAGGGCTGTCCAGTCACAAGGGTTGCGGTGGGCAGCCAAGGCAGCACAGAATCACTGGAACAGGCAGATATTTGTTGAGCATTTGGCATTTTGAAAAAGAACAGCACATTTTAACATTACAAACTATAACTATATATATATAAAAATATGCAAAAATAAATATTTCACACCGATTGATCACAGTGCATGCTGGGAGGGCATATGAGGTTGAGTAAGTGGCGTACGGTCTTGCCTTCGCACAGGAAGCCTGAGTGTTACAAACCCTTTAAAAAATCTGTATGGTCTATCTTGTTGATTATCAGTCTCTTTTGGGAAATAAAGAGTCTGCCCATATTTCATAATGTGTGTAGCAGAAATGCCGGGATATGCAAATACGGAAGTTACACAATGAAAGCAAAACTGCATTAACATTGTTTACAGTCAAAAAATGAAAGACCCAGAACTGCAGCCTTTTTATTGCTACACCACTGAAATGAGCGTGCGCACAACCTGGCTATTGAGTTGCTTGTAATGTTGTAAGGAACCACTGTTTCTCTCCGTCTTCCCACTGCTGTTTATGCCTCTTCAGTAACAGCTAAAACGGAGGCTACCAAGCTTGGATATAATGAAAGAGGAATGTTGTAAGTAGTCTTGTGAAGCTTTGCGACAGCTGTCGATTGATCAAATAATTAAGAATAAATATCAGCACTTCAAGTCAAGTGATGGACTGTTGACTTTTGGCCTGGAGAGCAGGGCTGTGGCAACGCTGTTGTGGCAGCCGGTGGATAGAGACTCTTTGCTATTGAGCTCTGTGACCCAAATGCGGTGGCTGAGCATCTACCTTAGGAAATGCAGGTTGTGTCACGGGTCCGGGTGCCCTCCGATGCACCATGGTGAACCTCGCCAGCGGTATCTCCGGTGAAGGATTTCTCACCATTCCTGTACACCAAGGTCATGCGCGGGCACAACATAAGAGTTCAGACAGGTTAGGTTAGGTTAGCATCTGCCATGAAAAAGTGGACAAGAGAAATGAGTTTTATCTTGGCTTATCTGAGCGATGCCCTATCACCCCACTGCTCGGCCTTCTGTGTCACTGGCAATTTTCACTGCCACAGACAGGTGTTGCTTGACCACAGCTAGTAAAACAACGAAAAGTAGATATGTAAAACCATTTGACAAGCATCAGAGAAAAAAACATTATCAAGCAAACTATTTATCAAATGTTAGTTGGTCATATGCAGGGAAAAGGAAAAGCCTTGTTTCGTGCAGAATATCTAAACTATCTACATTATTTTCACTGAGCTGTGAGACTCAGGTTTGCCTTCAGTCCAGATGGACTACATATAAAATCCATTCCTGGACAATTCTCCTGATTAAGCAGGCCAGATACATTATATTTATTCCTTCAAGGAGTATGCACAGATGTTTTCTGAAATCAATTTGTTTGGTACTTTGTACACTTTGTTGTTTGGCTGATATTTCAGGCTGAAAAGGGAAGGAAATCTTTGACAACTTCTTGCGATTGTGGGGCATTTCTTTATAGCTACTTCCTTTGAAGACACTGTTGTGGAGAATCAGTGGTATGAACTATGAACACAGCAAAACAGAAATACTAGTGGGACAGCCAACATTTCAGACCGGAGTTTATATTAGCAATTCAGAAAAAAAAAAAAATACAACTAAAAAAAAATACTTAGGAACATATTAAATACAGACACACTTTTGAAATCTGAACCCAAGAGTGTATCAGGATTTTGCAAAGTAGCTTTGTCTTTATAGCAAGTCTATGCAAACTTCAGTCCTAAGCCTGAGACTGGAGGTATTGAAAATTAACAGCCACGTTTGTTGTAGTGTGAAAATGTAGGTGAAATAACATCTTCCTTCAAATATTTTCTTCTCTTTTCAATTGTTTTCCTGTCTCCATTTTTCCTTTGACAGCTATAAAACATTGTAACCAACCACAACTAACTATAAAGATGGAAGAGGGAGACTGTAAACAGACCATTTTCACTCTTAATTTATTTTGCTTATTCATATTTTGGACATGTTTATTTGCTTATAAGATTGCTGTACATGAATAAAAGCACTAGAAATGCTCCCAAGCCATTGGTTACAAATGATTTAAAGCTCATTTCTTCTCTAAAAATCAATCACGTAAAAATGAAGCCTTCCTGTCCACAGATCTACTCGTCTCCCTGCCTGTATCCAATTACGTCAGCTCTTTAAGAGCTTCACCCCAAACGGAGCGGAAACGCTGCGACTGATCGCAACAGCGCCTGGAACACGGGGCGATTTTGAAGCATTTTGGGGTACTTTTCTCTTGCTAACTGCCCAGCCCCGACAACCTAGTTAACGAGACGGGTTTCTGTTGTTCCTCCCATCCCACGTCCAGCATCAGGCACAAGTCCCCCCGGGGACGCCTGCCCGCGGTCGCTCACAGGGACGTGCTTCGGTGCAGCCCGGGGTGGCAGCGCCTCGGCCGAGAGCCGGGGAGAGAGCAGAGCGTGGCTCAGCACGCGCGGAGCCTGCTGGTCCAGCACCCGGAGAAAAACAGCCATAAGTTACCTGCAAACCCTCTGCTTTTCTAGCTAACAAGGTGGAGGTCTAACACAGCTGGCGACTCACAGGGCCATTTTTCAGAGTGAAAATGTAGTTTAAGGGAGAGGCTTGCTACGCTTTCTATGTAACGAGGGGCTGTGCTGTTCGGGAGGAATGGTTCATTATATCAATGTGGAAGCATCAGTGCAACTTTCATACTGGATTATCAAGTGTCTGAAGGCTTTGTAGATGTCTTCGTTCTGCGTACAGATGAACCCACCGCTTCTCCAAGCCTGCTCAGCAGCGCGGTTTAAGTCTCCGATGCAGGTCCACTGATCTTTGTATTCCCTTGAAACAGCCCATTTAGAATGATCGTTAATGGAATAAAAGGTGGAATTCAATGGCATCTCTATTAGGTTTATGTTGTAGACGTAGTAGTTGAGAGAGCAATTTGAGGGAAGTTTTTGGCCGGAATGCTGCCAGGATTCAGCCAACAAATCAGTCTTCAGCTCCTGAGCCACCCAGGCCACGTAGATATCTGTGGAATAACACAGGGTGCAGGAAATTAGTCTTTCACGTTCCTTCGTTAAAGAGAGGACTGAAAAGCATTGCCTAAACTGGGCTAGTTTCATTCCAACACATAAAGTGGGGCAAGAAGGGATTTTGCCCCCTCCCCTTATTTTGACTTTTGTTTCAGAAGTTCATTTCTACTTTTCCTCTTTCTCATGGAAAAAGTGTTGCAAACAATCAGCGGGAAAAAAGGAAAGGAAAAAAAATTTCAAGCCTTCTTCAAAACAAAAAACCCCAGATGATTCAAACCCCGTTTTTGTTCTTTGTTGTTACTGTTGAATAGCAGGAAATAGATTTTCTGAAAATCCCATTATTGAACACCTTAAGAAAGTGTTTGAAGGACCAGACAGCTTTTTGTTTTGTGGGGCTGAAAGAATATTATGACGGGACACCTTTCCCTGCCCTGTGTTACATTTATTTCTGAAGCTGAACTTTTTTTCCCCTCAAAGAAAATACTAATTGTCAAAGAATGTATTAATCACTTATGACTTCTTGAGAATGCATGATAGATAGAGCAACGGGCTCTCTTACCGTCTATGTACAAGTGTGACTTTGCAAAGTGGAGAAAGGTTTCCCCGTGAGCTGACTGGAGTTTGGAGAGGTGGCGCAAGGGGGCCGAGGGCAGCCTGGACCCTGCACAGAGCTTCTGCAGGTTTGGGAGATCAGCTTGGAAGATGTTAGGGATGGAACAGCTGTAGATTGCTGGATTATAACTCAGCATCTGTTGGTCTGAGAAAAACCCAAAGAAATGAACACATGCAGAAAAAATAGGTTAAAGCAAAGGAATCAAGAGAGTAAAGTTCTGCCTTGGAAAGGGAAACCTAAATCCTTCTTAATCTTCACAGGCTATCTCCTGGGAGAGTTCAGTGTCAAAGTATCTTATTTTAGCAACCAAAACCATGTTCAATTGCTTTGTATTCTGACTGGCCCTGTAGCACGTAAACTGGCTGTGAGAGTATGCTCAGGTTTCTCCTCTTACACCTCATTATTCTTAGCAGAACTGTTAACCGGTGCTCTCAGCCCACTGCCCCTTCCACCCATGCTCATCTTCAAGCCTCTAAGCACGCAGCGCTCAGACGGCATAGTAAATTCAAGCCTGTCCATATTTACAGCAGTAGTTTCCAGGCAGTTACGGTTGCCAAGCCAAATGCAAACAGAAGAGCTGCCAAAGGGTCTAGTTTGGTTTTAGGGAGAACAGAGCTTGACTTTCAGCGTCTGGATTGAATTAGCAGAAGAAAATTACTTTTCTGTACAGTGCGCAGCTTAACTGTAGAAGTCCTTGCCACGGATATGGTAAACAGCAAGGGAACAAATGGACTCATTAGATGAGTTCATGGAAGACCAGTCCATCAGGAACTTTCCAGTCGTTCCGGCTCAGGAAATTCCTGAACCACAGATTACCAGAAGCTGGGAGGATGGAGCAGGAAAAGCATTACTGTATGCCTCATTTTCTTGTCCTCTTTCCCTAAACACATGCATAGATGCGCTTCCACAAACAGGAACCTGGTTTAGATAGCTCTGGGGTGTGGCCATCCTGGCCATCTGCACAGCTGATGTGTTTCATTAATACCATTTGAGGCTTGTAACTGAGAAAAGAGTGAAAAATAGTGTGAAAGCGTTAAGGAACACACCAGTATGACTTCTTGTAACGCCTTTTGACAGTCCCTTTTCAGGATTCCAGTACCAGATATCGCTGTCAGATTGTTCTGAATCTTACGGGTATAGACTTAATTTTTTTTTTATTTTTAGTATTGGTATTTTATCTGGCAAAAGGTACCTGGGGAAATTCTGGGTGATATTTATTCCATACTTCATATTTCTGATGTGTCAAGGCTACTACTCCAGCTCAAGCAGTGGGTACTTTACATTTTTAGAACTGCAGATGATTGCAGCTGAACGAGCTATTACTGTTAAAAATTATTAACCTTATATTTCCAAAGCATTTTGTATGCATGGACACAATTTACCCTTCATATGCACTTGTGACTACTATTATCCCAATAATCCCCATGGGGAGACGGAGCCAGAGTGGAAGAGTGAATTTCCCACATTCACACAGGAAATTGTTGGATAAACATAACCGAAGCCAAGAACGCTGTTTCCAGGCCCCACTTGGTTTCCCAATCCGACAATGAAGGACAAGAACAAGCAATTTTTGAGGCGAAGCCTCAAGCAAAGCAGTCAGAGAGGTGCGGCGGGGCAAAGGCTTTTTTAGTGAGAAGCTTTTCATACCTATTTCTGTGAACTGGTCATATTTGAAGGTTATACAGATGGCTGTCTGCCCGTAGGACTCCCCAGTAGCTGGATACCCATAACCATCCTCAGGGATGGGAGGGAACAGGGGCACGCTGTGAATCACCCAGAAGCCTTGTGATTTGTCCAAGAGCAGAAATCCTGTCAAAGAAAAGTTATTGCAAATGAATTAAGGGGGGAAAAAGCCCTGAGACGATACAGCTGTGTCCTACTTTGGATTTGCTGCTGCAGACACCACGCTTCAGTGTGTTAATGTCTACAGTAAACTGGCTCTACGGTTAGATTGATGGATTGCAGGAGACACTAATAGTGTATTAAAATGGCATTAATTCTCTCCTGCATAACCTAACTCAAGCTGTCACCACTTTTCTTTTGAAAAAAAAAATTTCAAAACCTTTTCTCTTTCTCTGCTCAAATGTTATCTTCAAGTTTAGTGATTTAGTGGCTGTGACCCTCCCTCCACTGCTCACTTTCCTTCGCTTCATATATTCACTGCGTATGGGGAAACAGACTCTGTCAGCACCGTATCTTCTTCCCCAGACCAAGTTCTCCTCCACGGGGAAGCAGCGGAGACGGGCTATGCCTCCCCTTGCAGCAGGGTGCTCTGGGGAGGAGCACGGCTCCTGAGCCATCCCCGTTGCTGCAGCCTGGAAATACAGCCCTGCAAAATATCTTCATCCCAGGGCCAGGCTGGGCAAACCCTGGCTGCTTCCTCAAGGGAGCATTTAGACCTCCACTGTAGTTTACACTTATCTGAAGTCTTGCTTTGCTTTAACTGCATACTTCAGCGCTTCCGTGATCTTGGCAGCAGTTTCTTGCCCCAGAGAGAGGAAGTTTGGAGGGGTTTATGGTTAGGGTGCCTTTCCCATCACACCTTGTACTGCTGTTGCCATCAGGCTCAGGACGATGTGGGCTGTACTCGCTGAAAGGAGCTACATGAGTTTCAACTCTTGAAAACAAAGGGTCCGTAAGCCCTAAGAGTTCTCCAACGCAGCACAGGCATAGCAAAACCAAAACAGAAGCTGCAGCATATATAACTATACAACAAACCACGCATCATGCAAATTGTGCTCCAGTTTGGCTTCAGGCAGGAGTTTTAGATATGCAGATGGACAAACAGACAAGTAGAAGCTATCCACAACTTTAGAAAGGAAAAAGTATGAGCTTGGGATTCTCCCTGTACCTTTGGTATGTCCTCTTTTCCACCCGTCGGAGTCTGACTCGGGGACCTCATCGTTATATATCGCATATGCAATGCTGTTCCTCTGCAGGAAAACAGACATGTCTGAAACATGACATTTCTGAAACATGACATTCAGTAAAAGGAAGGCATTTAAGTGAACATCTTCTGCTGGGAAGAAGAGAGAGAATTCAGGACTTCTCTGTGTGAACATCACGAGCCTAATCCTTCTCCCAATTCAACTGACACACTCTCCGCACAAGTTACAGTAAAATAAACCTGAAGACTCAGCATTAGGGTCCCAGTTAATATAAAGTGGAAATTTTCTCAGTCATTGTAGCCCTTCCTCAAGAAGTCAAATATGCTTACTAAGACAATTTACATGGGCTTGCAAAGAAGTTCCCCCTGCTTTTTTTGTGCCTCTCTCTGGTTTAGCAACCAGATCCAGTGAAAATATTTGCTGTGTAAAAATAGACACGACAAGTGTTCTTATGAAGGAGAAGCAATTAATGCTTTTTTGCAAGATATTTGCATATGGCCGCACCTTATTCCCCCTGAACAGAGAACTTCAAAGGAGTTGGGAAGTGTTTCCCCTCCCAATGTACTTTGAGTTTGTAAACAGTTTATTACCATTACAGCAAGACCTGGAATAGGACAGCTGATCAGACTGCCGGTATTTGACTGACTTCTGGCGATCTCTTCTACATACAAATTAATGACACCCAACCACTAACCCACAGCAGAAGTGCAAAGACACACCCAGGCTCCCAAGAATACTATGTAGATGGTAAAAAAATAACTATAGGCAGATCTTGTGGTATTTTATAATCGCTTCACTTCACACAAATATAAATGAGGTGTCTGACTGGGGGGTGGGGAAAAAGGCCTAACAAGCAGCGTGTCACTGCTGAAGCAGTCACGGTGATTTCAGGGGGAGGGGGGGGAAAGCAAAACCCAGATTTGATTTGAGACAGAGCATGAGACACATGCACATGGCTGGGCTTAGGATGTGTGTCTGGAACAGGGACCACCGGCCCTGCTCTGAGTTCACAGCCAGTTCACAGCTTCAGACGTTGCTCAACATGAATTGCAGGGAAGCCAGAGGGACTATGTATGAACGCTCATTTTCTTGATGGGCAACACTTTAAGTGTGTGAAAGGCTTGACTAGAAATTAGAAGTTCGAGGATAATTTATAATTGTAGCCAAAACTGCAAATAATCTGCCCAGCTCTCAAGACGCTCCCCTTGACATGTTTTAGTAGATCTAGTCGGTTGGGTCCAGCCATACCTCTGTGTGCTTATTTTGGCTGGTTTAATTTCATTTGCATGTCGTATCAAGTAAGCGTACTAACAAATAATTAAATGTCACTTGCCTCGGATTCATACGTCTCGTACAGCTGCTTCAGTGTTTGTCCCAGAGCACCCTGTGTCATGTTGATGAGGTATTTACCAAGCTGCCACTGCGGAGCCAGGGCGTCCATGTACATGTATTCCAGCCCCAGCATGGGAATCTCTCCTTTGGCATGTTTTGGCAACTTGTAAAGAGCAAACCTGCAACAGTGAAGAGCAATTAGACTGGATATAAGGAAGAAATTTTTTACAGTGAGGGTGGTGAAGCACTGGCACAGGTTGCCCAGAGAGGCGGTGGAGGCCCCATCCCTGGCAACATCCCAGGCCAGGCTGGACGGGGCTCTGAGCACCCTGGGCTGGTTAGAGCTGTCCCTGCTCGCTGCAGGGGCTGGGCTGGATGGGCTCTAAAGGTCCCTTCCAACCCAAAGCATTCTATGATTCTATGACTCTGTGATTCAATTGGTTTTTTATAACCATCCTGTTTGAATATGTAAATCAGTATCTCTTTCCCACCTGAGGATTTAAGAGAAGGGTGACGCCTGCGTTGGAGGGGAACAGGTGCCGCCAGCACGTGGTGTGGACGTCTCAGCCTTGAGGAGGTGACCTGGTGCAGGGACCAGCAGCAGGTTGGCAGCACAGTACCTGCTGCAGACAAATCTGTTCTGCTTCTTAGCAAGCACGGGAGGCTGATTTGGCACCAAACTCCTGTTGCTGTGGCCAGACTGCTGTTGGTACCCCGAAAGAATTTGAGAGAGCCCTGGTTTGGAGTCCCGACCAAATCCCTATTGCTCCTGGTTCTGGTAGAGAACCTCAGGTCCCAAACTCAGTCTGACCTTCTCATGGTCAACCTGGACACCTCTTACTAATACATTTTTATATTATATAAACATAAATTCATATGAAATAGATAACATTATGTATTAAAATTATAAAAATGCGTAATATTATATTTACACATATTAAACCCACAAAATAAGTATAAAGCCATGTGATAATGTTGTCCCAATCCTACTTTTCAAACAGACTCGCATGCTGCTGAACTGTTGCAGACTGGATATTTGCAAATCATTAGCCAGAAAATCTTTTCAAAATTGGAGAGTACTCAATATTGTCAGTAAATGGCTCAGTTCATATTAAAGTCCCTGATGAAGTAAACAGGCTTTCCCAGTGCACAAGTCCATGGGATTAATTGCAACAGAATTAACTGAGCCACTTTCTTTGAGTGTTGTACTTGAGTAATTTGTTATTTATGTCAATAGGAAGAACTGAGTGGCATTATTTTCAACCCTATCCTATTTACCAAAAATGCAGCCTGACTGTGCTTAACCCTTCAAGTATATCAGGAGGAGTGAGCCTTGCCCAGTTGATTTACAGTCTCAAGTTGGTCAAAAAAGGCATCTCCAAAAGCAGGTAAGAAGGGGCAGGAAAGCATTTTACCAGAGGAACATTTAAGCCACGGGAAAAGTACATGTACAGGCAGAATGGAAACACACAGCAGTGGAGATCTTAGCAATCTACCTGCATTGCCACTGACTGAGTGATGTTCCTTAAACACCTCCGGAGAAATTGTTGCTGATGACAGATCACAGAGAAGAGAAGGAATCGATTTATGTAGCAAGGCTGGGGAGAGCTGTCCATGCACGAGGAGTCACAACAATCCCTTTATTTGAAATGAAGATTTGGAAAGGAGAGGAATAGCGGTAGTTAGAGTAGTACGAGCTGATCTAGGAATTAGTATATGGAGCCTTTCCAAACTGCTTTGAAATGTATTGGAAGATTTATGCTCTCAGGGTGTTCACAGCCTTGCATCTGTAAGCAGGTGTGCTTACAGGAATGCTAGCAGCGGAGCTATCAGTAAATTGCTTGCCAATTCCCAGTGGATACATGTTTTGGCCCTTTCCAGAAAGCCAGCTGAGTGCATTAACAATTAAAGTTGTATAAAAGTCTTCACTGCTATTTGTGCACATGAAGTTTCTCAAGAGCTTAGGCATTTGTGGGAGCAGACTGGAAGTTACTTTGCTGAGAACCAAGGAAAAGCAAATCCGTTTACACCTGATTAGCACTGTCACATTGTTTGCTTGTGACTGAGCACAAACTCACTACAAATAATCACATGTTTACTTCTTAATCACATCGTTGCTTCTTCCTCCCCCCGCCCCCCCCCCCAAAAAAAACCCCAAACAATGTGCATCCATGGCTTCGGTCCTTGACTCAACACGTCTCAGAAAGCAGAGTTTTGGCTTTTATTTGCAAGAAACGCTTCCCCCAGAATACAGTGAGTTTGGATGAATAAAGGAAAGACTTTCCGCCCTCCTTCGAGAGCCGATCCTACGGCCATTTGCTCTGTGTGAGGTGCCGCAAAGGTGGCGGGACGAGCTCCCGAGTGGAATGAAAACACGGGGGAGGGGGGGACTTTTGCCAGCCCAGGCACCATGCGTGGGTAGGAACTGCAGGCACAGCTGGGGAGCACAGATGGGATCAGGTCAGATAAGGCAAGTGATTCCTCCGGTTTAGTGGCAAATGAAAGGGTGCGTGAATACTAATAATGAGTAATTATGGAATATTGCAGGATGAAACCACTGAGTAGTAGGGAACTCACATAAAGCTTTTGCTAACTGAATATAAAACCTGCAGTGCAGTGTTTGCTTGAAAGGGCATGGACATCTTTTAGTTAAGAGGAAGCTTTTCTCAGCAGTTTCAGTTCTGCTTCTCCTGTCAGCTTCATAGCAACCGAATCCAGAATCAGGCAAAAGCTATTTCTTGTCAATAAACTAGGATGATCCCTGCAGACAGGCAAGTTTCTCTTTCATTTGATCATGGCACATTGGAAAGGAAATCCCCCATGTCCTCCCTGCTAAACTTGGCAGAAGGGAACATGGTTTTACCTGTGCAGCCCCCCCGCTCCCACCTGGAACGGGTCCCACGTCACTGGTGTTTACACGCATGGCGGCACAAGTGAGTTACCCCTAGTCACAGCTTGCAAAGAACTTCTCAGAGAATTCTGATACGAAAATTGTGTTCATTTAAGAAATTAATGGTAAATTTTTGTTTGTTTGGTTGGTTGGTTGGTTTTTGGGCTGGGTTGTTTCTTTTTTTGGCTTCAGCACACAGAGACTCATTCTGTTAAGGAACAACTGCAGTTTGCAGAGCAATGAAATTTCTCGTACCTTTAAGCTGCGCCAACCATGAGTCTGATTCCTGAAAAGCTCACCTTATCCAGAAGGGCCTTGGCAAGGGTGACAAGTCACAGGGGTGGCCCGGACCCTCAAAGGTTTGATGCTACGCCAATAGAGAGCAAAGCCGGCTTTGTGCCCTTGCTTGAGTAGCCTGCCTGCGGTGCGAGGAGCCCCTGCCTTCCCTGCAGTTAGCTCTGTGTGCAAGGGACGGGCCGTGCAAGAACAGCACCTACTTCTTTATCACTTGTATCCAAACTAATCATTGTTCCACCAGAAAGACACTTTTCTTTTTAAATCGGTTGATGTTTATCTCTGAGAGGCTTCCGTGCTCTTTTTTAAGAACCCTCATTTCACTTTTTAAACCTGGGTTGGATATTATGCCATTATACTTTGCGCCTTTCATCTTCAAAGCGTGTTAATCCAATTAATTGTTTCATACCCAAACTCGGGCTCGCTGCTGGCAGTGGGACGGTACCAGCTCCCGCATCCCTCCTGGGGGCGGCTCAGCCTCCGCTCCCCCTCGGCGGCGGCAGCAAGGGGACAAGTCCCACCACGCCGCTGCTGGGGTACAAGCGAGGAGGCTAAGGGCGAGACACGGACATTTTCCCTGCTTGGCTCGGTTCCCTCAGCCAGAGGAGCCACGTGCTGCAGCCCTGGCCCGGGCCAGGCGCCCGCGGGGCCGCCGCCAGCGAGTGCAGCCTTGGCACCCCAACACAGGTTACGCTCCCTTTGATGATGAGACACAAACGCGGTGTAAACTGGTGATTATTTGGCAGTTAGTCATAATGCAGTAGGGTGATTGGTTCAGGGAAATGAAATCACATTTCAATAACTTATCCTCGGTTTTCCAAATGCAAAATTCAGCTACTACTCACAGGCAAACAGGATTAAAACAGTGATTGGTACGCGTTGCTTCTCAGTGATCCACCTACTTCACGTGGTTTAATCTCAAGCATTATTTACTCACCCAGCATTTCTCCCCTGCGCGGTATTTACTTACCAATCGACTGTCTCCCCGTCTTCATTCCTGCAGGAAAACTCAGCTGCCCGCAGGGGCGTGGAGAAGAGAAGCAACAGCAAAGCAGGGTGACACCACACAGATCCCGCAGGCATTTTGGTTTCTCGGCTGCACAGGGCGAGCACTGAGGAGGCTCTGAAAGGAGAAGTTGTGTTGCGTTAGCTGCCAGCTGCTGCTGCGCGATGCAGTAAGCACACCCCAGGCGCCTGCCTGCGACGGCAGAGCCAGCCCGGGAAGTCGGGCTCCCGCTGCAGGGAGTGGGGCCAGGGCTCCCGAGAGCTAGAAACTGCTCAGGATTTCTCTGGGCAACAAGTGGCAAAATGAGAGTTATGTTTTTGAGAAAACTTACCTTTGTATTTTAGGAGGTAGTATTTGGACTATTAAAATATTCAAGGTATTCTGCTTTTAAAAAAAAAAAGCTGCAGATACCAAAACCCTTTTTGTTTTCTTTTTAGCACTGCGTGACTGAAGTACGAATTTTTTACAACTGTCTGATAAAAACCTCGGTGTTCAGACAAACAAACCAAAATAATTGCCATCTCACTGCTTCTCCATCCAGCCCTTGTAGCGAGCACAGCCCTTGCACCGTTCCTGCAGAGAGGGTTCCTGGTGAAGCGCTGAGCCCTGCCCGGCGCTGGCTCTGGGGTCCTTCGTTTGTCAGCGGGGATTGAGCCCGCAGGGACTTGACAGAGAAAACGCTCTGATCTCTGAGCCACAGTAATTGATTTATAATTAGTTAACTTTTTTTTTTTAAATTATCTTTTAAGTGCATTAGCATTTCTCTTAGGAACAAACATTGAGCAATTTTACATCTGATAATCTTTTAGCAGCTCACACATAAAAAGCTTCAATTTATATTTTGGCGTGTAAAATATTCTTTCTCCCTCCCTCATTATGCTTACATTAAAAGGTGCTGATTTACATTCAGAGATGTCGATAGCAAGTATGGGATATTTCAGCCTCAGGGAAAGTCTAGTGCAACAGGCTCTGGATGTTTTAGCGCAACAGAAATCCTTGCAGCCTTCACAGGATTTTGTCTCCTTTCCAGCAGAGCCTCTCCGACACTGCAATAGATGTGTAAATCGGGTGTGTTTGACAGAAGCAGGATAACACTGAGTAGGGCTTAGCGCAAACAAAACCAATGATCCCGGAAAGCCAGGATTTTGGAGGTGCGGGTCAAGA
Organism: Pelecanus crispus; assembly: GCF_030463565.1. Lineage (NCBI taxonomy): Eukaryota > Metazoa > Chordata > Aves > Pelecaniformes > Pelecanidae > Pelecanus > Pelecanus crispus. Next base: position 76,653,453 of record NC_134647.1, on the reverse strand, counting down.
CCTGAATTTTGCTGCTCAGACTTGCTCCTGATCCCTTATGTGGGAGATCAGACCTGTAACGCAGTTGTGAGGAAACGCTTTCAACCAGCCCAGCTCGGTCTGACTTTTCTTCTTGCTCTCGGGAATTGCAACGTGCACAGAGGGGGTAACAAAACACACAACGTGCCAAGAACGTGACGGCTGTTTCCATTTTCTGTTTGGGACTTCTGCCTGCTTAGAAAGCAACCTGCCCACCCCTCATGGAAGAATTGCTTTGATACTCACCGCTTCCACTCGGCCTTGGAGCAGCAAGTCCCTGCGCAGGGACAGCCCTGGGGACGCCGAGCGCTCGCTGGGCTCTGCCTGCTAACGGGGGGCTCTGCCGTGCAGGATGCCGAGCGCGTTTTGCCAGCTTCTGCGCGAAAACGTAGAGGGCTCAGCGCCTCGCACACGTGGAGCCTGGCAGCGACGCTGAGAGCTGGGAGCCGGAGGAGTAGGAGGCGGTGAAAGTCTGTTCGTGGTGCCAGGGCAGACGAGGAGCCAGATCTAGAGAGGCGCAGCCCAACCTGGCAGAGCCGGCCCCGGTGGAGCGACTGCGGAGGGCGCGGGTGCGAAGGCCGCCTGCCCTCTGCACGGCTGTACCTCCGGTGACCGAATGCGCCGGGACACTCTGGCTTCAGAAAGAGATGGTGGAGGGGAGACTGCGCGAAGGTCTGCGTAGTCAGGACCAATCCATAGATGATGAACAAGAGAGACTAGTTCACTGTTACTCATGTTAAGTGATCTGCCCCCCATAAAATTTTAAAATTCTATCACAGCTGCTACTAAGGTTGTAATATCTTCCTAAAACATTTTTTTTTCTTTCCATCAGGACTGTGCAATTGATAATGGAAATATTTTCCTCACAGGTAACCACAGAAATAAAGGCCATACACATTGTTTGTGTTTCATTGACCGAGCGTAACTCAGGCTTCCGCCGAGTTCCTTTACAACTGTCGCGTATTTTCTCTGCAGATCAAGGATGTAGAAGTCCTCAACTGCGAATATGGCAAGAACACAATTAAATTCCTTCGCCTCCATAAAGAAGGGAAGAAGCACTGCGTTAAAGAAGTGGAAGTGTGCACGCATCTCCGGCTGACTTCTGCTCAGGAGTACCTGGCCGAAAACAACTCTCTTGTGATACCTACTGACACCATAAAGAATATTGTCCTCGTGTTGGCCAAAAAAAATGGGGTACTTTATATTTTTTAACTAGCCTTGCTGTTTCTAATGACTTCATTTGGAAGTGTTTGTTATACTAACATTTAATTTTCAAAATGCATCGAAAGAATCTCTCCCCCTGTCGGCATGTCAGATCAGCACTAAAGTCACCTTCAGTGATTTGGGAGAGAATTTTTCCTCCTTCAGTGCTTATCCTGCGGACTCCTCCTTAGTTTCCCAAAGCCTTTATTTCTCAAAGAGCTAGCTGTATTTTTTTGTAGACTTGTCATATAAGATCCATCTTTTTTTAAAATTTAATAGCACATAATACTGTATTATTCCCATATAGCACTATTAAACAGAAGGTGTCAAAGTATGTGAGACTTCTCTTAATTCTGCTAACTGTGCTCTTACCTCCCACAATTGCATCTACCATAATGACAATCTGTAGCGCAAATTCTCTGTCTCGGTAATGAAATCCCATCTTTAGCCTGTAAAGCTTAATCAGAATATTGCTGTGATTATTTCAGCATTATATCCTCAAAGCATAAGCCTTCTGTAGCAGTTTCTCTCAGTCCAAGGACTACAGCTCGTTATACCACAGAACGGGAGATTTTTGACATGACGCTGTAGCTGCTATTTGCAGCGTACGCTGCAAGCTCATCAAATGACTAGGCACAGTGCGCAAAACCAGAATTGAGAGAAATCTGTATTTTTAACAACACTGATCTTTCCCAAATATTTACAACAATCAGAACAATCTACTTTTGTACACGAGGTAATTGCTTCTTTCTAATAATACTGTCTGCTGTCTTAGATCTCAACTTTAGAACAATTTGCTATAGATATCTGCAACCACTTCATGACAACATTTTGCCAAGTGGCATACGTCAAAACCTACGTTCAAGAAGTACCATGGCAACGTCTACACGAGGTATCTAAAGCACTAATACATTCAGTTTGTTTATGCTGGAGCCATTTGTCACACTCTTAGTTCCTGTTTTTAAGTTAAGATGTTATTTGCTGCACTTTTACTTACACATCTGCTCTAAATTGCAGAATGGCGTTCCCCACATCCACTCGTTTATATGCGTTCCTGATGGGATCCGCTTTTGTGAAGCTGAGCAGTGCCGAAATGGTGAGAAAAGAATTTGCAACTTCCCCTACTTCTCTGTAAATATTTCCGCTGATGAGGGATGAAGGTGGCTTTAGAGACAGCAAAAGGTGTTACAGGGCTTACAGCACAGCCAAACCTCTCCAGACATCTAAAACAAAGAATATTTTTATGGTCTAATTTTGCACTCCTTGATCTGAGACATGGCTGAGGAACTAATGTAGCTCACGGTTGTACGTATATCCTAAACATATAGTGGTTACAACAGCACATACAACAGAACTGCTATATATTGTCACAGGATTTAATAGCCGTCCCAGAACGGTCTGCTCACTTTTTCACATTATACTATATTCTGCAGTCTCACTATTAACATTACCCTATGGAGAACAGATCATGAAACCACACTGCTGCTGGCCAGTTGCCTAGTTTGCAGTTATTTTCAAAACCTTGTCAGCACGCCTTGGTTTTATTTCTAAGAAAGATGCAATTTCATTGCTGCAAGTCAGGCTGGCTTGAACATCGTGAGAGCTCAGGTCTACGCGCAAACAATTTTTCACATGAAAATACTTCAGGGTGTGCTTACTATTTTTGCACACCGTGTGTAAACAAAGCACCGTTTGGCTTCACTAAGAGGACTGCGATACTTAAAAGACACAGGCTTTCAAGCTCAACTGTCTGTCTGTAAATTGACATTCCAAAGCGAGCGTAAAAATTCTCACTTCTTGCTATGACTCACAACAAGAGCGTAAGTTCAATCTCACCGAGTCGGTGTTTCATTTAAGCCATCTCTCAGACTACTGGGAACTGAGCTGAGACCGTTACATTATTTTGCACAGTGGATTTAGAGGTTTTAGGCATTAGTTTGGTATCTATTACTTTCCTAATGTAACTTAGAACTACTTCCCATCCTGCCCTCTCTCCCTGTTTTCCTAACGCATCAGTGTTAGGACCAGTAGCAAGACCAGTTTCACTGGCAAGACAGGATGCAAGTTCTGAAAGGCTCATTTCAGCATTGTCCCTGTGTTCCTGCTGAAAGCCAAGAGAGAGCCCGTGCAAGTCTCCAGGGCCTCTTGGCCTAATCTTTTTTAATGTTCCTAGTAATGTTAACTACTGCTGTATTTTTGGCAGCCTCAATAGTATCGAGGTTTCTGGAATATGTTCAGAAAGAAACCTGAATAAAAAAAAAAATTCAAGAAAAAGGGTTTATGCTTTCTTGAAAAGCTGCTGCTCTTAATGTACAGATTGAATTAAATTTTTCATCACCTTGAAAATTCAGTATGAAATGCTGCAATTTCAGGTTCTACACAAACAAAAAGCCTTTAAGGCTTACTGAAGGAACTGCCTTTCCTTCTTAGTCTTCCCTTCATGTAGCCCTTTAGCTATTTCTTTAGGATTCCCTGCCTAGGTGAACAATAATCAAAAAGATTTTCAAATCCCTTTTATTTTTCTTATAAGAGAACCTTCTCTTATCTTTAGCATCCTCCTATGCACCTATCAGCCAGACACAGAAATTTATTTCGCAGTTAATCCCATCTTTTAACACTTTTCTCATCATTAAAAGAAACCTAGTGAGGCTTAATAGAATTATAGGCTTATTTTTGCCATCGTATGGGCTGATAGAAGGCTCAGAGTGTTTTGGAAACTGAAAACATCATAAGTAACTTAACAGAGTCAACATTTGCCAACTGAAGACAGCACAAGCACAAAACATACTGAAAGCACAGCACGGGCTGTTCACCTCGAAACCTTTGCCTAGGCATTAGATTCTCCAGTGCAAGTTTGAGGTTAATTGCTACACAGCCAGCCAGTCAGCCAGCCTTTCACTAAATCAGTCATTGCAAGGAGCAATTTCAAACAAGGCTACGTATTTGAATATGAGAGAAATATATCTGCAGGTCCACTGATAGCATCTGCTTTACATTAATATTTGTGTAGTACAATCTTACACCCAAGCAATGAATTCATCAGGATCTGAACAAACCCCAGAATATCCTGTCCAAGAACAGTCTCCTCTTTAGATTTTTTTTTTTTTTAAAAAAAAAAAGCTTTAACAGTAAATAAGTAAATAACAGGGGGATGTAGCCAAAATGATAGATACACCTTTTTGGACTCTTTCAAAACCAATAATGAATGTAAACCAGAGAAGAAATAGATAAAATGCAGTTTTGCTAATTTCCAGTGACAGAGCAGTTCAAAAATCCCCAAACCTCTAAACAATCATGTCATTTAGAAATATCCGTCGCAGTGGACCACCACACTGACTACCTGTACAGGTTCTGGATAAGCCTGCATGTCATGAAGTTTCTCTTTTCTGTATCTGCTTTTTTGGCAGCTCTGGTCAGTGAAGTTTTTGGCTGTCAGTTTGGTGTGCTCTAAATGACTAACTGCTTGAAATTGTTTAGCTGCCATCCAAAAGGTTTGTCAGAAGAAAAAGTTCAGGACACAACCATTTGGTCTTTAGATGATGATAATCCACCCATGCCACAGTGATCTACACCAGCACATTTTATAAATAGTGGCTAAGAGCAAAACCAGTCAGTTTGAATCTGTGGGTGGCATCAGTATCAGTGCCAGTTCCTGCTTAATTAGCTGAACTGCAAGGATTTGCATTGACTCCTCGCTCTCTATTTCTTAGGGATGCAAAACTCACAACAGGCTGGGTATGGAAAGTGAATTTCTGACTGAGGCTCCAAGTCTTTGTACAGAGAGTTTCTACGTTGGTCTACATTGTTAGAAAAGGCTCACCTCACCTCTCCTCTACTCCACAGCCCCCTGAACTGAAACCAGTGAGAGACAAGCTGATGCATGTCCCAGCTCCAAGGAGATGAGATAAAGGGGGTCCTTACCTCTCCTTGACTGCAGGTCACTTGATGGGATTCTCTGCTTTCTAGATTGAGCTCCAATTTCAGTAGTTTCTGTCTTGTTTCTTACCTTTCCGCTAACATGAGTGTGCAGGAAGTAATTTTTAAAAGTAGCTAGGCTTGCAACAGAAGTGCACGAGTGAGTCCTGGAGAGACCGCTTCATGGCTCTGGAGCTGTCACTGCAGGCGTGCTCCAGAGGTTTCTTTCTCTCTGCCTGAAAAGGGGCTCATACTGTCTTGTATTTTTGGATCACAGGTCCTCTGGTTCTTTTTGCTGGAATTAAAGATCTGAAACTGATGAAAACAACACAGTCTGGATTCGAAGGCTTCTATAAGAATGAACACACCACGCTTCCTGAAAGGAAGGACAGGATTTTATGTGGAGAGCTCTTCTGCAAATGGTCATACGGCGAATGCAGAGATTTTGACTTTGATTGCATATGGTATACGTCAAATCAAATAATATTTATTACCTAATCTATGATCCCAAAGTCCCTCTATATGATACAGCAGGTGTGAGGGCCAGATCCGTAGGTCCTGTGCACCAGCCACGTTCACAGATGTCAGTGGCAGTGCCGAGGCCAGCCCTTGGTACCGGGGCGAGAGGCATGCCTTGGCGGGTGCTCCTCTCTCTGATGGTGCATCAATGGACAGTATTTACGTGGACAGTTCAGTGTTCAGTACAGAATACTTTAGGAAAACAAACTAACAACTAATTCGTTAAATACTTTTAGCAAAATACCTATTTGTGAAGTATAGAGCTGGGGGAGGAGGAATTTGGAGGTGACAGGACAAAGAAATTGTTCTTTCATGAAATCCCATGTGCTACGTATTTGTCAGAAAAGACAGAGAAAATTAAAAAAAACCCCACAGTAAAACATTATGGATCTAGACAGAGACAGCTGATACAAGGTTTTGTAAGAACCTGCTTTACCTCTAGGAACAAAATCCGTGAATGTATCCTTGAAGCCTTTTCTGGGCCACCTGACTGTGGGGAATATTCACCCTCTTACCAGAAGACTGTCAACTCTATCCAGATGCTCATCCTTTCCAAAGTGTCACAGGTATCTTCTTTTCTCCTGTCAATGTTTTACTTAAACAATAATGAATGTTAATCAGACCACTGAGAAGACCAAAATGAGCCCATTATTTCCTCTGGCAGTTCTAAGTAAGACTGGAGACCCTTTGGTGGTACAGCTAGACGGTCTGGAAAAAATATGAACACACTGAGAAGTTCATAGGCTGCTCCCTGGCTGTGAACATAATGGGGGAGAATATCAGTCAGTGCTTGGCAGGACATGAGTAAAAGTGAAATGGGTGCTACAACATTGTCTCCACATTCAGTAGATTGCGTTTTATCATCTGTACACATGGGGGGGGGGGGGGTGGGGAGGTTGCATTGCTTCTCTTTCCAGTGAGTGGAAAGGTTGCCAGCCTGTTGGCTGAGAAAGTGCCCTAATTCATTGTCTCATCCGTTTTCATGGTTTCAGGTACAGGTCATAGAAGTCATCTTGAACAACACTTTCTATGAGGTTATAGACATGAAGAAGCTAGGCGTGACCAATGACAAAGAAGTAAGTAAATGCTCCAAACCCAGCTTGCCTGGATTCTTTAGAAATACTTGGCCTCAAAGCATAGCAGCAGTTCTGCACAGAATAGAGTTAAAGGGAGAAAACTTTCTCCCCCAGCCCCAGTGAAAGCTCCAACTTACCTCTAAAAGAGATTTACACTGATTACAGAAGAAGGATAACTGCCACCGCCTTCTGTTGTTGATAAAAGCTAAAGCAGCACAGTGGAACACTTCGGAGATCAAAGGGATCTATAACAGAGACTGCCTCTGAAAAATCATTCCCGTTTTCTCCACTGAATTTGACTTTTAGTGATAATGTCAACCTCTGCAGTTTTAACCAAGCAGAATGTGTCACGGCATCCTTTCACACAGCCAGGTAGTGTGAAACCCTAGCCCACTACGGCTCTTCTTTCTGCTCCGCTGGCAGCACCAGTGAGGCCAGGGAGCATCCTTGGTGCAGTGGGGTTACAAGCGGGTTAGCTAGGCCACAGGCTAACTCTAGGTGACAGAAGACCAGCACTCGAAGGGAGCAGCGAAGGGATGTTTCTGTAGCCATCAGGAGCCAAAGCAGACTGGTCCAACAGTGGACAAGGTATAAGCCTGGGATGAGGCAGAGGGTGAGAGATGTAGGGGATGAGATATATCTGCTCCTCCCTCCACGGCTGCTCTAGCTGACAGCCAGGTCCAGCTGAAAGTCTGTTACGTTATCCTCACGTGACAGAGAGAAACTGGGTTATTCCATTTTGCATCAATGGTCTACAGTGTGTTTATACTCTAGTCTCCCTCCCTGACTCTTGTGATTCTGCTGCCCTCCTGTCCTACCCTTGCATTCTTTCAGGTGGACATTATAGATCCACTTTCACTTGAGAAAACAGCAAAATCTACCATTGATATTCATAAGGGAAGGGAAGGGAAGGGAAGGGCCTGGGCATGATTTTGAGAGGAGGTGAAGAGCTGCAGTTTCTGCTGTGACGGCGGTGGCACATCCCTGTCTCGGAAATGACCTCTGTGTTTGTGCTCATCCCCCTCAGGTTCTGGTTCCAGTGGAAACTCCCTATGGCTTCTGTACTTGCACACTTGGCAGGAAGAAGTTCTTAGAAGTACAAGGCCACATGCTAAAAGATGAGAGGCAAAGTCAGTTTGGACTGGCAGCTGCCCAGGGAAACTAAACCTCTTGGCTGCACTCACACCTTCCTGGTAACAGTATGGCTTTCCTGTCAACGTATACTCCTTACCGGCCTCTTCCATTGCTGACTACTTTTCTCTCTATGAACTCCTGAGGTTGGGACTTCTGAAGGACCCTCAGGAATTCAGAAACCAAAGTCTGTCCCTGAATCTCAGTGTGATCTGCAGATTGAAATCCCCTACGCGCTTTTGAAAATCCCAGCTGGAACCATTACAGTCAATTAATTTTTAAACTAGCTATTCCCAGAACTCTTAATGAAACAATTAATTCGATAATATCTGTAACATGCCTTTGACACGTAAAATCAGCAGCTCTGTATATTCTATTTATTAATGTTCCTTCAGTAAAACGAATATACAGGCACGAGACCAGATGTTTCATTGACGGAACCTGTCATGACCCCTTGATGCCACGCTGATCTACAGAGCTGAGGTTCTGACCCAGTAACTGAACAGGGAATCACTCAGACACCGATTTCTTTGTGAAGGAAATGAAAAAGAAAAAAAAAAAAAAAAAAAAAAGGGTATCTATTATATCTCTTTTGTGGTGTGAATAGTTACAGCTGTTGACTAATTTCTCTGCATGTACTCTGACTGCATGGCTGCTGCTGCTACTCGTCAGACTATACAGTCACTATATAACTACTTTTATATTAATCGCTGAGGGTTTTGGGCTATCTCTGTAAGTTTAATAAAATAGTTTTCTTTAGTCTAATAATCTCGTGATGACTTCTGAGCAGTCAGGAGTCAACCTAAGTAACCCTATTACTTTTGGGAGGGGCAGGGAGAAAGCTAGACAGACAGACAGACAGCGTGTTTCTTAACTTCAGTTACCCCAGGTGATAGCTTTGAACACAGAGATAAAACTGTACAACAATTCTCATCTCATAAACCGCGGCTACCACATTTGCAACAGAAATCCTGCTCAACTTCCGACAACTTCTGACCACTGTGCTCATTTTCTCCGGGTGTCATTTTCACAGACTCCATGAGACAGAGTGCAAATCCCATGGGAAGTGCCCAGAGGTACTTCTGAAAACTGCAGTTCGGTTGCCATTGTGCCTTCCCAATACAGGCAGACCTGCAGCATTCCTCTGGGTACAATCATTACATTCATAGGCACCCAAAATGAGGAACATGTCCAGCACCGTGCGACATTTTGAGGTGCTTTGTAAGCTAGGACCTTGCCTTGGTGAGCAGGACGCAACAGATGCAAAGGGAAGACGCTTTTCACAAGCCTGAGATATCTCCTGAAAAACAACAGGACAAATGATACCGCAGAGTCAATCTGTCCCAGATATGCTGTTCTCCGGTCACTAGCCAATTCGGAAAGTTTTATTTACAACACTTTTAGCTTTCGCTGGGGACGTTCTTTCTTACCTTGTTAGACTGTGTTGTATTGTACTTGTGGGCTTATGTCTTGCTATTTCTGCTACTTTTAGGTGCTTGTAATTTATTAATGTATCTTTTAAGGGCAAATAAAGAGCAACATCAAAAAACAAACTAGTATTTGACTGTTTACCAAATAAGAAATGAAACCATTTACTGCTTATATATAAATGCAAACACTGTAAGTAAAAGGAGTATGTTTTAGTTCAGTCAATTTTACCTCGAAAAGCGACCAGTCTCGTTCCAAATGACAGTTCACTGCCAATTGTTAAAACCAGATGAAAAAGGATCTTACTGAACAGTTCAATATTTACCTCTTTCTAAACAAGGCAGATCTTCACAACCCGCTTCCTTTCTACCCTATGAGAAATTTACTGCATTAGGCGGAGGGTTCCTATTGTTACTACTTGCGCTTCATTTGTGGGCCTGTAAGGTAGCACAGGACTAACCTTCACGGCAGAATGAGAGCACGAAGCAGCAACCAGTTGTTCATTTAGACTTTCCTGTGGCAACAAGAGCACATGTACACTCATGCAATGTGGCTTCTGTAAACCTCCACAGACATGCAGACATTCAGCAAGTCTTCAAAGGCATCTCGGCACAGCTGAATCCAGCACTGCAAACCTGAGTCACTTACGTGGGCAGACTACTTCTAAAGAAAGTACTTAGGCAATCGGAAGAAGCCCAAATTTTCCGTACGGCAATTAGATTCAGATAACAATGGCATAAATCATTCTGGAAAATGGGACTTAGCCAGACTTACTTGGGCCTGAAACCTGACCAAATTCCCATTGGTTTAATTAGATTCAGTCTCCACAGTGGACTTGCATTATTTTAATTGAGACAGATTTTTATTTTCCAGTTCCTGTCCTGAGGAGCTATTCAAGTTGCTTAGTGTGTTTTACTCGGAGGCAGCTGTGATGCTTGGCTGATGAAATCACACTTGATGAAAATGAGCAGCAGCTAGCAGATCACAAAATGGCTATTTAAAATACATCTTGCTGATAACACAGACCTCGTTGGTCCTGGGCTATATCCCAGTAGTTTATAGGGTCTGGAGCCTCCTACCGAGGAACAGAGTATTTCAAGTGCACAAGCATCTTACTATCATTTTAGCATCCGATTCTTTCACATCCTGTTTCTGTTCAACTCTGATAGCTGCCCAGGACAGTCCAACCGCAATCCTCCTCAGCTGCTGATCACGCTCTACACGCAACCAACGTCACACAGATAAAATGCGCTAGCTAAACGCATTAGGCAGTATCTAAAACATAGATGAAACGTCACCTTCGGGGTCTGTACAAGTGATCTGTCTTCACTGGCTGTATTATTCTATATATATTCAGGCTACCTGCTTCCCAACATACGTTTAAAGCTGTCAGTTTTTATTAACGATTACAGCTACATTTTTTCTTCTTTAAAGTTGTCTTTTTTTTTTTTTTTTAAATTCTTCCTTTTATCAGGAGTACAGAACCCTGATTCTAAGTTGAACAGAGCTGACTTAAAGTGACCAAAAAAACCCTTTCTAGCAAGAAATCTCAATATAAATACTTTCAAAGTTAGAATCCTGCTATTTGTGTACATACAACAGCCAACCATCTTCTTCCTGAAGTGCACAGCTGTATCTAGAAAGGAAATGTTAAATGTCTCCAGTTATAAGATCAAAAATGTCAACTCACATCTCAGCTATAATTAGGCTATAAACTGTTTTGTGATTCTGAGATTGAACCTTACCATTCATAGCGGACTGAGAAAGAAAAGACACACATATGTACCTGAGTGCATGCACGCACACCTGGTCCCACATGTGTATGTATACCTATATATATATAAAAATATATGTATAAATGGCACTTACTAGATCAGCTGGTGTATGACTGATCTATGGCAACCAAATAAGAATCAACATGATCTGGGGTTAGCTGTTACATAGTTTTACTACAGACTTGCAAGCTCTCAGCTGCATTGAGTTGAAGCCTGCCATGTTGCCTTCAAGATCCAGCCCAAACCCCAGGGCAGGACAGCAGTTCACCTCTGCCAGGCTCACAAAAAACGAGTGGTGGAGAGAACCAGGAAGGGGGCACACACCCTATCGCTGCCTGCCAGAGAGAGCTGGAGGAGTACTTCCCGGACCTGGGGGGCAGAAGCAAAGGTACTCATTCGGTCCTCCTAGCTGACCATAGCAGGTCAGGTATTGCTGCAAGTAAATGCTTGCCTGTGGGGACAGGCATTTGTAGCCCAGGTCCTGATGAGTGGAGGTGCACAGCGGGGCCAGCCTGGAATGGGAACATACGGTAACAGAGGCAAGAGGTACTAGAAGATAAGCAGGAAAGATGGGGGGAGGAAAGAGGAGGGAGAAATACAGTGGTAGTAAAATACACCAGACAAATCAGAAAATAAAAAAATCAGCAAGGACAAGTACCTCCTCCTATCTGGTTACTTCAGAGCTGAAAACACAAACCCAAACCAAACAATATTGGAGGGACACAAAACTAAAAAAGAAGGGGGTACAGAAACCTTTGGTGCAGAGGGACATGTAACAGCAGAAACCAGAGCGCCCGAGTACTGCAAAGGGCTTGTGCCACCTCTCAAGAGTGGCATTAGGCATGAATTCCCACATTAACATCTACAGCTGACTGGAAAAGACAAGAGCTCAAGTTTTAATGGCCTTATAGTCCTGCAACGTTTCCAAATCTTCTAGATTACACATATTTCCAGGTAGAGAAGCCCAGGCAAACCGGCATATGGTATTTATACAGAAGGGAGGAGGGAGTAGAAGAGGAGTATCCTTGCGAAACAGGGCTGCTACGCCCAGGCACACACCCGCTTCCACACTTCTCCCTGTGGCTTGGCCACCAGCTGGGAAACAAACACAGCTACAAGTTCCTTACTCTTTACTTCCTTCCTCCTGTTGCAATCCACCAGTACAAGACAAAGCAATGTTACTCTTGAATCAGAGATTGGTGGAAAAGATGAGCCTTCGCTCCCTTGTTTGGTATGATTTAGCTGCTGCAAAGCCGGGGCATCCTCAACCATAGCAAGTACTGCAGAGTGCTTATCGAGGGGCAGCTGGATTATAGCAATCATCTGAAAAGGGGAAGAGAACATCTTGAGATCTCAAGTGCAAGCCTGCCAATGCCCAGACATTTGTTGTTGCCTTATCAGCAGATCAGCTGATGATACAGCGGTTATGACTGCTGACTTTTCCTTTAACAAAGATGCTCACGAGTGCAGCATATAAATACAACAGTGGTCTCCACTACTCACCAGCAGCCTTCAGTAGCAACAAAACTCTCACGTGGAGACCAAGGGCCACTGACAGTCTTCATGGTGCTCCCCTTGGGCTCTCCAGATGTTTGAGGTTACAGTTGCATTCCGCAAATTTACAGAATCTACCAGCTAATGTTATTCTGGGAGTAAGTTGAATACACATCTGGGATCCAAAGGAACATCACTAAATCAAACAATTCCCTAATTATAGGGGCTAAGCAAAAAAAGAATTTAACGACCTTCTTACATTATCATATTCAAAAGAACACAGCCTTTCCCAACAGGAATGGCAGCTACTTATTAAATCAGTCTGCCCATTATTCCAATGGAGACTGCCCTTGCAGGCTGCCTGTGGGCTAATGACAGCCACTGCCCGCTGCACCTCCCCGGGGGAAGCCGCTGTCAGAACTGAGCAACGCGGAGGTGAAGGTGTATGGAGGCCTTCGGTGTGATGGAACGGGACGCGGATGGGCTCTCCCAGCTGACATCCCCAAGCACCAAGTCCTCTCGTTCTCTGTCAGATGAAGCAGAAGCCAAGCCACTGCCTGTGTGAATCGTCCCTGAGGTGCAGGTGAGACAGCAGAGCAGACCCTTCTCCATGCCGCTCCACTCATCCTGCTGCCTACTGAGCCTGTGACGGTTGCGCTGTTCACGTGCACATTTACAGCCAATTAATTTCCCACATGACTTTAGGGCTAAAACCCATTCCTGGAGGGGAAGGAACTGCTGTTCTGACTTGGAAGTAAAGAACCAGAACAAAGTGAGATGATGTTTTTCTGGTCCCGCTCAGACTCAACCTTCAAATTTTGGACAGTACTGCCTTTAAAAAAGAAAGAGAAATAAATTTGTAGCTTCCCCCAGACTCACAGAAGGTAAGACCCTCTGCTTTTCAAATAACTGTGATGGTAACTTAGGTGTGACAGTGGAAAGAGGAGTGTTGAAGATAACAGACCAACTAAATGCTGATTTTTAAAAAGAGGAAGAGGTAAAGCACTTGGAATTTGAACATGTGGAAAAAAGCAGTGAAAAGAGAGGAGTTCATTTAGCAAGTAATCACTGACAGCGGGGGCCTAATGTGACATTTTGCCCAGGCCGTTTCTAGCCAGGAGTGATGCACGGGTGGCTACTCCCTTCGCTACAGCTGCCAAGTCTTGTCCTATAATTAAAGAGCAGAGAATTTTCTACAAATCAATAAAACGCAGCACACTAGAACAAACTGTTTTAAAGGGAATAATAACACACAGGGATGGGAGATACCAGCAAGCAGACAGAACAATTTTCTCTAGGTTGAGAAAGCGACCTTGGTGGACAGCCACAGCCTCTGTACTTTGCCGACAGTTGCCTTATATGTGCTTTATGTGTGGTACCTGGCACTGGCACTGTATTTGGATGCAAAGAGAACGTGTGTATCTACAGCTTGAGAGGAGAGCGAACGCCAGAGCTGATGAACAATACCAATATACATTTCACAACCATCATACCAAAAAAGGAATACTGTAATGCTTCCAAACCATTTTTGAAAGTGCTAGGAAAGATTCTGATAGATGTGCACTAGTGGTATCATGGAAAGGGTGAGAGGAGGGACAGGGAGGAGGGTGGAGAGGGAACAGGAGGACCTTGGCTGCAGCACGTCTCTCTGCTCTTGTGCTGACCAGCAGCAGGGCAGGGGAGCCGACTGCTAGTTTTGCTCCTTAAAGCTGCCTCTAGGAGAAGGAGGCGGCTCTCTAAATTGCTGTTTTGGTGTGAAAGCAAGGAGCCCTGCAGCACTGAGACCATCGTCACTCTCACACCCGGCATCAGCTGAGCAGTTGGACACCTGGCAGCTTAACCACCACCCAAAGCACAGGGAGGGCTTTTAAGGCAGAGGGACTCTCCTAGCTGCTGGCACATTAAGGGCACGTTATAAACTGGATTCCTGCATAGCTCTGCGACGCTCAGAACTGCAGTATTGACATGGTATCCAGTCATGCCCATCCGTCGCTTCCTCATCTCAACAGCAGCTGTGTTTTCTGCAAGAGGAATGGCAGCTAAAAATAATCTGGCTTTGACTTCCTCTTTCAAACCCTCCAGTCTCTTTTTAAAAGATTTTTTGTTCTCCCAGAAACAGCAAGGAGAACGTAACAAACAAAAACCAGAACGGTCACCTGCACAAAGAGAACAGCAGCATTAGCAAGCTCAGATAACAGGAGGAAACTACAATAAAGATCAGGGACAGTAAAAAGAAATTGTTACAGTTCTGAGTAACATCCTCCAAATGCCCTTTCGGACTTGCAGCGAGCTTTCTGTGAGGCCTCTACTCGAACGAACCAGCTAGTGGTGCTGATCAAAAGGGGAATACAATCTGGACGTTTCTGAATGCAATTCATTTGCTCATTAAAACACATTAAAAGAAAGCCCAGTGCTCAGTAATCACCAAATGAGCTCTCATGGCTGTACAGTGGAGATTTTTACTCCTTGATGGAATAAATATGTTTGTTTTACTTCTAATTCTGTGTCATTCATAGATCTACAAAATGAGTCAATCCCACACCAAACATACAAACAGAGAAAAAGAGAACGTTCAATTCATCCTTCAGTAACATAGCACTATATATTCTACTCCAACAATAATTCTATAAATACAGGGCTGGTAGGCATCTCCGGACTGCTACAGGCAGCTACTTCACATAATCCTTTTCATAAACATATCTACTTCTCTATTAAAATATTTAGGAGTTTCATGTATAACTTTTCAATGGCACCCTGTAATTAGCCTGATACAGACTGCACCTGAAAACTCCCCAAGGCAGGGACGATGCTCTCTATTTGAATCTAGTCTTCCAGAAGCTCCCTACTCCCAGGAGGTATCTCTGGACACTACCAAACTATAAATAAAATCATAAGCAGAATTCAGACTGTGATTTACAAACCTGCTGCTAACAGACCAATACCTGAAGTGAGCACAGCACAAGGGACAGAAAAGAGAAATGGTGAATACATCCCTGTCTCCTATAACGCGTCTCAAACACCAAATAAATATGTTGTACAGTGTAAAGGTTAGAAAGTATTCAAGAAAGCATGCTGCTATATAGTTTGTGTATTATACCATATACTGTGAGCTTTACCTACAGCACAGCTACTAATGTGGCTTTATCCCCGCTCAAATCTCAACAGCAGAAACCATAAGCACGGTAGCATCAACCCGCACCTTGCACTTGGCCAAGTCAGAAGCGAAGGCAGGGCCACCACCTAGGCAGTAGATGAGAGGAGCTTCTTCTTCCTCTCCCTGAATCCTGTCCCCGCTTGGCAGAAAGTGCAACTCTCTCTTACCGTCTCCCTTCTCAGCTGTACCCCTTTCACCACTTCCTCCCACCCCATTTCCACTTTCACCACACTCTCCTGCTTTATTTCCTTCTTCCCAGTTCCTTTACGCAGCCTCACTGACACAACCCCACATCCAGGGGGTTTACCCAATTCTGGGGGTAATCACAAAGCTCTCTGGGCCAGAGAAGATGGGTGAGCCCAGCCAGGCTACCTCCCAGGCATCTGGGGTAAATCACCCTGCCATACCAGGGCCAGCACAACGCCTCTGCACCACTGACAACTTTAGAAAGGGGTAAGAGAAGCACAGATGTTACTGGTGAACTGTGACCAGGGCTTCAAATGCTCTCCTTCAGCAGTATGTAACACAAGGCAAGAAAAAGCAAAAATGATGAAATCTTTAAATATCTTGGTAGGTGGCGTTAAAAGCAGTCACGAAAACATAGAATATTAAGTAGGTTTTGGTACCTTTTTAATGGGAAAATGAAGAAAAACAGGAGCTCCAATATAGCACAACAAAGAAACCGAGAAAGTAAAAGATCTGTAAAGTAAACTGAATCCAAACATAAGCAATGCTTTATTGGGATATAGCAAGCAACCTATCAAATAGGGAACGGGTACAAACAGATTGAACAAGACTCTCTTTTAACAGAGATGTATGGTGATGAGACAGCTTCTTTCAGTTTTTAAAACAAGTATTCAAACCATTAAGTAAAGCATTAAAAAAAAAAAATCAACCATCACAACACCAATGACAGACAATATTAAAAATGTGCAGAATTTTAATCTTTTTACAAATTTCTGCATAATGTTAGAAAACAAGTTATCATAAATTAAAAAAGGAATAAAATGAAGTTTTTTTTGTTTTGCAAAGCAACACAAACTTTTTAAAACCAACTATACTTTACATAGAACTACTATTAAAAACAGGTGAAAACAAGCTGAAAATTTAAAGGACAGCAAAAAATACACAACCCAGTTTCACCTGTCAGCAACACCTTCTGCTATCGAAGGGGTTATGTTAATTGTATGTACAGCTTTAAACATTGCAGCATACCACGAGTAAACCTTAATAAGGTCAAAATAGGACCCTCTGCAAAAAAGGGTGAGTTGGCAAGTGTCAGTCCCATCCTAAAATTAGAAGTAGTAATTTTAGTAGGTCTTTAATGTAAACCAAAACCTACTGTAATTGGTTTCTCTCTCCCAAAGATGCATGTAAACTTTATTTGGGGGTAGGTTTTTTTTGGTATTTTAATTCATGAAATCAAGAACATGTCTGGCTCAAAAATGAGAATGACATACCTCCCTTTTGTTCTGGATACAGTGATGTAGCTATCTCAACATGCTCACTGACAATTCCTAAAAGAGAAAATCATTATGTACTACGTAAAAAATACACACCACCTCTCTCAGTTCAGACTCAGTATATAGTATATTGCCAACTCTATCCAATAGGATATATATTGTAATTTGGTTTAAATTCTTAATAGATATAGTCTCTCTTTACAAAGTTCCATCACATGAAACCAAATTGCTTATTTATTGTTTGAGGCACAACATGACCCCAATCAGACAATTCGCTATAAAGAGTTGTTCTTTAGATGTTGTGTCTGTAGAGGTTTTACGTGATATTCATAGATTTTCAGCGCAGGCCCCAGTTTTAATGAAAGTCCAGTCAGTACATCATTTCTTGTCATCAACAGTAATGATTTGCCATCAATTTCCTATAAGAAGAATTAAAGAGTTGATAAAGACAAATGTAGAAATCTAACAGATGAGAACAGTCATGCAACAAATGGAAGACTACTACAGACAATCAATGACAAAAGAAATAGTAGCTTTTCTTTTCCTGAAACTATGTTTATAGCTGCTAAATTCTGCTGCCTGCTTTTCAAGTTCTCACCTGTGCTGACTAAGGCATAAATACTATTCAGTGAAGCACAAAACCCAAATGAGCCTAATTTCAAAATTCCCTCCTTGTAAATCTGTTTCAAATTAATAGGTACATGTGCAGATTGACTCATTATCAGCTATTAAGGGAAAGATACTCTTAAGAAGGTGGCTTCTGAAGTGCATTTCAGAAGAATTGCCATTGACAGCAATATGCAAGTTTGGACTAGTTAGTATCTGCTAATAACTTCAGGTGTCTTCTTTAAAAGGCTAACCTTCCCATGCTTCCTGGGGGGAAAAAGAAAAAGACTCCTGCAATCAGAAATTTTAGAAGGGCCTACCTATGGGGCTCAACACTCTGAGGGAACTTCTCTTCCTCCACGTACAACGGAAGAGGCTAAAAGCAGCAACTTCCCAGCTTAGGTCATCTCAACAACCTCTACTTGTTCCTGCTTAAAATTTCCACTTTTAAATCACACATATGTTTTTTGTTTCTCTGAAATCTTGGCTTTCTGACCTATTTACATTAGAAATCCTGTAGGCTTTGGCGTTTGTTTCCACCTCAAAACCTTGTTGTATATTTGAAAACTATCTGTAAATAATTTTTCAGCAGTCAAAATGGAAGAGAAAGAATCCACCTCTCTCAACTCCCATCTCTGTTTTAGACATGGGACCATCCTTCTCTTTACACATTCTTATGGTTCAATCACACTGCACTACTCAGGAAACAGGAGCTACGCCTACACAACAATGCGTTGCCTGGTGTCTCACAACAGAGCCAGACCTCCCAAGGTTGTCATAGCCCAAAGGAGTATATAGCCTTATGACATTCTCCTGCACTGGACTTCACTGCTGTTGCATTCTTTTTTACTTTTAATAAAAAAACCCACTACTAAATGTTGAATTTGTTATCAATAGCCAACAACCAGTTCAAATGCTTGCACATATTGTTGTTGTCCATGACAACATATTGCCAAAATTTTGTATTTTTGTAAATATTATAAACATCACACATCAATTTATCCCACTGCATCATCTTCCTTAGAAATATTAAATGTTGTCTTGGAAATGTCAGAGATCCTGTCCTTGATTACAACTCAATGTGAAAAGAGGAAGACTTTAATATATTAGAGTTCAGCATGAATTTGTCCTGACTGATCTCTCTTATGATTTGATGAAGTTTATAAATATGAAATACATCAGCAAACCACAACATAGTCAAAAATCAGCTGAAAGTAGAATTTCTTTAAAATGTCCCCAAGAGAGATGACTGCTAATCCCTCAGAGGAGCAAAATGTAACAATATTTCTAAAAGAAAGAAGTTTCCGGCAACTTTTTACCCAATCATAGCAGGTGCCTCTTTCCAATTACTGTTGAGAATGTTAATGGTTAAAACCAGTTTCTATTCTCTCTTTTCCATTCGTCACAATTCTTTCTGTGGGAATTTTGACACCAGTGAATATTTTGCTCATTGCTATGACCGATCTGAAGTTGCCTTTTCTGTTGCTGTTCAACGATGCTATGGAGGAAGAACAGCAACCTGGAACAGGAGAAACTCCAAGAATAGGAAAAAAGCGTCTATTCATTTCCTTTCTTCTTCCACAGGGCTCCCTGTGGATTCTAGAAATGTTGGTAACTACTAAGGCTTTCATTGAATAGAAAACTGATTCTCTAAACATATCTGGGTAGAAATGAGTGATTATGTATTCAGAATTCAAGTGGTTTATATCTTTGCGTGTATCGTAAGCTTTACCTTTTCCAGTTCTTTTTACTTTTCCACTTAAACCTGCTTCTGTAGATTTGTCATAGTCCTTCTGGTTTTTGGCACCAGGTAAGATTTTGTATGCTTTGATGACTTCTCTGATTTTCTTCTCTGCTACTTCTCTATTTTCTGGATTTTTTTTTCAGGACACAACTTCAATGACAGCTTTCGGTTTGCCTTTTTAATGTCATCTGCAGAGGCACCCCTCTGCACAACCAGAGCTAACAGTAATTCCCCACTGTGCCAGGATGGCCTCAACAGCAATAGCGTATTGTCTTCAGTAAATAACCAGAGGGCCAGTTCAGCTTCAAGTCCTCCCAGCACTCTTTCTGCTCTTTCTCCGAGTGACTGAGAACTGCAAGGTTTTACAGTACAGCTAACATGAAAGCGTGGCAGCCGGCATGCCCACATGCTCCTCCATGCCATGGCACTGCTAGAAAGCAGCAGCGGACACAAGCTAGCATCGAACCCGTTTGCCTTCGGGTGCAGCATTGCAGCGAGGCCCGCAAACTACCAGTGGGTTACTTTGGCTTATGTGGCTATTGCAATACTAATGGTTAACAAGCCACATGGGCAACAATGAAGGCCAGGCATAGCGCTAGCATGTCTCGAGACGTGGCAAACAGCTTCAGTCTCCAAGCGAGCCACAGCGCCCTGTGCTCCCAGGGCTCCTAGACAAAGCTCAGCCACGTACTGGCAGGCAGCAGTTCTCTGAAGGTGTTCGCACCCTCATCCTGCATCCGGTCTGCCTCTCTCTTTAGTTATCCTGTGCCCCCAACTTCCTGGCTTGCCTGATTTGCTTGCTGATGTTATGGGTTTTTGTTATTGGGCAACATCTTTCAGTTGAATCTCTTTTCATCAGTGAGCTCTTTTGACTTGCTTGGAACTCCAAGAAGGAATAATGTATAATCATCATACAGTCGTCACTTCTTACCAGCACTTACAATATAGTTTGAATAAAATATTCTGCTGTTCTTAAAATGTCTTCTCATTTTCCTTAAAATGTTGTAAGAAAAATTCAGGTCTTAAAAATTCTTCAAGTCACTTGCTTTGGGTGAGTCCGAATGTATTCAGATTCATCCAAAGGAAGTGTGGACTCAGTTGCTGTTGTGTAAAAGCTGAATGTAATAATAGATCTCATGATTACATTCTGGGCTACTGATGTTTTGTAAGGAAACCACTGTGCTACCCTTACTGAAGCAGCTCAGTGGAAAACAATTTCCCAGTGTTGTAGGTGAAATGGAATACTTTCATTTGCCATTTACAAACTCATTCCCCTTCCCCTTCCAGTACATACTGAGGGCAGTAGCAGATCAAATTAATTTAGGTTTCTGGGGCCCTGGCAAGCTGCAGTACAAAGGGTAGACAAAACCAGAGATGGCCAGAGCTTCAGCTGCACGCCTGGGCACTCTATAGACAGAGGATGGCTAAGGGTTCAAAGTGAACCTGACTGTGCACTGCCACACCTGGAAGGCCTGGGAGATCCTGGTAACAAATACCATAAGTACCCAGAGTTAAAGTTAGTGGCTAGTAAACAGTGTGGAGGAGTCAGACCACCACCACTGGTAAGAGGTTAGGGGCAGGGTTGTTCCTGGGGTTGTTCCTGGTGCAGACAGGGAATGGGCTGGCAGAGCTGGCATGGAGACCCAGGCACTTGCTGCTCCTCGTGCTGCTAAGGGAATGGAGGGGGAAGGAAGCGGCAATGACTTCTGCTGTGAGTGTCCGTCCCACATCTCCTGGCCATATCTTAGTGGCAGCTGTCAGCCTCTCTCTCCCAGGCTCTGGCATAAAGTGAAGTTGGCAGCAGAATCACAGCCACATTTCTGCCCGTGGCTATCCTAGCAGAGTCCTGGCAATACATGGCTAAAAAGCAGCTTACTTCAGCTATCTTCCTGAAGCCACTTGCCCTCACTGCAGAATACTAATAAAACCTTTACACGCTACTTCTATGCTGCTTTCCATCAGGCTGTTGCAAATTGCTTTGCCAAAACTCATGAGTTAGCCTCACCTTGCTGCTGCAAGATCAGCAGTAATTACTGCAGTATTATTGACAAGGCAGCTGAGGTGCAGAGAGGTTAAGATATTTGATGAAAGTCAGAGGTATCTGTCAGTATAAGGAAAAAACCCCAGAGGCCACAATTACTTTGCTAGTGTGTTTTTTTAAAGCCACATTTCCAGGGCTGTTGAGGGGACATGGATGCTGGTATTAAGGAATGGATACACTTAAACAATTTTTTTTTTTTTTTTTTTTTTGCCTGTTTACCCATCTTCAAATTCTGGAAAATTAGTAGCAGCTGCAGAAAGAGCCTCTCTCTGCACCCTGCCAGAGAATTACCCAAGTACCAGGCTTTTCACCCCCAAGAACAAAGAGCTATATTTAGATACTCTGTTATACTCATCAATTACAATCAGAAGGGATTTCACCATCCAGGTGCTGAAGGTCAGCAAGATTAACCTGACCAACAGTAATGCTATTTTGCTTTAGATGTACAGTTTCCCTGAAAAGCTGCCAATAACTTGCACTAGCTCAGTGCCTTGGAAAGTCAAGCTATCTATTTTGATACTAAATACAAGTGTTGGTAACTAATTTCCTGGGAGTCGCATGCAAACCTAAAGACTTACCAGGGAAGGTGCTGAACTGATAATCTGAAGGTGTAAGTTCCTTCTCTACAAAACAGGTGGGCTGTAGGCCAGGAAAGCCAACTTCCCTATCCTGCCCCACCAATACACCTTACCAGCGTGCTGGCAGGTGAATTACGAGGGGCCATTTGACTGTTAAGCTCTTTGCTGATCAAAGCTACCAAAAGAAGCCATCCATTAGCATCAGCAGTTACAAGACCCAGAAATGAAGACCCAACCTCCTTCTCAGACCGATTCCAACAAACATGCTGCTCCTGGGCCTAAAAAGGTTCCTCCCCTTTATTGCCAACTTGTCCTTTCCCTGTTCACTTGCACTGCCAAGTTCAGTGCAATACAGCAGTCCCTTTTTCACCCTAGGTCTTCAAAAGCAACTTGCTTCATAGGAGCCCCCGATTTTATAAATACTCATGAGTGTATTTGCACAATACACTAAGGAAGAAGGGAGTTACCATTCACATTTTAAATAACGAGACAGAGAAACTGAGTGGGTTGTATAGGGAGACTGAGTCCAAGCCAGAAAATTTGTTTAGATTCCT
Organism: Pelecanus crispus; assembly: GCF_030463565.1. Classification (NCBI taxonomy): domain Eukaryota; kingdom Metazoa; phylum Chordata; class Aves; order Pelecaniformes; family Pelecanidae; genus Pelecanus; species Pelecanus crispus. The sequence continues at coordinate 76,630,754 of NC_134647.1, read as the reverse complement.
CACCTTTCAGATGACCATTTTAAACAAACTCCAACCCATTATCCACACCTTGTAGAACAATATTATTACTCAAAGATCATAGTCCTGTGGATTTGCACCCGATAACAGACTCAAATCCCCCCATTAATGTGGGATTTTCACTCCCAGTTAACAGCATATAACCAGGTCCATGGCAAAAATGTGCGACGTGAGAAACTGGTGGCAGTCAAAAGGTGTTTCCTAACAGATTTACCTGTTCTTGAAAAGCATTGGCTTGTTCTTCAAATCCAGCTGTTCTGAAATAATTCACAACATCGATAACAGCCCAGTCAGCAGGATCCGGAGGTCTCCCGTTCTCTACTGAACTGCAAAGTGCAAATCCAGACAAGTAATCACTACATGCGTGCAGAGTCTGCTGCTTCTTTGTGCACACCCCATGTACATCCCCTCCTTCCCTGTTCCTCCTTGTATCCTGCGACACACCTCCCCCTGCCCCGATACAGAACAGTCACTCCTGTTCTCTTCCATATCAAAGACCTGATGCTGGGGACAACTGAGGTACCTCTCCCTTCAGAAAAGAAGAAAGTATACGAATCTTCACATCAGCCAAAGGTAATCAGTCAGGATCTTTTCCTGTAAGTGTGCTGCCTTTGCAGTTGGAGAACAAAGACTACCATGACTGAGGTACCAAACCCCTGTCTTTCAAGACTGCAGCCTGTTTTCAGCTACCAAGTACTGATAAAGAATTGCAGTATGTGCATTATACTTTTCCCAGATGAGACTGTGCTTCCTTGTAACATGGGTAGAAACTACCGGAAATCATCTTTACCTTGCAAAACACACACAAAAAAAGAGAAAGGCACCAATGATTGCACTAATTGTAGAAAATTTCCCAAAATAGTTTTTGGACTTGTCTTTGGACAAATCTATGGACTTCTTAAATAGCTATGAATCTGAGAAAATACCTGTTGAACACAATCAGAATGAATTCCTTCTGTGATTGACCTCAGGCAATTGCTTTCCACAGTAGCAAACCCAACCAATTGCTCATATTACTATCCTTCTCCTGCATTTCTTATCCTCAACCTGCCATCACCCTATCTCAGATAACCTTTGTGTATCTGCAAATTCTTGTTAAAAAAGACACACAGTGACTTGATTGCCTTTCCTATAGCAATTTAGGAATATGAAGAGCAAGACATCAAAAGAAGGAACTTCTTTAACATGCTTCTCCAACTAGAAGTCCCAAAGTTCATGCCAGATATTTTCCACCGTTCTGCATGCTTAAGCATAATGCTAATGAAGAAATATCGAAAATGTACAGATCGGGGCAGATGTCAGAATCCTGTCCATTTCCGATCCTGAAGCTTAGAGGCAGGACTTTGATTTTCAACAGCACCAGCTGGGAAAGAAACACAGATTATACTCTCCTGACAGCATTTTTGTTCTGTCCTTCAAATTTTTCTTTTCCGACTGTCACTACCTCTGTCTTGCCTAGACTTGCATGCCTTCCAGCAAAATAACTGACTGAATCAAGGGCCAACCATTTTTCCAACCAGCCAGGAAGAGAAACAAACAGAATCACATATAGTGCCGCCCATCACTGTTTCTACAACATGCCGATTTCTACATCTAGCTGAGCCCTGGGAAGGAGGACTTGTGAACACAATGATTGTTGCTTCTCCCCTACCTCTTGGAATGTACCTGTCAATATGACAGCAAAATTCTGGCCCTAGAGACTCACACTGCAACCTCGCTATCACACCGTATGCTGCACTTGGCCTTCTAAAAGCAGTTTGTTTCACTTATCACATGGAATATACACATATCTCAGAGCAATGAGCAAAGGGCCAGAGTTTCTTACTTCTGCTCATCAAGTAATGACTTCATGGATTGTTTCACTGATTGTGATTACATAGAAAGGCAACACTCAGCAAAATTGAAAATGAGACTATCTGGTCTTATCAGAGCTGCACTTTTTTTTTTTTTTTTTTAAATCAAAGAATGTCTTTCAATTAAGATTTTTGGTGCTGTGCACATTCTGAGGCTTAAGAAGTGAAATGTGAAAAGCACCACACAAAACTTACACTTATTTGTAAAAGCAGCATTTAAAGAATTGTATTTGAATCTTTGCATTTTCCCTAAGAGATAGACTAGCACTTTCAATGACTCATCTTCTACTTAAAATTAAAAATAAACAAACAAAACCCCAACAGTTCACTATTTAAAAAAAAAAAAAATCCTAAAAGATATTGAATTAAATTCTTCCTGAACAGCAAAGAAAAGATTCAATCTGTAAAAATACCTCCTAACTGGACTTTGCTTACTTCCCGAAACATTTTAATTTCAAACTAAATACAGTCCCAAACCCTGCTTCCCACAATTTTGTACTTCAGCCCAGGTGCATTAGTTCTTTGCATAGCTCTTCTTTTACTGCTAGAGAACTACGGCTTGGTCCAGCCCCATCCCAGGCCCAACTGCAATGACTTCAGGGGCTCTACTTTAGTCATTAACTAATCACAGGAAATAATTGCAAGTTCCTGCCTCAAGGAATAGCATCGCACTGGACCTCAAGTGGAGCCAACTTCCACAGGTACAGCTGCAAGGAGACTCAAAGGCATGTGGCAGGCTGTTGGAGGCTGGCTGGATTTTAACCTATCTACCCACACAGATGCTCATTTGCCTTCTAGACTTTTAACAGTATCCTCCTTGCCCTGCTGTTGCACGTGAGTCTATTCTTTAGACAAGAAAAAGGAATATGTAATAGCCATGGCTTAGCCAGACACTGGTTTATGCCAGACATCCTGCATGCTGTAAAATCTTAAGAGGAGTGGCATTTTAGGCTTTGTAGCAGGATACTAGATGCACTGACAATGAATAAAGATTAGGCTTGTCTCCTTTTCACCGCTGTCCCTGTGCCTTTATTGCCATCATGTGGCAGAAGCAGCAAGGCCTGAAAGGATATAGCTGTGAACAAACAGATTTTATGCAAGATATTTATAACCACTTCAAGAAAGTGCCAAATACTTCCTTTGTAGATATGCGCACATACATACGGTATACATTCATTTAGAAACCGCAGCTCCTGATCAGTTTAATTACAATCCTCATCAGTTTGGAAAAGCCACCTTCACAATTAGTAGTTGAGCCTTTATCACTGAAGCCTCAGGGGAAAATGATTAAATGCAAACTATCCTCACTTTGGCTGCCTCCCTTCTCCCCAGCCCCGCCCCCTCCATGGAGTCCTCACTGTAGAAGCAAGACTGTCAGCTGAAGGCGGCTTCTGCAGGTTATACATGGTGTAATCTATTCAGAGTTGCTGAACAGGGAAATGAATTTTATTTTGGTGTGGTGTAACCAATGTCTCAAGTGAAGGGTGAGCATGCTGATTGTAATGGCTGCCATCAGATCTTTTGATGCTGTGTCATAATCAGCAGTTTTATCAGCATCCTGAAGTGACCATTATTATTACTATTATTCATATTACTCTAGCGCCTGGGAGCCTAAGCATTGTCAAGTTTTCTTGGAAGGCTTATGGAAAAGAGATCTGAAGAAGAATGAGGTGCAGCTTTGCAGAAGTGTTGCAGATGGAGAGGACAGACTAAGAACTCTCTCTAGTACCTTTCTTTGTGTGGGTTCTTTTTTTAATACATCTATAAACGTATATATCTATTTCAGCATGTCTTCTATAACCCTAAAGCAGCAAAGCCAAATTTTTCCACACAGAACTCCACTTCTCAGACCATAACTTCAGAATTGCTAGTCCTAATCTAAGAATTGCTGACCTTTAAGGATATGGAAATGCCTCTAAAACAGTTCCTATCCCTCAGCCTGCAGTCTACCGCACTAAAATAATTGTAGAGCAGTGCACACCATGTCTCTGTCATATGGTCACCCTAGAGCTGAAGTAAAAAACCCAGCAGTTTAGAGCCTCTCCAGCGAACAGCTTAAAATATCTGTTCGAGGAGAGAACTGACACCAATGACATATGCGGCTGACACTACTTCTCAGCTCTAGATGGCTGGGCAGTCAGCAGAGAAGGGCATGTCTCGAGGAAAGACAGAGAGGAGACTTCCACACAGGACACTTCCTGCCATCAGGCACTGGTTCTGCAAAAGCCGCTAGCAGACAGGTGAGCAGAGATAGAGTATCGGTTACAGTGCTACCACTTGCTTTAGTCTCTGGGTTGAGAGGAGAAATCAGTGAAGAAAGGTATACCCCTAACTTAAGTTACTAGCTTCTGCATCTCTCCATTGCTATATGTCCTCCCACATATCACTTTTAATGAATTCAGTGCCCAAGACTCTTCTATTTTGATGTTGAAATACAATAAAAGTAATTGAGAACAGGGAAGGTTTGAAATGAGCAAAGATGGAGGTGCCCACCCTTGCCAACTGCACTAAGTCAAAGGAAAACTACAGTCAAAATCCATGTGCTGTTTACATAAACTGGACACTGTGGATTCACTTACTTTTTGACATCCAGAGAGCCATTTTCCTTGTTTTCCATGTCAACAGTTAGCATGGGGAGGATAGAGCTTTCTTTTACTTCAGCAACTGATCAATAGGGGGGAAAAAAGCTGTGTTTAATTATTGGTAGTAAGAAAAGAGCAACATAATGTAACACAAACAAGCATTCTACAGGGACACAACCATGTTTCCACCTGAAAGCAAAGGTGCTGTCAAAGACTCCCTTCCTCAGAAGCCTGGCAAAGCTGGTAATAGCTAACGAACTAGGAAAAGTTGTCCTGTGCTTCAAACACAAGAAATATTTCGCGCCTGAAAATCAAGGAAGGTAACGTTACAGTCGATCCTTTTTGAAACTAATAAAATTTTGATCAAACTACATATTCATACACATAGAGATTGACCTGCAATATATAGCTAAGATCAAGAGGGCTTATTACGCCTTCAGTCACCCTGCTATACAGAGGATCCAAACAGACGTATGATCTTATCCCTAGCGACATCTGGAAATCCATAGCCTTGTTTTACAAATGGGGAATCCGGGATACAGATGCGCACAAAGTGACTTATACCCAACTCACACGTAAAGCTGGTAAGCAGAGTTATTAATTGAGCCCCAAACTCCTGAGGCCTAAACGAGTATCTTATCCGTAAGACGATCCTTCCTGCACTAGCACAGCTTCTTCTATAGGTACGGTATACTGAACTCTGAAAAGGAAAGGAGCATACGAAGGACATGGGAGAAAATCCGCTTTGTTTCCCCCCCTCACAGCATGCTGGAGTACTTGCACCACACAGCTTTTTCTACCACTCCACAGAACATGCAGAAATGACCCGAGCCTTTTCGTTCTGTTCTCAAGCAAGCCATTTCTATCTCAGAGAGCACCGAAGAACTGACCACGGACTCAGGATGTTCCTGCTGTAGCATTAATGGATGCCAGTGAGATGTCACAGCGCTCTGGGAAGTACCGAATAGGGAAATCAGGCTTTGCGGCTAAAACTTTGCAAAAACAGAGGATAGCAATTAATATTGCTGCGAAAAAAAAAATAAAGACGACCCTTTATTACACAGCTAGCAGCACGTAAAGCACCACGAAAACAGTAACAAACTAATCGAAAAGATGCTTCTTCCTGTACCGCTGCCCAAATAACTCAACGCATTCCCTCAAACCACTTCTCGGTTCACCTGAGGTGACCGCAAAACGACGACCGCGCCAGCCTGCCTGCGGAAGGGTCCCCTCGCCGCGGCCGCGCAGGAGCCGGCAGCCGCCGCCGGGCTCGGGGCAGCGGCAGCGCCCGCGGAGCCCAGGGCCCCACGCAGCCACCCGGGGCGGCTGGGGGGGAGCTCCCCCTTCCCCCGCGGCGGGGGAGGAGACGGCTCCGCCGGGACGGCGTGACACGCGTTCACCATTTTACAAGCATCTCCGAAACCGCTCGCCAGGCAGCACTGCACCACATTGTCAATTTTTTTTTTTTTTTTTTGGCTGGAGGGCGGGGGGGGAGGGGGGGGAAGTAAGACAGAAAAACCTACCTAGGAGCAACTAAACCAAAGCATTGCTACCGGCTGCTCCGGCGCGGCGGAGCCCCGGCCGCCGCCCCCCCCGCCGGCAGCGGGGCGCTCGGAGGCGGCTCCGTTTGACACCGGGCAGCGGCCCCGCCTGGCTCCCGGCCCGCGTGACGCGGCCGCCACACACGGCCCGCACCAACCGCCGCCCGCGACATGGCGGCCGCGTTAAAGGCGCCGCTCCCCCCCCGCCTCGCGGCAGCGCGGAGGGCACCCCGCGAAGTTTGCCGGGATCGGGAGCGGGGACGGACGCCTGCGGGGAGCGGCTTCCCCTCCGGTAGCGCTTACCTGCGGGGGAGGCGCGGGCTTGCCGGGGCGCGGCGGGCAGGGGCGGCGGCAAAGCCGGCGGCGGCAGGCGGCCGGAGAGCAGCGCTCCGTGCGAGATGCATGGCCTGAGTTTCTTGGGAGCTCCTTGCGAGCATCGCTACTCCTCCTACCAAACGGGGTGTATGTAGTAACGGCGGGGGGGGCGGGGGGGAAGGAGGGAAAAAAAAAAAAAACCCACAAAAAAAAATCCGCAGGTATCTTTTGAGGGATTGCTTATCCGAGCAAATTTTACACAAGGTGGGAAGTAGGAACAGCCCGATCTCGGAAAATTGATAAAACTACCATTCATTTCTAGAAGGAGTTCGCCACCTTGCAGGTGAAGAGTAGACACCCGGCTTTCTCTGGGACTGGAGCACAGGCAGGCTCAGGGTGAGGGAAAGAGGAGCGACGGGGGACACCCCACCGTGCCACTGCCACCGTGCCACCGCCCGGACCGGGGCAAGAGCGGAGATGGGGACGGCGATTCCTGGGGACGGCTGCACCTCCTGTTCGTGTAAGCACCGCACCTTGTTTTGCAAGGAGACCCACAGATACCCACGGCATCCGCCGTACAGTTCGGCACAACTCAAAGCGCCTACAAATGACTAAGGCCCACTGGCAATAAAATCTCGCCCGCAGAGATTAATACAAATGTTGGCACGTTTCTCCAGCAATTGCACTTTTCTTTTTGCCTTTGTTACACTACTTTTTAATTCCTTCTTCCAAATTTCCCTTGATTCAGGATGTTTTCTAATGGCACAGAAGCGTTACATGGACGACGCGCTGTCAGCGTCGGGAAATTAAGCAAACGATACCAACCAGCATCCCCTGCCTTCCCCACGGGCGGGCTTTGCAGGCTTCCCCTCAGCACCAGGGCTGCATCCCAACCACACCTCAGCTGCAGTGACCTTTTGACCATCCTTAACAGTCTGGCTTAATACAAGTTTATGGGATGTTTTACTTGCAGAGTTTCCTTGAGTCAAAGCACTCAAATTACACCCTTGCTTGTTCACTGCGAGGCAAGGGGGTCATTACGGCTTGCTACCTGGGGATTCAGGCGGAACTGGTGACTTCAGCCTGATTTCTGCAGAAGTCACGGCTCCATGATATGAATGCCCCAGCCAGCACTGAGCCTGCTGGCCCGCAGAGCGGGTACGCGGGGCTGTCCCAGGCACCGTGCATCCGTGCCGCTCCCAGAAGCAGCTTACTGCATCCTGGCTGCACTTGTGAAGAGAGATCCAAGCCACCGGACTGCTAACCGGACACAGTTACAAGCACTAAAATCACAGGAAAAGTGCACTTTTGTACAAAGGACTGTAGACGTGACTTCCCTGACCATTTCATTTTGCCTGACTTACATGCTGCCAAATAAACAGAATCATAGAATCGTTTAGGCTAGAAAAGACCTTTAAGATCATCAAATCCAACCATTAGCCTAACACTACCAAGTCCACCACTAAACCAATTCAGGGTAGAATAACAATTTCGTGTTTCCTGGCTTGGTGGCTGGATTATTTATAATGAAACTAAAAACTAGGAATCATTAAGGTTGGAAAGGTTCTCTAAGATCACCAGTCCAACCATCAACCCAACACCACCATGCCTACTAAACCATGTCCCAAAGTGCCACGTCTACCCATTTTTTTGAACACTTCCAGGGATGGTGACTCCACCACCTCTCTGGGCAGCCTGTTCCAATGCTTGACTACCCTTTCTGTGAAGAATTTTTTCCTAATATCCAATCTAAACCTCCCCTGACGCAGCTTGAGGCCATTTCCTCTCATCCTATCGCTAACTACCTGGGAGAAGAGACCAACACCCACCTCCCTACACCCTCCTTTCAGGTAGTTGTAGAGAGCGATAAGGGCTCCCCTCAGCCTCCTCTTCTCTAGGCTAAACAATCCCAGTTCCCTCAAATAACCAAAGCTCGCAAAAACTATGCAAGTAATGGGACTCGAGTATCAATAGGAGCGTTGAGAAGGGAGAGCAGTGGGAGTCCCCACTGCTTTGGATTTCAAATAAATGCAAATAAACAAGTTAAATAGAGTATTAAACATACTGCACCCTAAAGAAAACGCTCTTTGCTTCACATCCCAAAGCGTACTGTAAAATGCGGCACATTTGTGTTGGACAAGCAAGCCGCGCAAGGCAATTCTTTTTTGTCTCTCAAGAAACACGCATTCTAAATGAGGCCATAATGAGTTTTCTGCATCAGCTGGTTTCTAACTTTGGTAATGAACTGACATTTGAGGATACAAATATAAACCAGCTATTTTACTCACACTCTCCCCTTCCTTCCATCATGTTCTTCAATTAATCCTTGGAGTATTCGAAGTGAGGCTCACGCAGCGCCTGCGTTCCATCTAAAAGACCTTGAACAGCAGAGAGGGGCATTTTAAGAAAACGGGCTGTGAAAAAATTCAATGTGGAATATGATCTGTGGTTTGTATTTTCATGCAGCGGGGTAAGGTAATTTAATTAAAACGAGATTATGTCTGGAGGGAAACAAAGCAGGAAAGTGAATTAGACTTTTGTTTGACTATTTGCATCCCGCTTCTGGAAAAAAAAATGTTTCCAGGCTGTGGAGGGAACAAAGCGGGACCAGGGTTGGTAGATCCAGGTTAAGGGGTTGACCCTGCGCGTTTCTGAACTTCTGCTGTTACCCAAGGAGAAACGCGCAGAACTCAGTGTAGATGTCGGCCACCAATTGACCCTGTTTTCTGGGTATTGGCAAATGCCAGTTTTCAACTGACAAGCCGTTGTTTGTTGGGGTTTTTTTGTCCCTGGAAGCGACAGCAGTACAGGAAGGCATCGCGCGCGAGGCAAAGGAGAGCCTGGCACCTCGTTAGCGGTGCAGCGGGCACCGAACTTCAGCTCGCCTCAGCGCAAAAGAAAGCCCTTTACGCCTTTAAACCGGGTAAAAGACACGGTTAAACATGTTTATAGGGAAAGTTAAGTGAGAGAACAACGAAGGCCTTGGCGGCCAGGGGCGGCCCAGCGCAGGACGGGCCGCCTGTCAGCGGGTACCGCCAATGGCCGCCAGCGCGGCGGCCGCGGGGCACGCCGGGAAATGGAGTCCCGCCGGGGGGGGGGGGGCTCGGCTCCCTCAGGCCTGCGGCTGCCGGCAGCCCCTTCCCCTCAGGCACCGGCGGTGAACAGCCGGGATGCGGCTGTCGAAGGAGCTGGGCGCTGACTGAGCCGTAGCGTGGAACAAGCGCTGGAAGGTGCTGTGTTTTGCCTCAGGGTGTTCAGGGAGGTGTTTCGGGGCTGGCGCCGGTCGGTTGCGGTTCCCGGCGGGCAGGTTGGAAATGCTGCCCGCCGTGAGGAGGGAGGTAAACCGGTGATAGGCAACATGCTGGGCGATTTCATCCAAACGTGATTAGCGGCCAAAAAAAAATCATCAACGCCTCTTAATGTGAAGCGCTGGCGGCAGGGGAAACGAACAGGGGACACGGGCTGTTTTGAAGTAATTCTTGTCACAGATGTGGAAGCGACAACAGGTTTAGGATGACTGCTTGCCGCACAAACTGAATTAATTTATAGCTATTTCCAGTCTATTAATAACAGTAGTCTAAAAATCCTTTTTGCATCATTTCCTTCCTAGCAATACAGGACTAAAAAGGGACCTCCCGGGCCCTGGAGCTTGATCTCCTGCCGTGGCAGGCAAACCCTCGCATAACCACGTCCGCATCCAGGCGCTGGTTTTGAGCCCGTAAGGATCTCGCCCCGCTCCGCCAGGCAGAAAAGCCTGCGTCAAGCTCCCCTTTACTGGCGGTTAAGAACTTTTAAATCTACAACTTGAAAAACACACGAAGAGTTTATACCTGTTCCTGTAGTACTATTGTTTAGTTTAATAGCTGACTTCGCTGTTTCTCTGGTATTTACTTGCTTATACAGACTCAAGGTCTCTGAATAACCATAGCCTTTTTAGACTCCTTGTATAATAATCTCCACATTTTCTGAGCTCATTCCCCTTTCCTCTTTGTGTACGTTCGCCTTCCAGGAGCAGACCTTTGGAGCTGCACCCTGGGGTGCAGTAGGGTCTCAGCAGTGCCTTCTACCTTCCCTGGCAGCTCTGAATAGCCCCTAGCTCCACACTACACTTATGGAGGTCTTTTATCACACTGGCACGATCATTTTAGACGTCCTAGGACTGGTAAGTACCTCAGGGTCTTTTCCACAGTCCCTGGCAATTACTGTACACCCCAAAAGAGGCAAAACCCCTGTTAGTGGTCCAGGTTGCATCTTTCTAATACTTTACTCTCAGAAAACTGTCTTTCCTCAGTTAAGGTCTTTTCCGCTCCAGTCCATATTCTTTCTAGTTTGCTTGAATGGAATTTTGCCACTTACCTTGCTCCACAGCATCAGCAGCTTAATACCCGTCATCCTGCTCTCCCTTCCCTAGTTAGGCATTGCACAGAGGAATGAGGCACAGTTCCCAGCAAGGTACTCCAGTCTGCCCACGCAGTCCAGCAATGAAGCTCCTCTCTTGGTTCCTGCCTTGGACAGGAAGGTCATCCAAAAGCCATCCTGTGTCTTCTTCACAGCCCCCTTCTGACCTGCCAGGGTTTTCTGCGTGGCTGAGCATTGTCACATTGCTCTGAAGTTCTGCACAAAGCCTAGACAAAAGGCCAAAGATAGCATTGGTGTAAAGCAGGGGAGGAAGGCAGAAAACCTGTGGCGAGAATACAGCAGAGTGGCTTGTATCAACCTGGCATTCATTTCTAAGGCAATGAAGTTGAAGCACATGTTTAAGTACTAGGTCAGTGCACAAGAGCCAGTCAGCCTCTATTTATATTCCATGTGGTTACCTGGGTACACTCTTATAAGGTAAAAAAACAGGGTTCGCAGATGTGCAGAAAGTTTTGGAAAAGCTCTGGGTTTCAGGATCAACGCACGGGTTAAGAGCTCTGCAGGTGCACCGTGCCGAATCAGCAACACGGCTCCCTTGCTGCAAGCCCGGAGGGGAGGAGCGCTGCTCAGATTTACTGACAAGGCAGTAATTCACAGGATGGCAAAGCCCCTCTGTTTCATCCTGATGGGGAGTCCCTTAAATCTTTGCTTTAGTATGCTAAGGTCCTTTTTACACAATAAGCATTATCCAACCTTTTTTTGTAATCGTATGAATCTCCAATAAGATGACTAGAGTTCCACCCTCTTCACACCAGGCTAAAAATGAACGTGTACAGCAGCTGACTACAATGCAAGGCCAGTGGCACCTTTACTGCTTTTGCTTTCTTTGGTTTCCAGGACTGAATTGCGTAAATAAATCTTCCTGCATGTGAATTATATCCACTTCACTGAGAATTTCCTGCCCTATTTACTTTGCTGTGCTCCTTGTTATTCTGGTAATTGCTCTGTATTTAATAAAGCTACTGTTCAGACTTAAACCCTTATTATTTTAAAGCTTATACTTTATATTTAAAAAAAAAAATCACTGTATAAAACACAACTCATTCTGCCCATACTAGCAGTAGTACCTGCCATATATTTGCCTAGCTTGTGATAATGTAGCACGAAGCTTATAAAAAGTATTCATATAAAAAAACAACGTTGTAAAACAGAATCCAGCCTAATAAAAATATTTTATATAAACATGGCTCAGACATCTCAGTGAAATAGCTGTTAGATATATGGGCACTCTGAAAGGTAGCACTTTGGGTGTATGAAGTGAGGCAAATGAAAAAGCGCAACATGCTGGTGCACACAAGAAAGGAAAACCGCAGTTATAGACAGAAAAATGTCAGTAAAACACAAGCAGAAATCTCAGCTACATTTCATTAAGAAATGAGTGCTATGTTTTTTCCCCACTTTGCTGGGAAGCTTTTTTTTCCCCCAGGAGTGCAGAACTGTCTATCACTGAAAAACCATCAAAAGCCTGATTTTGATGCCGTGGTGGCCCACTGACCTGCTTGGTGGCCAGTGGTGACAGTGCGAGTCACAGCTCCTTTTGCTGCAGGGGAGGCAGGAGCCCGACTCCCACCAGACCACTTCCCCCTGCGGTGGTCTCGGGGTCGGCGCTGGACACTTCTGCTCCTCCTCCTCATTCTCCAGACAATATCTACGGGGGTAAGGCTGCCATCTTCTCAATAACAAGGCAGTCCCGGCTGTAAAGTTGCCTTCTGATGCCTCGCCAGCCTCCCATGAGAGTTTTTACTTCCCTGGGCACCGTGCCTGGGAACTGGGCCCAGCACAGACCCCCGTGGAAGCCAGTGGGCTTCCACCTACGAGCCCGCGCCGCTCTCGCACAACACCTTTTCAAGAGACAGAGGAGACCTGC